>NC_092819.1:147906586-148214086 GCF_023375885.2 Dermacentor andersoni | reverse complement strand
CATGACCTGGTACCCCATTTCTATTGACCACCAACCAATTTCCTACGCAAAAACTCACCGATTCCTAGGCGTTATTATAGACAGAGACCTTTCATGGAGCCCCCACATCACATATTTGAAGAAGAGGCTTACTTCTATCTCCCACATACTAAGGTTTCTCGCCGGTAAAACGTGGGGCACATCCGTGGCATCTATGCTTCAACTATACAGGACGCTCTTCCTGGGATACTTGCGATACAGCACACCAGTGCTGTCCAATACTAACAAAACTAACATCCATGTCCTACAGAGCATTCAAGGCCAAGCCCTTCGAACATGTCTGGGGCTACCTCGAAATGCTTCAACCGTGGCAACAATTGCCACCGCGAGAGACCACCCAATAAGGACCTATATAGATATCGACGCGCTCCGGGTGCATGTTCGCCATATATCCCGAGTCCCTGACCACCATCTCGCTCGATTGCCTGAGAAAAGACCCAGGGCAGCGTTCTCCAGATCAATTGCGGCTAACCGGCACTCTTTGTCTTTGAGGCACTCACCCGCAACAAGAACGCCATCCCCTATGTGGTGCTTGAAGAAGCCTCCTGTGTACCTTGCTGTTCCAGGAATAGTGAAGAAAGCTAGCCTGACCACCGCGGCTCTCAAGCAGATCACACTGGAACTTCTGCATTGTTCATACTCTAACCGAATTCATGTTTACACGGATGGTTCCGTCTCGGAAAATTCTACGGGCGCAGTTGTTCTACCATCTCAATCGGTCGTCATCAAGTTTACGACATCACACGTAACGACATCTACAGGCTCTGAACTGGCCGCTCTTCGCGCTGCTGTCGAATACATTGAAAAAGAACCGCCCAACAAATGGGCAATATTTTGTGACTCGAAAGCAGCCCTCCAGAGCTTGAGAAGTTTACGACGTGGCAATTATGAACAGCTGGTGTCACAAATCCACGAAACCTGCCATTGCGCTTCTGAAAGAGGACATAACATCATATTTCAGTGGCTGCCGGGACATTGTGGCATCGTTGGTAATCACCTCGCCGATGACGCTGCCCGACGTGCCCAGGCTGGCTCACCGACACTCCTTATACCTTTATCCAGAGTCGACGCTGCAAGAGAGCTTCGCAATCTCGCTCGTACAATCACGTTAGGTTGCTGGCATACACCTCAGAACTCTAAGTGTCGTTTACACAGCCTCGACCCATCACTGAAACTTACATTACCAGCGAACCTTCCACGACGTGACGCAACACTGCTGTGTCGGCTGTGGGTAGGAGTAGCATTCACCAACTCCTACAGCTATCGTATTGGAATGGCGGATTCACCAATGTGCGCGAAGTGCAAGTGTGAAGAGACCATCAGTCACCTTCTGTGCCACTGTTCTCGCTTCGATAATCAACGCGAGACTCTCCAGTGTGCCTTAAATAGACTGGATGACAGGCCATTTACGGAAGCGAAGATCTTGGGGGCCTGGCCTCATAGTTCAATGGCCCAGAAAGCAGTTCGAGCGCTTTTTCGCTACCTGAGGGAAACAGACTTGAGTGCCAGACTGTAGACATCCTATATCTAAGTTCTCTCTCTCCCTCTTTCACTCCCCATTCCCCTCCCCACGTGTAGGGTAGCAAACTGGACTCAGTCTAGTTAACCTCCCTGCCTTTCTGTCTTCCCTTCTCTCTCTCTCTCTCTCTCTACATCTATACTTGTTAAGTACACTGCAGGTAAAGATGCAAGCAGTAGTTCCACGTAATCCTTGAAGTATTTGTATTATTTGTGCCTTGCTACAGCAGTTCTGTTGCGGGTGTTTTTAATCCCGGTATTTGTGGCAGAAAACCGAGCAGTGGCCGGGAGGTCAACAGAGGGCAAACGAGGTCCTGTTGCCATGCAGTACATAACTTCTCATACGGAGCATAGCATCCATCTTGTATACGTCTCAGTAAAGTTCCTGCAGTTCTTTCATTCCCGTAGAGGCATAGTGGGAGACAATTAATTATTGGGTTTTACGTGCGATAACCACGATCTGCTTATGAGGCACGCTGTATTAGGGGACTCCGGAAATTTGGACCATCTGGGGTTCTTTGACGTGCAACTAAATCTAAGTGCAGGGGTGTTTTCGCTGTTCGCGCTCATCGAAATGCGGCCGCCTTGGCCGGGATCCCCGAAAGCAATATCCCCCACTTCCACCCGCGTAGAATCGCCTACTATGCTCGCATCCCGCGTGCATCTGCTTCCGAGCTGCGGGGCGCCTAATTTGGCCCTGTCGCCGGCATGTCACAGCTTTGCTCTGGAGTGCGTTAGCAAAGGCGTGAACTCACTAGTACTCATTCCGAAGAAGGTAATGAGTGCTTCTCGGGCTTCCTCGACGCGGACGCGAAATATTTGCAGTAATAATTGACGAAGCCTGGAATAGCCCAATTCTCCATCAAGCCAGCGCAATAAAAATAGGCATCTTTCCGTCTTCGTAGCCTCGGAGTAGAAACGAGATTACTACGCTCAGATGCGGTAAATTGACATGACTCAAGTGGTGCCATTTTTCTTCAGGCACAATCAAAAATCTTCTCGGTGATCAAGCAATTTCTGGTGGACTTAAAGTGTCTTTTTATTCCGCTGTCTCTGCAGGTCACGCTCAGAGCAGCTTATCATGCGCGTTCATGCTCAAGTGCATTTTACGTCAGCAGTGACTGTGGCTACGCTATAGCAGAAAACACCTCATGAAAAAGAAAAAGGAAAACGCTTAAGCTTACTTGCGATTGCAGGTCACAGGCAATCTGTTGACTTGTTCATGCCAATATTAACTGAAACCTCCTGTGTGTCGTATCTCTAAGCATGCAAACGCAAAAATGAAGATAAAACGATGCAAAAAGCGTGAAGTAAGGATATAAACTACTAGAGAGCATTCAAATGCGCAGCCAGCCTCGGCAAGCTACATATTCGTAAAACCATCGCATTCGATTTTTCCCCATCAAGAATTCTGCTCAACATGTGACCAGTGGGTATCGGCGAATTAGCCGAGTGTGTTCCGTTCTCAATCATATTGTGATTAATGTGCACTTGTTTGGCTGTGCCGCCAATAGAGCGCGGATAGATCGGGAGCAATAAAACCTACCGCGCGCTCTGACGTGTCAGCACGTGTTGGGCCGACTCAGTTGGCTTCAATCATGCGGATTCATGCTCTCTCCTAGCTCTTTTCTTTCTTCCACGGGAAAAAGACGCAAAGCTGAACGCTCTAATCATTTGGCGCAGTTGAGGCTAATGGACGGCGCTGCAGTAAGCACAAACGTTTCACCAAGTCGCCGGAACACGTGCCTCGCTATCGCGTGTTCGTCCAGGTGCATCTAAAGTGGTGACTGAATAACAAGTTCATGTACTACATCACCTGCAGAGTGTGCCTGCACGATCTCAACTTGCTTCCGCATACCCTTTCAATAGCATTTTCTGCGAAGCTGGTTCAGCATTTATTTCTTATTGTTTTTGCAATTTACATTATGGCTTGAGAAAAGAAGTAGCCAAGTAAAAAAAAAATTAGAATTACGCTCGTCACATAAATAATTGCAATGACACTTCATTCTCCTCCGACTTTATGTGACAATTCATTTTAAAGGCAGGTCGACCTGTGTACCTTCCATAATTTTTTGCTATTTTTTAGGAATATTTAGTTGCGCTCTCGAGCTAAGGGCAATATAGTTTGTTTAGTCGATTTCATCACACGTACGTAAGCTGGAGGTTACTTTCATGGAGCATTCCTTCATGGACATTAACAGGCTCACTTGCACAAATAGTTTTGGTGGCGTGGCTCAAATTACTCACAGGGTGCGGCGGGGATTTTAGTACAAAACATTACTCATCATTTGCACGGCGGCCACAGAACAACTTTCACGCTCAAAGCAACAGCAAAATTAAAGCAAAAGACGCACTTCCTTTCTGGTACAGGTACTAAGAAAGCCGAGATCTTTGCCAGCTTGATTAAGGGTTTCACGACACCGACTCTAAAAGTCTGCCTTCGAATATGAGTATACTGTCCTTAAAAGGGCTCTAAATATAAGCACTAAATAATCAATTCACACTTATAAATCATTCTTTAATTACTACGCCTTCATCTATTTCGCGGTAATTGGTGCGTATTAGATGAGAAAGTGAAGGAGAACGATTTTAGATATTTCGCGCAAAAACTTTAGCCCCGGTACGTCAGTGCGACGTCACGAATTTGAATGTATTCATTCGTGCTTGGGGGGGGGGGGGGGAGGGGGAGGGGATAAACTTTTATGGTAGAACCGGCTCTTTATGATGGCCGGGCCTAAGCCTCCCTTGAGGGGACGTCAAGGGCTTGCCTCGCCGCCGCCTCACGAGCGTGCTGGGTCGCCCAGGTTTGGTCGTCGGGGGCGGAGCTCCGCAGAGCCTCATGCAACCTCGACCAGAGGGTCGTGGTGTTAATGTGTGTGTACTGTGCTGGGCACTCCCACAGCATATGCGGAAGCGTAGCCGGCTGAATGCCACAGCACCGGCAGTGGGGGGTAGTGTAACCGTCTGGCAATATAAGGTGGAGGCTAGCGGCTGAAGGGTACGTGTTTGTTTGTAGCAGACGCTTTTCGGATAAGAACGCGGCCGTTGCTGTGCCACACATATTTGTAGTTTGCTCGCTTCGCCCATATCTTTGTCTGGAAGAGCAAATCACTGGTCCTTTTTGTCACATTTTCAAGCAGGAATACATGGTCATTCGATTCACGCAACTTCTTTCTGCTTTTCCACCAGCGGTCCCTGTCGGCTTGTTTCGCGAAGCGACAGATTATACCCGGTATCTTTTCTTTCTTTGACGGCAGCCGGGGAACTGAAACAACGTCATTTTCTGAGAGCTGTGGAAGTTCGAGCTGCACGGCTACTTCGTTTAGCTTTTCGAGCAGGTCTTCTTTTTCAGAGTGTTGAATCCCATGAAATTCCAGATTTAAGCGGCGGCTGCTCAATTCAAGTTGGTCAATTTCAGCATGAAACTGATTGACGTCGCTCTCGTCTCCTTCAAGTCTTTCGGTTCTGCTTTTAGATCCTTGATCTCATTTTCATTTCGCTCCGTTAGTTGTTGCAGTTCATCGTACTGTTCGCTCAGAAATTGTAAAGTATCTTCAATGCCTTCAACTACCTCTCGGAGTGGCAACAGCTGGTCAAGCTTTCCGTTAATTGTCATTAACAACTACCGCACGTCTTGCGCGTGAGAATCATCACTAGATTTGTTAGGTTGCACACGCAATTTCTGCCGTCTACAAGACATTCAGTGCCAAGCCAGGCGGTATGCATCTCTATTTGACCTAATTGTCGTGTCCGAGATTCCTAAGCATTTCCCGGTGTGAAATTTAGAAGTACAGTCACTACATTCAATGATAGGGTCTGAAACAGTAAGCGTTAGCTCACAAGTGGCGCATATAACATTGCAGGGCATGGTCACAATTAGGCAGCAGCAGCAATAGGGGAAAAATAAAGTACTCAAGTATAGAAATACTAACCTGCGAAAAGGCAAGTTGTAACTTGGACGATGCTTCTTCGATGCTGCCGCTGCCGCCGTAAATACCCTAATATATCGTAACTGCTATAGGGTATAAACTGCCGACATAACTTACCCTAATATAGGGTAAATTATATCGTTATTCTATTTTGTGCGAAAATATCCTTTAGCATTGTCGCTTTCAAAGACGAGAATTTACTTAATGGCGTCCAACGCAAAATAATGCTGAAATCTGTTGCAGTAGTACTTTCATAGTTAAATATATGTCCGAAGCGTGGCGGCTATGACGTTACTGGTGTTCAGACGCCCGAAGCCCGGCAAAAGCATGGCCTTTGATATCCTGGCTCTTGGTATCCGGAATGCCATAATTACGGGTGTCGTAGTAAGGGCACCGCAAAAACTTGTCGGAGCTCATAACTTTGTCGCCGTGTTATGAAGCGAAAGCATTGAATATTAAAAGGGAATAATTATTCCTTTTCAATCTGTTTTCCGACACAGCAAGCAACCATCGCCGTGAAGCAGAATAGTTGACATATTTACTTTACTTTCACTTTGATGCAACGCTTTAATCGTTTCCTTTAATGTGCGAAAGGCATCGGTGGGAGGCAGGGAGCAAAGCGTGCGAGTAGGTACGCCAGCATTTCCACATTTTCTTATACAGTAAGCATTCTTTTTCATTCATTTTTCATTCTTTTTTCCCACAAAGGTGTGACTTTCAAAGAGTTCAGCTTTTCTTTGTATTCGACCTTCTGCGCTTTCTTTCTCAGGTCAACGCTCGCGCTCACTCAACAGCAGCTGTATTTTGCAGCCATTTGGTTGCTTGAGCGGCAACGTCCCATCAGCAGCGCAGTGTTACTTTGAGTTGCGTCCCTTTTTCTTCTTTTGAACAAATATCGTGCCGCTACTGTGATGACATGTTTCAGCTTACGGCGTATACTGTTCATATCGCGGAATGCACTGACCTGTTTATCTCGTTACAAAGCTAATTGCTGGCCTTGCGATAGCAGTGCGTGGTGAGGGCCGCTTTACGCTCGAGCCGCACGCCACGCCACCCGCCCGCCGGCACGAATGTGGTCGGGTGAAAATGTACACAATTTGCAGACTGGTACACATATTTCGGCTTACACTGTGTGTGCGAGCCCAGTGTATGCTAAACATTGTGAACCAGTGTGCGAAATGTGCAGTTTTCCGCACGACCGCACGCGTGCGACAAGCGGGCGACTCAAGTCACGGTCAAGCGTAAATCGGCCTTTAATTAACCAGCCCTAAGGCCGGGATAAAGCTGTGTAACTGGTGCGCGGCCTGCACAGTACTCCGACATCACATCGGTCAGGTGGTGTAGCGCAAGCAAATTTCTCTCTCATCTTGCTAACCCCTATCTCCCATCCCCAGTGTAGGGTAGCAAACCGGATACTAATATCTGGTTAACCTCCCTGCCTATCCTCTTCATCTCTTTCTCTCTCTCTCTCGAAGTGTGCTTACGTCACTGCACGCTTACGTAGTCCAGTAGAACTTTTAAAAAGATTAGTTCCAACAGTTTACGAACACATTTCTTTAAACATTTTAGTAGCGCTCCGTCAACAATTCGCTACCGACTTGGATTGGAATTGTGATTTAAAAAAAAAGAGCTTGATTCCTGGGTATGTCATATATCGGCATTAATGCGCGTTAGAAATATTTACCAATAACTTTCAAGTTACTTCCCATTCTAAATATTTTTCAAAGAGTACGGGCTGTTGGCGTACTGGGGATACATGTCCTTCAGAAAAAAAAAAAACATTTTATGATGTATATAGTAAAACATTCTTTACACAAAAGTAACAAGCCTTGTGACGTAGTACTAAAGTTATTTAGAGACAAGTTAGAAGATGGTATGTTAACGGTGTACTTAAACTATAATTTATGCCAAAGTAAGTAGGAAGCTTTTTAACGGTGCATGAACACACATTTTCTTGATACAAAAGTAAGGAAGTCTGTTAACGGTGTATTCTAAAATATTCCTTATATAAAAGAAAATAAGTCTTTTAACGGTGCATTTAACACATTCTTTATACAAAAGTAAGAAGGGCGTCTTCTAACGGTGTATTTAAGACATTCTCTATACAAAAGTAAGAAGAAATATTTTGACAGTGCATGAACAAATGTTACTACAATGTAAATGTAAATAGACTGTCAGTCAAGCAAAGAGACAGTTGGTAGAAGTTCTAAATAATGTTAATATTCATTCTTGTAAGGGAAGACGATCGAGGTTGTTCGTGGGCACTTTAATTAACATATTTGATGTGGTTTGATTTGGTTATTAGGAAAATCCAATTGCGTGTCTCACCTTCTCATGGACGGCCTCTTTCTTTTTTTTTACACGCCTGAGACGAAACAAAGTTGGGGCACAGCACCTTGCCATTTATGCATCACCGTAGAGTACAGACACTAGAGAGAGTGGCCGATGAGCCCACGTATAGTTACATTTAACGAAACGTGCGTCTCACGGACAGAAAACTGAAAAAAAGTTTTAAACGTGCTGGCACTCATCACTAATCTCTTAGCGACAGCATACCAATTTTTATCGCTGTTAAGTGGTTAAGGATGGCAAAATCTGGTTGTGTGTCCCGCATACTTAGCAACATCTCTGTTCTTTCACTTTCTCTCAAGTTTCCGACTCTGCTCCACAAAATAACAGCGAGATTCTAGTTTCAGAGGACGTAATTTCCCTACCCTATACGCATTAAACCTCAGAAACACTTGGCTACTATTACTAGGCATATAAGACACAAAACAAGCCGAACGACTTCTCGCCGTTCGCTTTTAGACACCAGGCACCCCAGATAGTGATAAATGGCGGTTACATTTCACCGGAGAAAACATGCGTAACCGTGCCTAACTTTATCCATATATTCGTTCATAACCGCGAATGCCGCTCTGCACAAAAGTCCCGGAGTCATCGGCAGTGGGGCCTGTTTATTGCGAATATCTTGTTATTTATAGCTGAATTTCTTTAATGGAAGCGTTCTGCAGTTGAGGAAGTCCATTAGTCACTTCGCACTGCGCGAGAATTCGAGCCAGAATGAGCACGAGCGGAGCCGTTTCGACTGTCGCCTCGCACGGTGGCCCGCGAAGCGATGGCAACCGCGAGTCGTGGCGTAATACATCTTCGTTACGAACTTCTCAATCAGGACGTCCGCGTTGGCGGAATGGATCTTTCGTGCGCCAGCGGGCGCATTTTGTGCCCCAAACCCGCGCGCCGTGCTTGAAGTATGGTACACGCGAAGGCGCGCATTCGCTAACGTTAGGCCGCGACCAACTCGGCGTTGACGTCCTTTGTTTTTTTGTTATCATTATTAACGTAAGGAAACTGAACGGTCCCAAAAATACTTGGCATCTACTGAGTCGTCTTGGCGCTGCTGAAGCGCATCCTTCGTTTCACTTGTCAGAAAATGAAATGCAATAAAGACGTCTGCTTTTACATTTCACATTCTGTATGTGAACTGCTGAGAACTGAGGGCAAATAATGGTCAGTCGACTCGGAAAAGTTAACAGAGCGGAACCGGCAGACAGCACATTCCCGGCCCTCGAATAGCAGGAGTGCCCGATTATTCGAAATTTCGAACACGAACCGAATAGTGTGCGCCATTTCATTCGGGCTCGGTACGAGAATTCGCTATTCGAAGTTTTCCAATATTAGTTATTGTAATAATTGCACATCAGCGCTCGGGAGTTCACATGTAGAAATCCACGTGCTACTTGCGAGAGGCCCACACGTGTTTCTGCTGCAGCGCAACCGCCGTGGCTGCCAACAGGCGCCAGTCGCTGGGCTAACACGTGAAATGGCTCGTCACGTGACGGAAGTTCCCGTCGTGGACGGCATTAAGGGCGTCCAATATTGCTAATAAGATTCTACTTGCATTCTTTTTTAAAGTAAACGGATCTTGGGCATTATATTTTACGTTGTTTAGAAATGAGGAATTATTCCGTATTTGATCCCTATTGCAAAAACCAGCGTCTTCCAGTGTGAAACCAGCGCGCTTTTTGGTGCTGGGTCCCACTGGGTACGCTGCCACTCGCTGGGACTCACTGGGACACCAGTGAGAACGCTGGATAAGAGCTGGGTCACACTGGAAGAGACGCTGGTTCCACTGCCATGACGCTGGGGCACACTGGTTTGTGCTGTACAGGCGCTGGTTCTCGCTGCAGTTCGCTGGTTCGCACTGGAAACTGCGCTGGTTGTGTTTGTGCCGCGCCGGTTCCAGTACGCAAGGACGAGCGCTGCTGAATATTAAATGCTTTATACAGTTTCATCGCTGGATACTAGTCTCTTGTCCTAAATAACGCTATATCTTGGGGTTATAAAACCCTATTTCGTGTCACAGCTTGGAATAAAGGTGCGTGAGCTGCCCTGTTTATTCATGCACATTTGAAACTGAAAATCGCTTTCGTTTTTTTTTTTTTTTTCATTTTCCCTTTTGACTGGGCGGATAGCTAAATTCTTGAACGAAACCACGTAAACGTAGAGGACGCCGCGTTTTTTTAGTAGTTCGCACGTAACGTATGACTGGGAGCTGTCGCCGTTGTCGTAGTTGTCGTAGCTTTGCGAAACAAACTGCTTCTCGGCTTTGACATGGCAAATTGCATGCTGGCGTAGCGTAGCTGTAGAGTGCCGGGCTTGGGATCTGCAGGTCGGACGTTCGAGTCCTGGTGGGAGCAGTTTTATGTTTACGTGTTTTTTCTTTTCCTTTCCTTTTTTTATTGCACTAAAACGCTCTTTGTTGCTTTCTGCATTAAAAAACATATATGCTGCGTCCAGGCACTGCGTATTTAACGCGCTAGAGCTGTTTTTCGCGCGAGTACCCAGTGCCTCCCGCACGCTGCACCTTCCCAGCGCCCCAGCATCCAGCGCGCTGCACTGGGCCCATAATCCGGCGCACTGGGTCCCAGTGGCACTGGGTTTTGCAACAGGGATTCAACAACTGAAGTTGAATTTTCTCGTCAATTCTATATCAGCTCATTTAGAAATGAGTTACAAAAGGCTGCCCAGCACGAAAGAGCATAGCAGAAAACTGTCATTTCCTTCGATCCGGTGGTTAATTGCGTTCCTCAATTAAGAAAGAAGAAAATAAATGCGTTGATTAATATAAACAGCATACAGGACTACGCTCATTATTTGCGGAGAGTTCCTGTGGAAAAGCACCTCGCTCGACCGCGGTCGCTCGTTCAGCACCCAGCTGATACAGAACGTAAGGAACAAAGAGTTTGAGCTTTCCAGTATAATCTAACTGACGGCAAGAAGGCTGCAGCGAATTGTGTTAAGAAACGTGAAGTGTCGGTGAACAAAAATTGCTGAGCAGTTTTCGTGTATTCTGCAGTTATCAGCATAACAGGCGTACTCGTTTGCATCATTTTTAATTATTAGGCAATATTTTTTTTTTAGCAGGGCCTCTATAGGCCGAGTTTCGTTTACTGGCAGTCAGATGTGTGTGAATAGACTCTCCGCGACACAGCAACCGCTTCGGCATTCCTTAGAGGTTGAATCGCATTACGGACACAACAGCAGTCAGAAGGCTTAAAATTCCGATACTTCAACGAAATTTCATTGCACTTTCCTCAATCCGACTGTGCTGACCGAATGATAACAGACAAGAAGTCATTTGTTTCCCGATACCTCTAATATGAACGCTTCCCGAATTCTGGGTGAATAATGCACTGAGCCATGAGAACGCCGATGCTGACGACTTCAACCAATATTCGACAATTTTGGCACATGAATGTGGAAATAAAGGCATTATATTACAAAAGTTCAGCAAAATTTATCCCAGAAGTAGAACATCCGCCAATAGTATATAATAATTATAAAGCCCCAGATGAATTGCTACCGTACGCACCAGCCATGTCTACGGCATGCCTACGTGAATGTTCGCCCACGTTTCGTCGTTGCCGCCGCTGTGTCCTCCCCTTCGCAGAACATAATTTCCCAATTCATTCAGTACCCGCTGATGTGCCCAACAATCTCACGTCTTTTCAACAGCACAAAAGGATGGCCACGTCAGCGGATGGATAATATATGCATACAGCAAGCACTTCCGCGATATCTAGCGTTCTGCCCAACAATGTCACAGAACCAAGTGGTGCTGTGACTCGATTTTTACAGCGAAGCTGTATACCTCTGACCCCCTCTCCTTCTCCCCGAATGCATTTGTCGTGTCCCTGGGCAAAAACCTCAACCAGTCACAGTGGAAGGCGCGCATTGTGTGGGCCGCTTGGCTCCTTGCAACGGCACCAGATGGCGCTCACCTATGCGCGTCCGCGGTAGCGGCGGCGTCTGCCGTGCGGGGGAAACAAAAGAAACGAACCAGAAAGCTCACCTTCGCGCTTAGCGCTTGCCGCAAGTGTTTCCCGGTAAAAATTACGGTTGGACAAGCTGCAGTTGCCGGGAAGCGGCAACTGAAGCATACGAGGTAGCGAGTGACGCAACTACCCTTGTATATGTGAAAGAAGAACCCGGCTAGCAACTGATTTCATTTGTCTTCTGATAGCGCTATGTAGAGGCTATGCATATTTAGGACTCCCGAACCGCAGCGTGAACACGATGAGTGGCAATGGGAAGGGAGGCTTCAGTATGCCCAACGGCGTCGCACTCAGGCTAGGCAGTACGCTACGGTTCCTGCCCAAAGCAAGCCACGCACAGTTGGGTTATGCCTGAAGAGCAGCGCGCATACGATGAGCCACAAATGCAACAGCAACGTCAATATGAAAAACTGCGTCGTGCACAAGCTCGACAGGACCCAGTTCAAGTCTACGTCGCATTGGCCTATCGGATCAGGTAGCACCACAGCATGGCTGGCCAACCAACTTCAAAGCGTGGATTGGAGCTCCACACCCCTCCCCCTCCCATCCTTTCTTGTTCGTGGTAATATCATCGACTAACAAATTTTGTCGGCCAAAATAGCCAAAAAAGGTAAAAGTCTAACCAACCACTACACCCCGAAACAATATCCCGGTGGCAGGGAAACAATTACGTTTCGTGCAAGGGCCACAATACAAGAAAACTTTTGGAACCTTAATATGCATTGAAAGCAAAGGCGGTAAAGGCATCACGAAGCCGTCTGTTGCCCTTAGTAGCAGATAATTGCGGTTTTACAAGAACAGGAATATTTGTGAGGTTCTATAACCCCTCTGATAAACGTTCGCTATGAGATCATGTCATTTTTAGTTTGTTTCTTGGATTTCACGAACGTGGCCTTTATAGGGGACAAAGTTTAGTTTTCGCAATTCTCTAAGCTTTAGCCAGTCGTTGCTGCTGCGCGTGCTCATATTTTTATTTTTGTGAAGTTGTTCAGATACACATATAATATGCTATAGATAAACCTTCATGTGAAACTAGGCGCTCCTGTGTGAGCCTACCTCATCTTTTTTCTTCCCCCTCTGAACGTACATCAACTAGAGGAACGCGACTGTAGAACGCACGCATGTATTCAATGAGTAAAGAGCAAGGCGCAATAGACCAGGACAGAAGAATAACGCAAACGACAGGATGACGCATGTATGCGTACATATATCTACGTACGTTTGTTTCTATGAACATAAGTATGTGTCTACGTATGCTGTCTATTTTCGTATATATGTGTGTACGTTACGCATGCTGCGTACAGGTACGTCGGGCAGTACCGCGCAAACGTCAGAGAACAATGCTGCCATCTGGCATCCTAAAATCTATACAAAATATAGACATTTGTTTTCTTGTTATCACGAACAATTTCTTTTCTATACTTTGATAGAGAAAACGTAAAAGCACTCTCTGTGTGACAAAAGGAATATATATATATATATATATATATATATATATATATATATATATATATATATTGACCCGCTAACGAAGATGTTTTAATTATCGTCGGAAGAAGACGATGTTCTGGGCTTCGCGCGCTGTCTCCCATCTTGTCAGCTGCTACAGTTTTTGTAAATATTCAGTAAATACACCTGTGACGGTTTTTAACCCCGTAGTATTGTATATATATATATATATATATATACATATATAAGAGAAAGTTCCGTAGGTCCGGTGCATAGATAGTTGAGGAAACGAAGGGGCACACTTACGCAAATGTCGTGTTTAATGTTTTAACGTTTCGGCGCTGGCACTGCTTTCGTCAGAATTCTGAGATCATATATATATATATATTTATTCATAAATACTACGATTTTATACATCTGAGCAGCATGATACACGGAATAAGTACAGAATAAGTACAATGCAATAGGTATCTGCCCTCAAATTTCTAAAATAATAATAATAATAATAGTAAAATAAACAATCAACAAGAAAAACGAAGTCAAGCAACGTAGTTCAGCAATTTTCAAATCGTACAGTCAACCAGTGACATCAGGACACTCTCAGCGAGCGCAGAGTGCTTTTCATAAAGATGTGTCTCGAAAATTGATAATGGGTCTTGTGTTAGAGTTTTGTCGGCCACCTTATTCCTATCTACTATGGTTTTAGGAAAAAAATTAATACTTCAAGCAGTTGACGCGTGTAGTAAATGGAGTTACAGCTAGCAAGTGTCTTTGACTGGTAGCGTAACCTGTCGTATAGATGAGAAGGTGAGACGTGTCGATGTTGTAGTGATCATTTATTAGCTGTAAAAGGAATTTCAAACACCAGACACGATTTCTCTCAGTTATAGAAGGCAAGCCGCTGCAAAATAAGAGGTCAGTAATTGAAGCACGCCCATGTGTATTACAGATGAATCGAACTGCTTGTTTTTTGTAAACTTTCCAACTTTCCAATATCGCTTTCAGTGAACGGGTCCTATATAATTACAGCATATTCTGAAACGGGCCGGACTACTGTTTTGTAAGCCGATAGACGTACGCTTGGTGTCGGGGATTCTAATACGCGTCTTAGAAAAGACAACTTCCGGCGGCAGTTTGCTGTTACTGTGTCAAGGTGATTTGACCACGAAGGATCCTTTGTTATATACAAGCCCAGGTATTTGCATTGCGTTACCTCTGACAAAAAAATTGTTTTCTGTGCCATAGCGATACAGTAGTGGCTTCTTTTTTAATGATATCCGCATATATACGCTCTTCCAAATTAATCCACGTGTAACCATCATTCACACCATTCAACTACGTTATTAATGTCTCTGTTTAACCTGAGTTGGTCTTCTTCAGTTCTTATTTCATCATACAGCAGGCAGTCGTCAGCGTAAAGCCTGATATTAACGGAGAGGTTAGTGACGATATCATTTGTAGATAACAAAAAGAAAAGGAGGCCAAGAACGGATCCCTGTGGGACGCCGTAAATGACGGCAGCTATGTCGGAAGTTGTTTTATTTACAGTAACAAACTGATGGTGGTTTGTAAGGTAGGCTTTAATCGATGCTAACACTTCGTCATCTTAAGCACAGTTCCTAGCTAATGAAGCAATATAACATGAGACACCTTATCAAACACCTTGCTGAAATCCATGAATATCGCGTCTGTTTGTTTCCCTTTGTTTATAGTGCTAGCAAAGTCATGCATGATTTCAACTAGTTTAGTATTAGTTAAAAGGTCACTTCTAAAACCATGCTGCATGTTTGTTAAAACGTAATGTTTATCCATAAAACTAGTTATATGTTTAAGAATAATATGTTCTAAGAGCTTACAAGATGTTGATGTTAATGAAATTGGTCTTTCGTTTTTGATGGAAGATTTATCTCCAGATTTATGTATAGGTTTTAGTCTAGCAATTTTCCAGTCTTCCGGTAATGATCTTTCGTTGATTGACCTCGGGAATAGAATGTACAGGCATTTTGCAGATCGTTCAGAATAACGCCTGAGAAAACCTACCTGCCTATATATATATATATATATATATATATATATATATATATATATATATATATATATATATATATATATATGTATATAAGTCGAAACCTCAGCAGTCATGAAGGCACTACGGAATCAGGGTGTAGATGAGCCATATGTAAAGATACTGGAAGATATCTATAGCGGTTCCACAGCCACCCTAATTCTCCACAAAAAAAGCAACAAAATCCCAATAAAGAAAGGCGTCAGAGAGGGAGATACGATATCTCCAATGCTATTCACAGCATGTTTACAGGAGGTATTCAGAGACCTGGAGTGGGAAGAATTGGGGATAAAAGTTGATGGAGAATACCTTAGCAACTTGCGATTCGCTGATGATATTGCCTTGCTTAGTAACTCAGGAGACCAATTGCAATGCATGCTCACTGACCTGGAAAGGCAAAGCAGAAAGATGGGTCTGAAAATTAATCTACAGAAAACTAAAGTAATGTTCAACAGTCTCGGAAGAGAACAGCAGTTTACGATAGCTAGCGAGGCAGTGGAAGTGGTAAGGGAATACATCAACTTAGGGCAGGTAGTGACCACGGATCCGGATCATGAGACTGAAATAACCAGAAGGATAAGAATGGGCTGGGGTGCGTTTGGCAGGCATTCTGAAATAATGAACAGCAGGCTGCCACTATCCCTCAAGAAGAAAGTGTATAACAGCTGTGTCTTACCAGTACTCACCTACGGGGCAGAAACCTGGAGGCTTACGAAAAGGGTTCTGCTGAAATTGAGGACGACGCAACGAGCTATGGAAAGAAGAATGATAGGTGTAACGTTAAGGGATAAGAAAAGAGCAGATTGGGTGAGGGAACAAACGCGGGTAAGTGACATCTTAGTTGAAATCAAGAAAAAGAAATGGGCATGGGCCGGACATGTAATGAGGAGGGAAGATAACCGATGGTCATGAAGGGTTACGGACTGGATTCCAAGGGAAGGGAAGCGTAGTAGGGGGCGGCAGAAAGTTAGGTGGGCGGATGACATTAAGACGTTTGCAGGGACAACATGGCCACAATTAGTACATGACCGGGGTAGTTGGAGAAGTATGGGAGAGGCCTTTGCCCTGCAGTGGGCGTAACTAGGCTGATGATGATGATGATGATATACATTATATATATATGTATATGTATATATATATATATATATATATATATATATATATATATATATACAGATATGCGTTCGTGCGTGCGTGCGTGTGTGTGTATGTGCGTGTGTGTGTGCGTGTGTGTGTGTGCGTGCGTGTGTGTGTGTGTGTGCGTGTGTGTGCGTGTGTGTGTGCGTGCGTGTGTGTGTGTGTGTGTGTGTGTGTGTGTGTGTGTGTGTGTGCGTGCGTGCGTGCGTGCGTGTGTGTGTGTGTGTGTGTGTGTGTGCGTGTGTGTGTGTGTGTGTGTGTATGTGTGTGTGTGTGTGTGTGTGTGTGTGTGTGTGTGTGTGTGTGTGTGTGTGTGTGTGTGTGTGTGTGTGTGTGTGTGTGTGTGTGTGTGTGTGAATAGCGAGCGTTAACAGGGATGAATAACAGCACCGATAATCTCGACGTTTACCGAGCATATTAGGGAGCATACCCGCGGAAGTGGGTGAAGAGGCCACTTGGGAAAACTGAACCCCACACTCAGAACGTCCGTCCGACGCGTGTGCTACTCTAACAGTTCAGCTGCGACAGGCGCTCCCCTCCGCTCCCTAACTTTCTACGTGCACAAAATAAATTCCTGTAAACACATTTACACTAAATACGTCGACGTGTGTTTAAGCAGGCGTACTTAACGTAGCCTCGGAGTTTAATAGATGAAGATGTTTCATGCACTGCGAGCTATCACAGCGCCTATCGAAAGGGAAGTAGCGCTTAATTTGTGGATAATTCTCCATTTTCCTCACGCACAGCATGTCATCAATATTTAATGTGAAGGTAAATTCTGCAAGGATTTCCCAATGTATGGTTTTCGCTGACGCGATATTGAGCAGAAAGCGCTTCCGGCGACGATGAGACGATAAACGCATGCCGTTGCACGGCGCAGGCCGTTCGCTTCTTCCGCCGTGAAATGCTGTGTTTTGTCGGCCAGTCACGTCACCCAACTGCAAAAGACTAGCTTGTTGCATTGGATCTGTCAGTTTCTTAGTTTCCAAGAATTAGCTTTAGTTCTCAAAACACTGATTATACTGCCGACGAAACCCTCCGTAAATTGCGGAGCTCACGTAATCGCTTCCGCTGTAAGCTACCGAAGCAAAACAATACCGCATTGGCATATTTTTTATCGGTGATCAGTTCTAAGCCAAAGCTGAATTGCCTTTACTGTGTAGGAGCGGCAAACTATTCCGGATTCATCCATCTCCGAGTGCAACGGTGAACACAATATATTCAGCCTGCTACCATACGCTGCACGCTCTAGTTCGATCTCTTCGGCTCTCGCAGCTAAATAAACTCGAGCAGAAGAATCCAATCAGCCTCGCTCGACAAGTACAACAGACTCCACGTTGAGAGCAAGCGCCAATCGCGGACGCAGAGCTCCCGTGCACGATGTCAAATGTGGAAGGGCGCCACTCAATCTTCTGGAGTCTTACAGGGCATCAGACCCGAGTAAATTACGTGCCGGTCGAGGTACGAGAAAAATGCAGCAATGTGTGAAGTTCAAACCGATCCTGTAGGATTTCCTCTGCGAAGCTATTGCTTCCAAAGCATTTGACGCAGTCGTGGCAAGCGCTTACGACGAAGGAGAAAAACCGATACTGAGTGTGATAAAAAAATATAAAGGCACCCACGAGACCCAAGAAAAGAAGGGGACGTTTGAGGCTCATAAATGGCGTACTGTCGTGCGAATCATCGTCGTTCCTGGTAAACGTTTGCCCGCGTTTTAGCTAAATGGAAAATGATAACGTTCACAAGTTCGATTGTGGATCGAATAAGGAAACTGCGGGGCTCTATACATTGTGCGATGGCATTTAGCTACTATTATCATCTTCCTTCTTTGCGTTACGTATGCTGTAACGTCGAAGCTGTTGAGCAGTCCTCTAAAACAGAAAAAAAAGGCACAACAACGGGGCAATCTACTGCGCCCCGGAGACTCTGACATCGGGACCGATGGAAGCACTGACGCGCACGCATCCTAAAAAAAAATAATAACGAGAGAAATACGTTCTCCTCACATCTGCGCGACTCCTTCGCATCGATGCCAAAGACACAGAAGAATAACGTGGCCCCTGCAGCAATCCGCAACTGACGAAAACCGTAAGAACTGCACTGTACAAAGAAATCATTAAGAATGCTAGAGATATTAAACAAAAAAGCCTTGCTGTGTATCGATAACTGTACAGTGTCACAGTCCCGCGGCACAGGTTCCAGCGCAGACTGTTCCGCTGATGCTGTACTATAAGCATGGAATAGTTTTTGTTTTCTTTTATAGTTCGGTCTTCACGTAGGTTGACTGCAATTTTCGGAAGACTTCAGCAGTACGCACTCGCTGCGTGCGAGGCGGCAAAGCACCACGCACATCCGGGAAGTCACTATGTCAATAATAATAATAATAATAATTACATTTACTATTACGCACAAATACGCAAAACACAAAAGAAAACACGGTATGAAGTGAGAAGCAACTGCTGTTACAACTTATCGCGAATACAAACACGATCTCCAGGGCGTCATAACGTAAAACTATTCAAAACTTTTCAATTCCAATTCTGAAATCAGACCTACGCGATTGGTCAAAAACATTTTTGGACCACCCCCGCCTTCACCTGTCTGCCACGCGCCGTCACGAAAACCGCGTTAGCTCCCCATCTAATATGACGTGTACACACTGATTATGCATGATTTGACCGAACAAAAGAAAAGTTGTTATTTCTGATTCGATGCCTTTTCGCCATTAGCCCTGGCCTATTGGTCAAAAGTTTTCGGGCTGCCCCCATACCTGCCTGCCACTCGACGTCACAAAACAGCACAAATTCGCCGCGTCAAAGGGACGTGTACGCATTAACGATGCATATGCCGAAGAAAACTGTTTTCTATGAATAGCCGCAGGTTGCCCCCTTTCGAAAGGAAGAAAAGATGGCTGCCGCCGATCGCTCAGGCACTGGCTACTCGCACTTGCCGGAGAGCATGGGTTTTTTTCGTCTGCAACAAAACTCTTTGCGTTGCTGTGTAACGTTTTCGAACATTTTCGGCACGTTTACGACCTCGTTCTGCCAACTCTTCTTCGTTGAGGATCCGTTTTAGCGTCATTCTAAAGCTTCCGTTGCATGCCACCGCTATTTTCCACCAGACACCGAAAGCTAACTAAGGGAAAACAGAACAATCGCAGAAGCCGGCACCACCCCCTTCATCCGGTTATCGATTTTCAGTGCGGTGGCTCGGCCCCATCGAATCCCTTTCCACTTGAACGCGCTCCTCGCCTCTTGTCAGCCAATTATATAAGACAAGCCGCTCAGTGTAGGCAATGTTATTCGTTTTTCGAACAAACAAAAGTGATCCCCTATGAATGAAGAAAGCGTTTGATTGGGCTGTTCAGACAACTCTGCGGGTGACCGCCCGATGCTTGCTTCGGCGGTTACGCAAATTTGACGTCAGGAGAACGGAATAAAAACATATCGGAATGGCGTTATGTTAAAGGGCCCCAAGTCACATCACCCATTAAAGTTATAATTATTATTATTATTATTATTATTATTATTATTATTATTATTATTATTATTCATCTCTCATCAATTTATACGGTCTTACAAGCCAACTGAGGCTTAGACCGGCCTGCTTGTGTTATCTTGTATATTTTGTGGCAATAAACATCATCATCATCATCATTATTATTATTATTATTATTATTATTATTATTATTATTATTATTATTATTTCAGACAATAAATAAATAAATCCCATCCCATACCACTAATGCCATTCAAATATTTGATGACACGACGCAACGCGCCACAGCGTATCTTCGTCTACGCATGGCGTTGCGCTGCTTAGCACTGGCCAGTGCTAAGCAGCGTCTTGAACCTGCGTCCCGGGACGCAGGTTCAGCACCCGGTCAGGGCGGCCGCCGTTCAATGGAGGTGAAATGCTAAAACGCTTGTTTACCGCAAATTGCGTGAACACCAGGTCACCAAAATTATTCCGCACTTCTCCACTAAGAGCATCCTTCAGAATAATAGAATTTTGGCACGTAAGAAACCAAAATCAATTTTTTTTCGGAAAGCAGAAGAAATGTTCTAATACGAAGGTCGCCTATTGGCTACATTTTACCAGACAGCCACTTCAGTTTTGCGTGCGTGTTTTTTTTTAATTCTTATTATTTTCTCGCATTAAACAGGGCTTGCATAGCCAGGACAACTATATCCTGTTATGATATACCATCAGTTGTTGTTTAATGAGTGCATATGATAATCACCTATGGGTGAACTAAGACCAGAAAATTGGATTTCTTTTAACCCCGACTTTCTCCTTTCGATAGAACTGTACAGGGTGACCATATTTTAAAGTTTTCCGGATTCGCCTGTGGCAAATATCATAAGTGTTCTCATTTAGCTGTATTATTCGAAAAGGCGGACTATGCTAGCGCGAACAACTGAAACTGATATTCAATGAATTATCGAAAGTTGACTAATTAATTTATGAGTTATCTTACCGGCCATATTGCAGATTACGAATTGTAGCCGGTGAGCTTCGAAAATGCATCCACTTGAAATGAATTTCCAGGATGACACCAGTTTCCAGATATTATTTCCCAAAGTGTGGGAAGAAATATATCGGCGTTCAAGTTACTTTTGTGATACAGGGCATAAGGAGCGTTTTTTTTTTTTTTTTAAGTGGCAGCAGTGCATTTTTACGGATAGTTTCATGGCGCATATCTCCAAACTGGTGTGGTTCTCAAGCCGCAATCCAAGTGCATACGCCTGAAAAGCCCACCCGCTACAGTTCGTACATTGCAATATGGGTCGTAAAGTAATTAGGAAGTTAATTAGTACATTAAAAGAATGATTATGCAATTTTTTCAATTTTTTGTGAAAGAAATGCGTGCGTCCCTGAACAAGCCAGATCAATCATCACTAGAATTTTGTTACTTGCAAGAAGTGATGTTTTAAAAATTCCATAAAAGCCAGATATGGTCACCTCATATAATTTAATGCGAAGCTTGAGAAGAAGTTGAGGACCGCGCAAAAGCGATGGAACTATGATTGCTAGGCATAACGTTAAGAGACAGAAAGAGAGCGGTTTGGATCAGAGAGCAAACGGTTGTAGACGATATTCTAATTGACATCAAGAGGAAAAATGGAGCAGGGCAGGTCATGTAGTGCGCCGGCTAGATAACTGTTGGACGATTAGGGTTACAGAATGGGTACCAAGAGAAGGAAAACGCAATCGAGGACAACAAAAGACTAGGTGGAGCGATGAAATTAGGAAATTCGCGGGCACTAGGTGGAATCGTTTGGCGCAGGACTGGGGTAATTGTAGATCGCAGGGAGAAGCCTTCGTCCGGTAGTGGACATAAAACAGGCTGATGATTATTATGAATTGTTTCTCTCTATTATTAGGCTTGTTTAAGTAACGGTTATATTCTTTTTCAAGTCTAACCACTCCCCACTTTAATGCTTCCGGCCCAGAAGGTATGAAATAAATAAATCAAAAAATATATTCGTATATTTCCGACCTGTTCGAAATGGTTGTAGCCTCGGAACACATACACCAGTAGATACGCCTGCATGAACTATAAATTCGACAAGGTGGACAAGCTCGGGTCTCCACAAGAAAACGAGGGAACAGGACCTGACCAAAATTTTGAAAACGATTGTTAGTGAAGATAAGCAATGTGTGATGGCCTGTAAAAAAGTTCTAAAATATCCAAAGCAACTAGTTCTGTTTCCTGTAACGTAGAAGTAATCGATCACTTTTTTAGTAACTCTTCAATTTATTTCGTGAGACATGAATTGGTCAATAATTACGCTAAACAATTAAGCTTAGTGTTGTAAGGAATGACATTTTAGTACAGAATAGATGTAATTGCAATCGGTGACATTTTTTTTTTCCGTCACGTGCACAAGTCTGGCAGAAACCGTCCACCATGAATGCTAACATAACCTAATAGCCGCACGCTTCTAGAAAGCTATTCGCCTTACTAAAGCAACGATGCGCACGCAGGCTTATATTTGAGGCAGTGAGGACATTTAGTTAGCGTTCGTTGTTTCATTGCACTATTGTGAAACGGAAAGAGTCGTTCACCAGCCCACTTTCAGTGGTAAAACATGTGAGCCACGTCGGCATATGTGGGTTGTCTCGAGGGCGTGAAGGCGCCACTCGTCCTCCTCCTCCGCGGGCGCTGCACAGAAAAAGGGCGAGGGCAGAAGAGGAGGAGGAGGAGAGGTGTCCTTCACGGGCGCCCTACCACTGTGTCTAAACGATGACGCCCGGAAGCACTTGCGGGCCAACCCGTGCGACTCAAAGGGCTTGACATCTGTAGTTCGTGCGAAAGTGTGCATCCTTTCCATCGGCGCTTGGTACAGGCCTGAAAGTCGGAGCACCACTAAGCACCACGTGAACGGACGAGAGAGCCAAAAAAAAAAAACTATTTACATTAAAAGAACATGCACAAAGTCGAATTGAGTTCTGTGGTTTTACGTGCCATAACCACGATTTGATTATGAGGGACGCCGTAGTGGGGGGGCTACTCCGAATTAATTTTCACCACTAGAGAATCTTTAACGCGCCCCCAATTCACGAGACACGGGCGCGTTTTTTTTTTTTTTTTTTTTCGTTTGCACTTCGCACCTATCACAATGCAGCTCCCGCGGCCGGCATTTGATCCCGTGGCCTTGTGCTTACCAGCGCCACGCCATAGTTCTCGCGGTGTTATTTCGGGGCTCTGCCCAGGAAGAAACGAACCCTACAAATGTTCTGAAAGGAGTCCATAACGACGGGCTCGGTTTCCTGCATCTGCAAGTACGACAGATGATCAGTCGACTTTACCTCCTCTGTGACATAAACGATACATTTCTGTGAACTGCGATATGACTGAGGCCAGTTACTTATATATAATGTTCAATTCCACGCGAATACCTTCCGGACGAGTCGCCCGATTGTCACAAATGTTCTTTTAAGTGTTCGGGGCTATTTAGTGCATTGCTCGCAGTCATTTGAAAAAAAGAAAAGATACTGTCACGCGACGTGCTTTCAGTGTTCGCTCTACTAAGTGAAACACAGTTCTGCGGGAAAATAAAACTCATTTTAGTAGTAAAAAGGTACAACTATGCCTGCTGAGTCCGCAAACAAGTTTACTTTGTTATGCAGTGTAGCTTGTTGGCAACTTCGGTCGGAAAAAAGAATTCGTCAGGAGTCCCTTATTCTTGCGAAAATCTGCCAAACGGAGCACGTTAACCTGCACAACTACTACTAATTCATTTACTGAAATTATTTCTGGCGGCTGCCCTCAGTGGCGTACGAACTATTGCTCGAGTAGGAGGGGGGCAAACCGCAAACCATCTGTCCCCACTCTCTCTCTCTCTCTCTCTCTCTCTATATATATATATATATATATATATATATATATATATATATATATATATATATACATAGTGAATGACTAATGCAATAAGAGAAATCGCCTGGAAATGCTAAGTCAGTTATGTTTACATTGAGCACACATAGACCTATTTATCTATCACACGGGCTGAACCACGGGGCCCGAAAGATTATTTGAGTTCGCATTTCTTTCTTGCAACTGCATAAAATGGCAAGATCATGCAGAAACGAAAGGAGATGAGTGCCTGACAGAGGTCCCTGATGCCGTTCAGTAGCAGCAGTACAGCGCACATCAATAACGCACATTTGTACAAATAATTTTCATGATTAAACGAATAATGGTGCTTGGTGGTTAAGTCTGCAGCGTAAATGTATCGCTAGATTAGGCAATGGTATGTGTCGAGGTTATACGCAATTATGTACAATCAGCATAAATTAGTTGCAATATTCACAAGAAAATAGTTGGGTCGCCATCCCGGCACTGCGAAAGTGGATGTCCAACGAAGTTGTCGATAACCATCGCCACAACTCCCACAATGCAATGCTTTATTTCTTTAGAGTAATGGTAGTAACGGTAATTTAGAGTAATTGTAATTTTGACAGCACGCCACCGTTGGTCGTATTGCCGTTTTGCCCGCTGCCGGTCCTCGTATTCTCGGGAGTCGTAACTATGCGTTGCCTGTCCATAACGGTGCTGCGACAACAATGAAACCGGTTGCTAGACTGGTTCTTTTATATACGAAAGGCCATTGACGTCACTCCCCATGTCGCAAGCTGCTGTCACTGCGGCCGCTTGCGCAACAGTAATCTTTACCGTGAAACCTATGTGGGGGGCGCTACGTACTTCGCATTGTTATCAGGAGCGCCTTATCAATTATGTGGTACTGATGCTTGTTGTGCGCTTGTTCGTTATTGAAACGAATGCCGTTCTGTATCTTTTATGCGTGATACCAAAGAGAGTATACACTTTTCGCTTCCCTTTGTGAGAAGTGGTTCTTGTGGGGAAGGAGGAAAGGCTAGCACTATCTTCTGCAACCCATGCGGGAGCACGGCTCAGCGCCAGCAGGATTGCGGAGATGAGATTAAAAGAGAGAGAGGGTAGGAGGGAGAAAGGTAGAGGGTCGTCCTAGCAGCATCAGAGCAGCCCGGCCGGGAGGGCCCAGTGGGTTCGACCGGGGGAGTAGGCTGGAGGTAGACCGTGTAGGAGGTGGCCCAGCAGAAGCCCGGTATTGCACTACCTCGAGGATCGGCCCACATTTATGCCCATGGATGATGGCACGAAAAATGCCGACCAACTAGGTCGGCTAACAGCTTCGCTGTAAAAAAGATCGCAGGTGTGTGCGACGCTGCAGAATTCCAAACCGATTTCCAGCGAAGCTGTTTCGTTCGAACAGTTGCAGTAAGTTTCAGTTTCTTGTAATTATGTTGCATACTTTAAAAGGTTCCCGTATATATATATTACTGTTCCGTTTGAAAACTTGCCCGCGTGTAATGAATTGGAGCACTTCTTGATAGGAATAAAAAAAAATAACAGTAATTTATCAACACACATGGTACTTAACCATAACGTCTACGATGGTATAAATTCTTTGTTCGCAAAACACATTCATAAAGCTGCGGATCACTTGCGTGCTTAATTTACTGCAAATGTCACAATCAGTCCCTTGTCATGAAGTCTGGCCATAACGTGTCCTTTATTCCCGCCAAATATAAATAAAATTTCTTGTTCAGTTCACCGAGGACATCGCCAAAACAAAGTTGGAACGTGCCATGACGCCTGAAAATAGGGGAAGAAAGATGACGGCTGAGTAATTATTAGCAACACTGCCAACTGGACGAGGAACGCAAAAATTTCATCGCGCATTGCAGTTACCTTGTCCCGCCTCCACTTTCCACAAAATGTAAACGTGTTGTAAACTGTACATACCTATGTCAGGACACGGTGAAACATAGCTGATAGTAGCCATAACACACCCTATAGCCCTTGAATAACATTTTTTTTTACAAGAGGTGTCTTTGACCCAAACGCATTTAACTTCGCCCAGAGAGTTTCCACAGTATACCATCGATTTTCGCTAAATTTGGTTTTGGCGGCTTTTATAGCCAGGACAACGGGATCTATTCTTTCCCGCTCGTTGGACATGCTCAAACACATCTAGAGTGCTTGCATGCATAATTTATTGCGAAAGCCCCACTTCCCCACCTATTCTGAACTTCACCTACACATCACCCATTTATTTGTCCTTACAGTCACGAAACATAACGAAGCTACCTCCTTTAGTTTAGTGAGGACACCAGGTGAAACTAATATATCGTGCCTGAACAAGTAAGAACAGATGAGGGTTCAATAATTATTTGCTAACGCTTTTTATAAGCCAGAAACGTTCAAACTACAGGACATATTGTACTTAAAATTCTGCCTATTCCTTCAAAGTATAAAATGTCTGAAACGTAGAGTTTGTTGGGACATTGAAAACATAGCTAATAGCAGCAGCGTGATACTGTCTAACACTTTTGAAAAAGGAAAAAAAAAGATAGATGGGAGGCGTTAGTAACACGCAGAGCGAATGAAATATCTTCAAAAAAGTGGCAAAGCCCATTGCAAATATGAAAAAAAGTGGTAAAGCTCATTGCAAATCGATTCGAACATTTTCAAATACGAATACAAATGGATGTATACAGAAGCAAATATTTTCGAATATGAGCTATTTCTATCAACTGACAGCAAGTTCATTGGTACGAGGACCAAACTTTCTCACAAGTGAGATTCATTTCCCGCGGCTGGAGAGTCAACCTCAAGTGTCCTGGCATACTCTGAGCCCGTGCAGAACGCCTCAGTATTGCGTTTCACTGCTTTAAATAGTTTGTTTTGGTATAGATACCTGCACCTCGGCATCAGCCAACATTTTGTTTTATGAGCTCAAGCTGCTTCAAAGAAGCGGCGGCACACTTCTTTTCCCATTCATTCCTCAATGCGTCGGTCTTTTCTGTTATCGTCCTCCTTCCGCCGTGCGTTCACCTCATGGACCTTTTGATGCATCATCTTGGTCAGTTGTACGACGTCCGAAAAATCGAGAAGTCCAAAAAAAAAGAATACATGTCTTTTACTGCCCTTAAAGGTTCAGATCGAAACAGGCACGTCCGAAAAGGCTCTGAAGGTGACAGGAGACGGTGGGTGCGCGCGTGTCTAATTAAGGAATACATACTGTGTCCCGCGACAATTACCCCTTCCCACGCTTGTTAAGCTTCACAGCAATACTTTGTGTATGCTTCACCGCGTGACAACCCTGTACTGAGGCGAAATTGACACTCGGGAACCGGCATTTGCAACACGCCGTACCTTCCGAGCTCTGAAGCCAAATGCGAGGATTACAAAGGTGGAGTCGGTGCCATTGCTGACAGCGGCGAATTCTTTCAATGAAAAGCACGGCACCCAACGGCAAGAAGATTAATAGCGAACGTCGAAGCGGCTCAGCCTAGCGTTGCCGCGGAGGTGGCTACGGCTGGATCTGCGTGCGAGAGCGCTGGTTCTAGGCGGCGAGATAATCATAATGGCGGCGGTAATGTTTTTGATTAATGCCGATTCGGACCTGCAGTCACGGCAAACAGTCCGGAAACTCACACGCCGAAGGGTTCTTGCATCAGAAATTTCAGACGTTCTTATGCATTGACTCTATAGAGTACGTGGTAGTACCGCGAAGCCGTTCTAATTATCTGGCATGTCCCAAAAATCAGGTGTCCGGAAAATCGGTCGTTCACTGTACACTCACAACTCCTCCAGCTGACGACACGGCTTCAAAGAGGATTCGTTACTATTCCTCTGTTACGAGAGCCAGCATTCGCGCAACTTTCGTTCCCTTTCGATAAACTTGCAGATAATTTTCCCTGATATAAGCATAAAGTCTTTGAGTTGTTCCTGAGTATTTCCAGATTATGCAAAATCCCTGAGAATTCCCGGTTTTCTCGGTAAGATTGTGTGAGGATGTGCGAAATTATTCACTGCGAAATCAGTGAAATTATTGACAAAGCGACGGAAGTAGGAGCCCAGTCACAGAAAGCTACGATCTTCCTTCGTGCAAGTCGGAGCGGGGAACTTCTGCACGGCTCAAGCTTTGTCATGGTCGGAGCGAACACCGGTAGAGTAGACGGTATGACGGAGCATCGTAAGGTGCTGACGTCCAAAGTGGCACTTAGATGAATTAAGTTGCAGGCCGGCGTGGCAAAATACAGAAAGGAGAGAGGAAAGTCGGATGAGAAGCGTTTCAAATGTCGGTGAAAATACAATGACGCCATCAAGATAACGCGGGCAAATGGATCATTTAAAACAGTGTAAGAGGGTGTCCATCATGAGTTCGAAGGTGGCCGGGCCGTTGCATAAGCCGAAGAGCATGACTTTAAACGGATAAGGGCCGTCGATGGTAACAAAAGCGGTCTTCTCGCGATCTATGCCATTAACGGCAGTCTGCCAGTATCCTGACCTAAGGTCGAATGAAGAAAAATACTTGGAGCCGTGAAGGCAATCCAGGGCGTCGTCCATCCGTGGGAGCGGGTACACGTCTTTTACTTTTGTGATCTTGTTAAGTGGGCGATAGTCCGCGCAAAATCTGCAGCTGTCGTCTTTCTTTTTAACAAGAACAACAGCGGAAACACATGGGCTGCAGCACGGCTCGATTATATCCTTGGCGAGCACATTGTCGACCTCCTTTTGTATGATATGGCGCTCAGCTGGACATAACCGGTATGGCAGTCGGTGGATCGGATGGGCATCGCCAGTGTTTATGCAGTGCTTGACAGCGCAAGTTTGACCCAGAGGACGGTCACAAAAATCGAAGACGTCCCCATAAGAGGAGGCGAGGATCTTCAGTTTGATGAGGCGAAAGGTCTGGAGCGATCATTTCGTTCAGGTCGGGAGAAGACAGATCTGGGGAAGAAGACGGGATTTCAGCAATGTGATAGCGAGCAACATTAGGCGGAGACAAAGCCGAGATGATGTAGTCGTAGGAAGGCGTCAGCACAGCAAGGAAAAAGCCCTGTGAGAGGACTTGTGAGCACATCCCGATATTCAGCGCAGGAAGGCAAGCAAGATTGTCACATTGAGTTACAACAGTGTGCGGAATACCAACACTGTGCGTCAGCAGAACGGCAGTTATGGGAGCGAGCACATGGTCACCGTTGGGTACTGATGAAGAGGGTGCCACAGAAACAAAAGTCACGGCTTGTGGCGGCAAACGGACGTGCTCGACAGAACGCAGCCGACTCTTAACTGGTCCGGGTTAATCAATTACACGTGGTAGGTCAAGCTGTACCGTACTAGCGGAACAATCAATAAGGGCGCAGTGGGCGGATAAAAAGTCAAGACTGAGGATGAAGTCATTGGAACAGCGGACGAGGACGCTGAACAAAATAGAAGTCTGGCGGCCGGCAACACTGACACGTGCGGTACATAAGCCAGCTATATACGGGAGACGTACCACCGTCGGCCACACGTACAGCGCATCATGGGACAGGGGTCATCACTTTCTTGAACTGCTGGCGGAGGTGAGAACTCATAGCAGAAATATGGGCGCCGGTGTCGATCAAAGCTATAACAAGTAGGCCATCCATTTCAATGTCGATCAGGTTCTGATTGGAAGGGTGCGTCAACAGAGAAATGTGGGGGCAGGTCGTAATCGCAGCGTCACCTCCAGGAGCTGCAGCCATCAGTTTCCCGAAGGAAAACGCCGAGGTAGGACGGGGACGGTGAACAGCGTGGGGAAGATGAACGAGACGGTCGGCGTCGTGCTGAGAGCGAGCGACTGTGCTGGGTGGCGGTAGTAGTGCTTGCGGCAGATGTATCGGCTTCAACTTGGGTTGGTATCTGGTGCTCGTTACGGACTGGATAGCGGAAGCTGGAGAAGCTTGTTGGAGAAGGCGCGGGCCAAATAATTTGGCAATACCGGCACGTCCACACAAGAAGCAAATTGGCTTCTCGTCAGGCGTCCTCCACGCATTCGGATCGCGGATGGCGTTGGAGAGGGCTGGAGGTGGCCGAAGGGTAAATGCCAGGGCGGTTCATATAACGGATGATTTGAATGCCCAAGTTTGCCAGTTTTTGACGAACGACGGAATGTATAAGCGATATGGTCGGTCCGGGGATCACGGGGCTCCTCTCGCATGAGATGTGCGTCGACTTCGAGTCGAAGAATTCGGGTGATATTCTCTGACGTTGAAGGCCGTGGCACTGTAGGAACGTGCTCACACTTTGACGGTGCTGCGGCGTTCGGAAGGCGGGTGAAGTTGTGGGCGATGCGTCGGTTTTTAGCATCTTCAAAGCGTCGGCATTCAGAAGTAATCTCGCTGACTGTGGAAGATTCTTTAAACACTATCAGGTTAAACGCATCGTCCGCGATTCCTTTCAGTACGTGCGCGATCACATCAGCTTCTGTCATATCGGGGTAAATTTTTCGGCAGAGAGCCAGCACATCCTTAATGTACGTCGGTTATGACTCGGTAGACGTCTGCACACGCAAGGTAAGTTTTTTCTTGACGGCACGCTGGCACCCTGAAGGTTGCCCAGGTAACTCGCGAAGTTTGGCTTCCATACGTTCCAGCTTTTGAGCTCATCCTCGATGTTATCGAACCAGGCCTTCGCAATTCCCTTTAGATAAAATATTACGTTCGCCAGCATCGACGTCGTGTCCCACCTGTAATGGGCGCTTACGCACTGATAGAGTTGAATCCAGTCGTCGACCTCATTGCCATCAGCGCCGGAAATGGTCGCAAGATCACGGGTTGGAGCGAGAATGATGCCTGACATGGCGGCCGTCGTTGACGAAGTTTGCCCGCCGGAAGACTTGCAGAGAGTAGCGACTTGGTGACCGCTGCGGAGCTCCATCTTGCGTCCGACCCCCCGCACTTCCACGAAGATGACACGTGGAGGCAGACAAAACAGAAAAGCATATTTACAATATATAAGGAGAGCAAGCACTGAACCCGGTATGGTCGAATGCGCGCGCCACATCAAAAGCGTTTTCTTCATCGACGCTCCTCTAGAGCAATATTATCGTATCAGTACCTTGGAACCTCACTATTTATGGCAACGCTTTACTTTTGTTTGGCTGCAGATTACTTCTGATAGTTCACAAACCACAGTACAAAAAATTGGAGGAAATCGAGTTACGTTTTCCAGGATTAAGTAATTTGCTTCAATCCACACCGAAGTCGTATTGACACCAATTTTGCTAAAAAGCTTAGCACTGCACATCGTACGACTGACATAATATAGCACTCCATTCAGATTTACAGATATTCTTCATCAGGACAATGAGATGCTCTCTCATGTACTTTTCTTTGCGTGAGACATCTTCAAATTTGGTCAGCTGTGTTGCTTGCTAAAACCACTTCAAACGAAAACGTTATAGTATTATCGTCTATACCTTTGAAACTTTATTACCTACGCGCCATGCTTTTTGTTCCGTTGTGTAGAGAAAACCATTACTCAATCATGTACGTGTCGCGTCCATGGATGGCGCCGTTGTCACCTCGCGCACGACGAAATCGGAGCTGAATTCAGCTTCTCCCTCGGCAACCAGAGATGCGTAGCTAAGCAGAACATTTGCTATCTTAGCGACAGTGTTTGCATATGAGATAGCGCCTTCAGTGATATTAGATGAGAATTTCTAAGTATTACAATTGTGCAAGTTCATGCGCGAATGTCACATTTTCTCGGATTTGGCATCCCTGCGTTTAACACATAGGGCTCAGAAATGGCTTGTAAAGAGTCAGTTAGCAAGATCGAGGGGATGCCTATTCGCGTTCACCACCCTTGACCACCGCTGAACCTGCCCTCCTAGATAGGTAACGCAAGCGCAGGAGATAATTATACGAATTATTGCTACACTGGACCAGCTGCTGCATAAGTGAAGCATCTGAGCTTGCTGTAAATGTAAATTGCGAATGCTAATGTAAATTGTGTATTTGGTGACTTCTTTTCTGTACCGTAGTACCCACACACCTTCAACAACACGCGCAAGGCGCTTCATGTACCCCTCTAAGGCGGCGTCCCCAGACACAACCTACCCGTTTTTTTTTTTTTTTTTTACTTTAAGTACACTTACTTATTGACGGGAAAAATAAAGTGTTTTGCTCTCCCTCCTCCTCCTTATTGACGGGATCCCGTCAGCGCGCCAAACGGCAAACGTGCACAAGGCTCTAACACCACCTGCTGAATAAAGCCGCATCACTGTGTGGTAAATGTGTTTAGTGCCGTCTCATCTAACCTCGAGTGTAGCAGGTGAGGATGTATTTTTGCAAACGATAACAATGGTCAGCATAGATGTACGTCGGTTACCCTGTACGTGTGTGGTTGCTACGACGTGAGCAAACCTAGCAGTATTGGCTGCTTTAGTTATTCGCCATTTTAAGCACCAAAGTGATGTGTCTTATAGTTTTAAATTACGATTAGGCTCAAGGATGCACAGCACTTTAGTGTACTGGAGATGTCAGATGTCTATATCTGCGGAAGTTTCGCGCTTATTTTAACACTTCTTTCGCTACGGCGATAATTGTCGCAGAAAACATGCGCATCTTATAAGGCACCCAGTGCTCAATATGGCGTCATGGGGCAGAATGTGATGGGGCTGAATAATTGTAGAGCTTCATGCGAGGAACGCTGTCAAGCCGCTCTCTGTCTAATAAGCCTGGGGCTGGGAAACGCAAATAACGATGCTCCACAAGAGACGCTCAACATTTCTGCCGAGTGTACCATGATTGCAAAGACTGAAGTCGTAGTAGCCTAATAAAAACTGAAAAAAAAAATCGCAGCCCAAGCCGGTGTGTTCTACGGTATATAAACGTGCGCAATGCTTCGGTGCTCGCGTGCTCCTTCATCCGTTCGCATACGCAAACAGAGTGCGCCGTATTTCCTCCGCGCGCGTGCGCGATCACATTAGAGCACAGCGAGCACCGTGTCACGGATATCGCACGGCCTCGTCGTTCACAGAGCAGAAGCAACATCCGAGCTAAAACGGATCGATAGTTGAAACGGGGCGCATAAATATATAGCCCGCCGTCGATTTGTATTGCATACGTGCAGCAATTTTATGAAACCGGAAAATTAAGCTGGCAGCTGTGTCCGTGGACGTTGCATGAGCAAGTGCTCAGTATTATTTCGATTTAGCCTTTGACAAGAACGCTCCTAATATGTTCGTATGACGCTTCAAGCGAACCTTTTTTTTCTTGCGGAAACTATTTCAACGCTTCTTTACTCGATTTGAGGAAATCCTTGGGCGCCAGCTAAAAACATCAGTAGCTTCTCCGGCACTTCCTTGTTTAGTCTCAGCCATAAAGTTATATTGCCACAAGAGCCGCTCTCTCCGCCTCGCTGCATTCCAAAGCCACCACGGGGGAGCCCGCAATTCGGTTCAACGTGCGCGACCGTTATGCAGGCAGTATCGAAGGGAACAGGGACGCCCACACGTCGCTATTTATTTTCCACGCAATAACCTCCATAGGATGGGAACGCGGGCGTACAGGAAGTGGTCATACGGAGGAATCAATATGCCCGGGCCTTGTTTTTCGAACAACAAAGGAAACGCTGTGACGTGCCTTACATCAAGCTGTCGTGTGAAGACCTGAAAACTATTGTTCGGATATCAATATGTCCGCGTGCGTGTTTTTCTTTTTTTTTCTTGCACTGCGTGTGTTCGAGTCCACATGGTGTGTCTAGTGAAATACTGTATAAAGGTAAAGAAAGTTTCATCCCGATACACAGTGAGCTGGTTTCCACAAGTATTTCGGGCGCAGTATACCTACAATGAAGAATGATTGGATTTGTCGCGGGTATACATTTTTTTTTTTTTAATCTGCTGCCCCCGAGATCAAATCCACAGAGAAGAATACTTTACCTTGTTGATGGGTGTCGAATACCTCTCCGCCCGGCAACTAAAGCTATATAAAACCCTCGTACAACTAAATCTGCTCTTCCGATATTTGAAAGCCATTTGTGTTCTAAGTAAAATATAAATTTATCGCCGTAAACAAGCGCGAAAACTTGTACTTACCAATTGGCAAACATTATTTTTCTAAATCTGTGAGAGAGCAGTTCGTAATAATCAAATAACTCGGGCTTCTGTGTAAGCGAGCACAGAACATACATTTGCTTTGAACGTCTATACGTTTGCTGCCGCGCAAAAAATAAAAAATAACACTCTCTATTTACACCAGAACTTATTCTGGGACCCATGGGCGCAAGAAACGTTTCTTTTTTCCTGTCTTACATGGATAGAAAAAGACCCAATTTGTTTGTACAAAGCTATAATAATAACATCGTAATACTGCAGGCATACACCAGCATTGTTTGCCAAACGCAAATGGTAGGGTGGTGATCAAAGCCGTAACTGAAATTTCAAATGGCAAATCACGGCATCGACTCCCGCGGTCTCAGAGAGCGACAAAAAAAGTATTTTTTTGTACAAACTACTCTGAGCATACTGAGCGAAATGCTGTCTCAGCAAGTTTCGGACAACCGCAAGTAGCACGTAGTTCGCTGCTGAGGCCACCAGCCCGTTGCGCGTTAATGGAAGTTCCGGTTTCCTCCGTCATTATTCATGTCCGCACTTCCGCCTTTTGTTCTACACAGCGACGACCGCCGACGTTCTGGCGTTTCCTGATGGAAATCGTTTGGGGTCAATTTAGCGCGACTGTGCCATCTCTTCTGCGTGGCTGTTCTTACTTGTTTTGCCTAAAAGCAAAACGCCCCGACTCCTAATCTGGTTTGCATCGAGAAGGAGGGCTGCGTAATGAAAACTTTCGAAGAGCAGTAAGATCAGGAACGAGGAGCTTAGATATTATTCATATCCCTGAAAGCATTCACTAAATAGTGTTTTCGTCAAGATCTACCACTTAAGCACCCGTTCATTATTCCTATATCAGTACTTTGAACCTGCCTTTTATAGTTTATCTGCAGGTGGTTTGTAATGCACAGGCCATTACATGCTGATTTACAAGTGTTCGTGCGCAAGTATACAAAACCGTTATATGTCGCTTCTTTCAGGACTAGAATTTTGCTCAACTTCAGCAACTATAATTGATGTTTCGTCAAAAAGGGTGTTGGCAAGTGTTAGGAACATGCGCACCCTAAAATTATTCTATGCCCTTCTCTGCAGCAGATAGGCCATGTACCAATGTCTATACTTCAAATATTCCATGGTATGGACGGATAACATCCTCGCAGCATAACTCTTGTCATCATCGTCCTTCATCATCTTTCGTTGCCCTTTTGCCTTCTGTGCAGGTGCAGAGTAACAGTTAGAGCGCAAAATCTCCGACAAACCTATCTGCTTGTTTCCGAACAAATTATGTTACCAGTTCCATAAACCATCACAAGAGGCGCGAATGCAGCCCTCGCCTCACAGTACATCTTAAGTCGGGTTGGATGGTACCGAACAGGCTGGCATTTGTTCCGAAACTGTGTGGGCCGTGACGCAAATGACATTCTCTTGTCGTACACTCAGGCAGCGCCGGATATTGGCTCTCGAATAAGTTCGTGCCCATGCAGAGAGTGCGAGAGCGGCAATCAGATATTGCCTTACCCCCGTATTCACAAACGCACCTCGACTGGACCCTCCACTCGAAAGGCTCCTTGAGTGCGGTTTTTCGTTTCACAAATCGCCCTCAACTCGAAACGCGCCTTGAGTGAAGGAAAGCTCGAGCGTTTTACTCGAGAATGTCAAGGTAGCCTCGGAGCTACCTTGAATGTCTCCTTGAGTGAAGTTAGTGCGTAAACATGGCGGCCTCGTTATCTTTCGCTCACCTCGTAAGCTTTTTCGGGTGGACGCCAGTTGCCTCCGTAGCTTTTCTTTAGTTAACGTTGGGCTCCGCATATTCAGAGGCTTCGTTTTTGGGACCGGTGCAATCCTCTGGAGCGCTTCGGCAACGGAATTATTCCACTGAGGCGCCGAGACAGATTGGCCGTCCTGTCAAGAAGACTGCGAGCTAGTGCAGTTACTATCGTATTACTCCTGGCATGAGCCAGTGGTTGACCTGCATACAGGTATTGTTCGCGCGAGTGCTCCTAAACTACTATTGGCACCAGAACATTTACGTGTTTCTCGAGGCAGATCGTACAAGGCTGCATCAGCTCAAGCACGGCACGATACATAACTGCGGCGGACTTCAAACCTATGAAAACAACGACCAAGATTCCTGCGATTAGTGCGTGTATTGCCTGCGTGCGTGTATTGCTTGTGCAAGCGCCGGCAGTCGCGTGCGTTCGCGCGGTTTGCACTAGGATGGATCGTCACTGGCTACTCCAATCCAAGGACGGCGAAGTAAACCGCTGCAAAGCGATCATCTCTATAAACGAGCAGGTGTGTTCGGTTTATTTCTTTTTCAATTTTCTTTAATTCTGTGCAGCTAGTTGCGCTAGGGAAAACAAAATAATGTACTGTAATTTTGCGTGGACAGTGCAGTTGGTAGAATTTAGAGTCGTAACCAATAATAACGTGAGCCTTGCCTTGCCCAACGAGAAAGTGGCCAGTTATGAAACGGCCTTCAGAATTATAACTGTATGTATACACAATGAAATGTTTTATTTGAGTAAAAAAAATGCAATAACAATACAACAGATCATACTCTTTGCACATCACGTTACTTTTTATTGTGATAACGAAAGCTGTAGCAGTGCAGTGACAGCTCCTAGTAAAGACATTGCTAGGAAGTGGTAGCACATATATCTCGCATAACTTTGTTGTGAACGTTTCAGCTCTGTAGACAGTTCACTATGTAAGTGTTGGATCGCTGTTTGTCGGTCTGGCTGCGCAAGCGCCAAACCAGCTGAAAAATGTTTCTTTGCAAATATAAATAAAAAAGAGTATGAGCTTACTACAGTAAAATAAATCGCCCTCTAGAACATAAAGGTCTGAAACAAATTTAATTAGTACGAAAAGAAAAATAAAGAAAAAGAATACAGTACCTAAGCTTCTTTTCATGCGCCTTAACATTATTGTATATTTATCACCAACCCCTTGCCTTATGCAGGAACCAGGCTGCCAACACAAGCACGCAGAGCAACTGCCTTTCCATTTGTGCTGTGTGTGATGAGCTTGCATTGGTGTGCAAGTGAAGAGCTCCAGTTAATGTGCCCTGCTGCACTACAATAGTTGTCGGACTGTTCCGGCAAAGACATCTATCCTACCGCATCTGACACCCCATCAGCTCAAACATCACCACTAAAGGATGTTTGACTGCATGCATTTGCCTTCATAGACACGTTGTTGCTGAAGTGATTGTATTTTTTATCCAGGTTTTTTTTTCCTTCAGTCATATTCATTAAAATAGTATGTACCCCTTAATAATTTCTGGTCAATCCAAGTGCCATTATTTTTTCTAAAACAACTTAACATTAGGCTCGTCTTTTTGTACTTTGATAGTAGGCAAATACAGCGTGAACTCTGATCTTGCAAACAGAAGCAGAAGTATTGATTATAAATATATTCTAGAATAAAACTCCACCTGTATTCTAGACAGTAGCCTGTCGGGTGTAGGCACCCGATGGTGTGTAATGGTAAAACCTTGCAGAATATATCCTGTTTCTGCTCTCGTTCTAGCTTCAGCTTAAGATGAATTAGGAGGGTCACAACAATGAATTTCTTCCATAGGATAGGGATGACAGCTGGCTTCCATGGGGCTTGTAGAACTTCACCAATTGACCGAGGAACAAAACGCAGGCTAGTAGCGTGTCTTGCAGGATCCCAAGTTAGGCCAAATGATGATGCAGACTGTCACTATGACGATCCTGAAAAATACAGTATCAGAGTGCATCACTGCCGTTAATTCAGACAAGCTGCAATTAACCATAAAATTATGGAACATTTATTAGTGTACACTAGCTGATGCTAAAGTAGCTTCAGCATACTAAAGTGCTGGCTACCAATGCTACGAAACTTCTGCACCACAAATTGTGGGCAGTAAGAACCTCAGATCTCATTCGCAACGCATCATGGGCAACTGATGACTTCACACATCATAATCATGAGCATATGGTCTCCAAAACAAGTTTATATGACAGTTGAACAGGAATAGAATATGCATTCCATTTCATTATAGCATAGCTGTTCATGTTATAGCATAGCTGTTCACCCGCCGTGGTTGCTCAGTGGCTATGGTGTTGGGCTGCTGAGCACGAGGTCGCGGGATCGAATCCCGGCCACGGCGGCCGCATTTCGATGGGGGCGAAATGCGAAAACACCCGTGTACTTAGATTTAGGTGCACGTTAAAGAACCCCAGGTGGTCGAAATTTCCGGAGTCCTCCACTACGGCGTGCCTCATAATCAGAAAGTGGTTTTGGCACGTAAAACCCCATAATTAAATTATTAAAATTAGCATAGCTGTTCATGGACACTGTGTTGGAAATAACACAGTGTCCATTTCGCCATTTTGTCAATGTAAGGAGACGTAACATCAATATTATTACAAAGTTGATGAAAATAAGCACAAACTAATTACCGGGTGGTTTAGTCAAGTTCTTCTGGAGCACCTAGGTTCTTTCAGAGAAGCGGGCTAGTGCAATTACAACGGGGCATGCAGGCACCGTATCTATCGATGCTTTCAGGTCTGCCACAAGCCTTGTGCAGCACAGACATTGATTTTTCCATCGACTGGTCCCTCCAAAGCCCACATCCTGCACCAGAATGCCAAAAATTTTATGTACACTTGGCGTTCGCGCGAAGTAAAATCAGTGTACCTAAGTAACTGAAATGAAAAGACATAGCACAACTAAAAAAAATGTGGCCACAGCGTGAACTTAAAGCACAGTTTATAGAACATGCATCAGATGCTACCACATAGCACATTCAAAAAGGTAAGGGGTAAAAACGCTAATGCTGGTGATGAACTACTGACAAGTGAATTTTCAGAAGATTAAAACATTGCGTAGCATGCATGTGAAATAAGGAATCACTATAAATGCAGGCACCAGTGCTGGTTCATTCACTGTGTGTGCTACAATTTGAACAAACCGACTAACCACCATGGTTTCTAAAACAAAGTACAGGACTCAAAAACGCCTTTCTTCAACCTGCTGGTGCTACGCACACAACCATATGAATTCTGCCTCACGTATACTATAACGGCTTCTCCTCAATACTGAAAGATTTCTTACGCGATACTGGAATGATCGTTGGACATAGGTGCCGATCGGTACATTCTGCCTTTTTGTTTAAAAAAAGCGGAACTAATAACAGACTTTCATGCTAAATCTTCCACAAGAACCGATTAGTAAAAAAAATATTTTGCGCAAGCTTATGCTGCCTCAAGTATGCTTCAGGTGCTAATGCCCGTAACATGAACAACAGTCATGCTTGAATGGATGGAATAACTTTAATGAAAGGTCCTGCGAGCTACGGGGCGCAAGGTCCCATAGAGCGGGCTACTCCCACGTTGGGACCGGTAGTTGTAACTCCCTGGCCGCATCGTGGGCTCGCTGGACGGCCCAGAGCTGCTCTGCCAGGTCCGTGCTGCGTAATGCTTCTTGTAGCCTGGCGGAATCTTGATCCTTGTTTGCGTGGGTCAGACCACACGGCCAGAGCAAGTCATGCTTGAGCACATTGGAAACGTTTTATTGACAGCGCCGCAGCAAGCTCGCGAAGACCGCATCAACATAATATGCTATGCAAACATGGTTCAGTCACCCGTATTTTCTGTCCTCTTGTTGCTTTCAGCAAACTTTCAGCACCAATCGGTGTTGAATCTTGAAGGTAAACAAAGCTGCCCATCGGCCGTTCCATCTGTGGCCTCCTTCGAAGTCAATCTTGCTCGGGCACCATACACAGACGGAAAAAATCACCCATAATAACCGCGATTAAAAACCGCTATGTGAACCGCCAATGAAGCACTAGGAAACAAAGAGCTGCGGACAAATGACGGCGCAAATATTCTTGGTTTTCAGCCATGCGCCATGCTCTCAGCTGTTGGGGTGCGATTGTTGCCAGACCTCAAACACAGCTCCCGCTTGATCTATCAGTCGAATGCTCACAGTGGCAGCGTTGCCGAGCTAAAGTTGTGCATTACGCCATGTAGTCGTTTGATTAGGAAGACAGATTAACGGAAACACATATTTGTCTTAAATAATTGTAGTTTCGATAAGCACATTTAGGAATAGTCTCGATATCAGGCGATTTTCTCAGTCGGTGCACGTCACTCGAGTCAAGGGCGCATTTTGAAGGCGTTCCTTGGCAGAGGAAAGGTGGAGTAGTGTTCATGAAACGCAACGGCGCCTTGAGTGAAGGAAGCCCCGTCGCCTCGACTTGGCTGAGTCGAGGAGAAGCTTCAAATGAAGGCGTATTTAAGAATACGGGGGTTAGTATCGACCGGCTGCTGGAGATGGAATCGCGCGGTCACACGATGGCAGCCGCTCTCTTTATCGCACCTTTTGTATAGGCAGCGGTACAAGGTAAACAGTAAAGATTAAAGACATGTAGTACGGTGGCTAGCTGGGCAAGTCGGTACATTTGCATTATTATTACAATGCGCACTAAAAACCCAGACGAAGAAAAGAGACGAAGCACGAGCGCTCGTGCTTCGTCTCACTTCTTCATCCGTATTTTTACTGCGCTCTGTAAGTAATAATAATCAAGAGATGTATACAAGGATTCTAGAAGGAAGAGAATTGATAGCATACCTGAGTAACTCAAGCAGTCTAGGTGACAATTTGTCCCCGCCCCGTTTACAAGGGCATGCCAATAAATCATCATCAGCTGCAGCAGCATAGGTAGCGCTACGACATAGATAGAGAAGCTTTAAGGAAGAAAAAGACGATTAAATAGATCTGTACAAAAATGCTAGCTTGAAAAGCACATTCCTGGTACACCTGATTAAATCAAGCTGGCTACGTGACTGTCACCACCCCGTTTCAAAGGGGATGCTTTAAATCATCATCATCATTACCGTCGTATTGTGTCACTTGCGATGTGAGATGCGCGCCGCGTAGCGTCGATACGTGTGCCCGTTGCATTGCAGTTGCATAGGTAGCAGTACAGGGTAGATAGAAATGTCTTGAGGAAGAAAAAGAAGCTTATGGAGATGTATAAAAATTGCTCTAATGAAAAACATGTATGACATACCTGATTAAATAAAGCAGACTTGGTGACTGTTTGTCACCGCCCTGTTTTAAAGGCTACACCAGTAAATCCTCATCACCATTGTAATCACCATCATCTTCATTAGCATCGTATCGTTCCACTTGTCCCGCGATGTGAGATTCGTACCTCGTAGCGTCGATGCGTGCACACTTTGTATTCCAGTTGCATACTATAACACCAGGTGACAGGCCATGTAGCAGTTGCATAAGTAGTGGTGCATGGTAGATAAAGAAGGTTTGAAGAAGAAAAGCAAGATTGAGGAGATGTATACAGTGACGTTAGAATGAAAAACGTGTTGGATAGCTGAATAAATCAACCAGGCTAGGTGACTATCACAATGCCGTCTTAAAGGGAATGTCAATAAATCATGATCATCATTAGAATCGTATTGTGCCGTTTCTCACGCGATGGGACGTGCGCGTCGCGTAGCGTCAATACGTGCAAACTTTGCATGGCAGTGGAGTTGTATTTCAGTAGGTGTCCACACATGTACCAGTTGCATGTAGCAGTTGCATGCTGTATGTACCTGGACTTGGTTAACTCAAGCAAACACGGCGACTATTTGTCACCGCGCCATTGCAAAGCGGATGCCAATAAATGATCATCATCATTACCAGCATCGTATTTTGCCACGGATCAACGGATGTGACATGTGCGCTTTCGTATTCTGAATGCCCGTAGTTACTCTTCCGTTCACGTTACGGCGCCTCCTCGCAAGGCACGAACCGCTGCTGGAGAAGCGAATAATACAGCTACGCGCAACGGCTGCAACCAGGCAACGGCGGTCTCAGCGCGCTGCTGTGCAGACAGCACCACAAGCCACACTTCGCTGTTCATTCGTTCGTACACACAGACTGGTTGCTTCTTTGTTGCTAAAAGTAGTTTATCGCGCTTCGATGTCTCGCGTTATTTAACATAGGGTGAAGTGACGTGTTTTCAAGCGGACATGAAAGCCCGAAAGTTGGGTTTCGGCCGTGAGCCATTCAGAACACGTCTTTATCGAAACGGGAGCTGGATTCGGCTGCGGTTGAGAACGGCAATAACGGTGAGTCGTTTAACACTGCTGCTTGAATCGTTATATAATATCCGTCTCATTAACTTACTGGTGGAGAGAAGTTAACGAACTAGATCCTGCATTACATACGAGCAGTCAAGATCCTCCGTTGCTGTTTCCTAAATAAACCTTTACTTGCGAGGCTATCGTTATGCACACACAATCAGGAAAGAAAGCGATATCGGAACGCGCGTCTCATTTTTCATCTTATTGTAGCCGTGGTCATAGGTGACTGATTATCGATATACTTATAAAACGTTTTTTTCGAAACCGCCGGCAACTTCTCTCGGCCACAAAACCGAATTACCCTTTGGTAATATAAAGTGAAAGTACAGAATTTAATGTATTAAACAGTTGCAAGCATGATAATTCACGCATATTTTGTACTTGTTGGTTCCAAATGTTCTTGCTGTTCAGTTTGGTTTACCGTAGGGCATTTATTATCACGTTCGTGCAGAAAAATAATGCATCAGTTCTAATAGCTTCATGATTTTCATGCATTTCCTTGTGGAACCAGCAGTGTGATCTCTTCTAATGTATAAATGAACGCACAAATGTTCTCATTTGTGATCTTAATAATACTTAAGCTGTTGACATGCATTGTAGTTAGGCAGACATCAATTTTATGGACAATAGCAATTCTTATTTACCATGCTGCTTAAGCACCCTAGAACACACAGTGTACAGTTGCATGTGTTTTGTAGTTGCAAATAATCACAGTATATATGTCACGCCTTTTTGCATTTCATGTTTCAAAATTGTGCTTCTTTCAATTTCTCATTCAGTCAAAATTTCTGTTCCAGAAATGCAGTAATGAGGACGGCACCAGAATAAAGCAACACACTCCACGCACTAAACAGAAGCTGCTGCCTGCTACAACAAGGTCATTGTGTGGACCTTGGCTGCTACTACAAGGCAAACAACACGTGGTTGAGAAATAAATATGTCTCATATATGCTGTATTGGCTTGCTAGTCTTGAGATACATATCATTTGTTTGCAGCAGATATGAATGTTTGTTCATATTTATGGTTTAGTATAATTGGTTCGAACATAAAAGAAAACATACATACTAATCTGTGCTGTATCTCATGTGTCACCGTTCTGCCCCAACAGAGTCTATGCCAAGCACATCTTGGTCATCACAGGAGCTCCTATCTACACCAACAGAAAGAGGCTGGAGCCGAATTTGCAAGGCTTTTACACCACGAACGAAGAAGCGCATGCAGAAGAATTTGGATGAGATATCAAGTCTGCAGAGCACTGTGTCAAGACTGAAAAGAGCTTCAGCCGCCATTCCACCAGCACAGTCATTTGGCTCAGTCATCCAGGTAACTCAAAAAGGACTTTCTAGACATTCCTCGTCTTCAGATGCACCTGCAACTTCTGACCAAGCACGGACGATGCTGGCCAAGAGTTCCGTCAGTTTGCCCTTAATCAGCTTCCTGGCCATGTCAATTCCATTTGTGCCAAGTGTAATTTTTCTGCTATAAATGCAAGGTTTTTCCTTGCCGATTCTCGTTAGAGATCATTCATCCTTATCCAAACATAAAGGTCAACCGATTCTTTGTTGATACTTAATACCAGTCACTGTCTCGTAGCCTAACATATATGTAGCAGCATATTCTAGTGTATGTTGTCATGCACAATTCCTCTCCTGAAATAGCTGATGCAGCATCGGCATGTGTCTTGCAGTAACCTACGCACCGTGTGCTATGCACCATTTTACTTTTCTTGATGTTTTTAGCCTTCAATGCTAGCAGAGCAGAGTGGCTTCTCTCTTGAATGCAAGCTTTCTCATTTGCCATATTCCTAGTCTCGTTGATGATTGCTCTTCCTCGATAGCCTGGGTCTTTGCGCAAGCTACACTGAAGTGATTGATTGCAGAATCTGGTTTTGCTGCCCCACTTGGTTGTGGTAGCCGTGTTACGTTTATGGGATGGCGGGCCTGGTCAGTTGCATCGGTAAGCAGTCTCTCGAAGTAAGCATTTGCTCCTGCGGTCCGCACAGCGACGTAGACTCCCAGTATACACGCACCGTAACTGGTGCTCCCCGTTCGTTCTTTCCTGCTGCAGCCAAGGGCGAATTGTGCTTGTGGCCTACCTCGGTCATGATTTGCTCAAAACGGAGACCAGCATACGTGCTTACATGGTCCGACGTGTGTGAAGTTGATAGCCACATAGGTGAAAAGGCCCGCAAAAGTGTTGCCGAAGGTGATGCCCACGGAACCGATTTGTCCATATTGAGACAAAGTGGGGCACCAAGTGTGAGCCACACATTAGCGGCCCCCGAAAGAAAAGAAACGTGCAGGTTGGGAAGGAGTTAACGCTAAAAAGCCGGGTAGTCCATGTCGCTGTGTTGGCTGCGGCAGCAGATGCCTGCATCACCCGATAGCATCGCTATGCAAGTTGCTCATCTTTAACGGCGACTGCGGCTGCAAACAGGTGGGGCACTCTGTCCTATCTGCTTGCGCCGCTGGTTGTCGCTCGTTACCAGACCGCCAACTGGGACGACGACGGTGAGCCGTTTACGAGCTCGCGTCAATAATTCCAGCGTATCTCGACATGCAAATTTTATTTCTGCTATTGCATGAGAATGTACACTGCTTCTCTTCTGCCAATAAAGTCGCACGTTCGGTTCACTCACTAGTGGCTTGTTTGTATGGGCATCAGTAGAGGCTCTTTGCTCTCCTGGCAATTAGAACGCACCAGCTACGCGGCAGCCATGGCATTCTGGCATGCCACATAGCCGGCAGGGCAAGCACGGCGCGTACCAGCGTAGGCTACCGGCAAAAAGCGGCCATATTGGATTTTGCTCTAAAAAAACAGCCTTCCGCTTTCGGGTTGAGCAGCGCCATCTGGCGTCCACCTAAGTAAGTTCCATGCGCTGCCGCTGCTTATTTTCTAAGCACTGCAGAAGGTACACTTTCCCTTCTCTAAAGTTGGTTCTTTATTCTATGTACCTACTAGCAATTGTAAAAACGCGGCCCGGCCGGCGTGTCGCCGCCTCGAACTATCACGTGACCGAAACCCTTGAGAGAGGGCGTTGCTAAAGCTCGCCCTCACTGTTATCTCTCCCAACCGGCCCTTCCAATCTTTCACCCTTTCACATCTTTCCGCCGTGACGCGGAGCCGGTTGCCCGGTGGAGTTCGATGGTTCGGGTTGGCGCCTGTGTAGGTGGGCGCACTTCTTTGTTTAAATTTAGCTCTTCATGTAGTGGTTTCGATGCGTTAACCAACGACCCTTGATGACCCTTGGGTGCGCGGCGTCGCTTTTTTGACTCGGAAAGCGGATCCAACCTCGACGATGCCTGCGTTTCGCCGACAAAAGAAGTGAGTGCCACATGAAAGCGCCTTATTTCTCATAATTGCTACCGCGAAATGTCCTTTGTATGGACATTTCACGTTTGCGCGACGCGCTCAAAAGGTATACCGTGAACTTACCGTTGTGTGTAATTTCACAGATAAATAAGTGTGTGTTTTTTTTCACATTATGCGCGACTATTTCTCGCGTTTTCATGTTTTTCTCCGTGATCCTGACACGCTTGCAAGATGTACTGCTAACAAACTTTTGATTCCTAATTGCAGCCATTTACGTCCGTGGAATACGTACAGGAGAGTTAGTACCCCTGTATATGCAGAGACAATAGGGAGAGTTAATTATTCATGGCCGGCATTTCACAGCGGGTGCTGCACGCATCCCGAAACTATTTATTCAACCAGTGTCGCTGGTTTGGCGACATAGAACTGCGTTGCTTGCGCTTCTACTGGCCCGCTATTCGCGCATTTACTATCACGTACGCGATCAGGCAAACTCGTGTAGCCGATATAATTTGTTTGGCGTGTTTATTATACATCAGTATCTGGGTGGCACGGCAGCGCCGTTCGAAAACATTCCCACCTTGAATGTAATTCGCTTTGGTGTTCGCGCTAATTTGCACGCTTGATGCCACGGCGACGTGTTTCGTTTCAACTTGTATTGTGCTCGTTGCGGGCGACACACCTGTTTTATTTTGACTCTGTACTGCGCATTCGGTAGAGCTACAATCACGCTGCGAATCGTCTGACTGCTGGTCGGCATTACTAAAGTATTCCGACCTTCGTGGCAGACTGCTCATGGTTCCATTCCCAGGAGGGCGATGAGAGGGCAAAGTTCTGACGGGTGTTGCAGAAATAGTGGGGCGCAGTTGCACAAGATGCAAGAAAGTTTTGATAATCAGATCAGCCGACTTCTGGCAGCTGGGTTTCCTATGTCGCTTTTGACTGCCGTGGCTGAAGCTCTGATTCAGAGAAGAAAAAAACACAAAAAGGCCGGCCGCCGAACGTGAAACACGAAGGCCTGCAGTGGTCCCTTATATACATAAGGTCACCCATCAACTCCAGAAAGTTAGTTGCAGGCATGGTGTTCCTTTGGCGTTTTCTGCGCCGAACAAGCTTTCAAAGCTATGCTCCAGCACCTGCGGAGAGAGCAGAGGAGGATGCGAAATTCGGCATGGTGCTTCGTACGTGTCGGGCGCTGTCGGCGTGATTTATGGCATTCCACTGTCATGTGGCAAGACGTACAGTCGCGGCCACTGTTAGAGGTAACACGGAGCGGGTGGCCGTGCTCCGCGCAGCGCCATGACGGGCGCCGTGGGAAGTATTGCGGCGCAAGCGCAATCAGTGCCAGAGGCGGAGTTAGCTGCGCGTCGTCTGCCACGGTTCCTAGAACCTAGATTGCGTGCGCGCTTTAGAGTACACAAACCCTGTAGCAATGGTGCGTCAACAGGTGGCATTCCAAATCAGTTAATAAAGCACGCAGGCATGTTGTACACCTAAAATTTTAACTGCGCGTTTTACTTCTAAAAGGTCCATTTTGTCACAGAGGGTGGATTTCGGAATTCGCTTGCTAAGGAAGTAAAAAATCACACATCAAACAATGCATATATATAAATCTATGCTTCATATTTATTATATGGTAAATACGAAGAAGCCCAGACCACGGCTGCAAATGAAGCCTAGATGAAGGTCTCCTTCCTTTTGAGCACCATGGCTACAGTCTTTTGTATCGGAGCGCGTGTGGCGAAGTGGGAGGAACCGTAGCAGACGACGCGCAGCTAACTCTACCTCTGGCGCTGATTTGCGCTTGCGCCGCAATACTCCTCGCGGCGCCCGCTTAGTGGTCCGAGGAGCGCGGCCACGCGCGTGGTGTTACCTCCAACAGTGGCCGCGCCTGTACATTGTCCACACAGGGCGTTGCGTTACTGAGCGACTCGGGGAACATGCGCAAAAAGTAAACAAAAATGTAGACAGAGGAGCGCACCTTGTTGCGCATATAAACTCTTGCAACAATTGTGAGGCGCGACTTGATGGGACGTCGATTCTTGGCAAAAGCAAGAATGAGCATGAGCGGCTTGCCTTAGAGGCCTACCACATAAAAAGACAAGGTGATAATTGCATCAGTGACGCATCTTTGTCCCTGCACCCATCTGAATTTGACTTCCTGCGTTTGCGTATGTGATGAAGGAAGGAAGGAAAAAGTGGAGAAGGAAGGCAGGGAGGTTAACCAGTTTTGCCTAACCGGTTTGCTACCCTACACATGGGAGCGGGATGGGGGGGATGAAAGATGGGGAGAAGAGATAGAGGGCACATAACACGGCACACACATCGTTGGTTACAGTCTGTCACTCTTGTGTGGTACGTGACATCACTGTCACAGTCGCTTGTCCAAGCCCGTATCCTTCATAAACCGAAGTAGTCCCTTCGTCGCCTTCAGCTGCGATGTCTTCAGTCGGCGATATGTGAAAATGGTTGCAACTGACAACGGTCTACTGTCAAGGTGCGCTATAACGGACGCCATGGACTGTCTCTGAACATTATATTCAGGACAGTCGCACAGAATGTGTTCCAGCGTCTCCTCGCAAAGACAGGCATTGCAGAGAGCGTTGTCGGCCATTCCAATGCGAAACGAGTAAGATTTCGTGAAGGCCACCCCTAGCCATAAGCGATAAAGCAGGGTGGCCTCACTTCGGCGGAGTCCGGTTGGCATACAGAGATGCATCAAGGAGGGCAGGTCGTGTTGATGATCGCTGCGGTTGGTCTGGCTGCTTGGTGTGCACCACAGAGAGAGCGTGATCTCCTGTGCAAGCACTTGAAGTCTGCTGGCTGCGTCGGAACGTGAAAGTGGTATGGCCTCTTCCTGTGTGTCTTCAAGAGCTGTCCGAGCGGCTTTATCGGCGTCTTCATGTGATAATTTGGCAGATCTCTGTAATCTGTGCGCCTGCGCGGTTGTGTGGCCTAGCGTTTATATATGCACCGACGAGGAAGAAATAAAGTAATTGTCAGTCAGCGCCAGTGTGTGTCGTATCTTCCTTTTGTGGTCCGCCTTAGGTCTTTGCGCTGTAAGTTTAAGTTCAGAATTATGTACCAACTAGGCCCAAATGAAGTTTTACTGAAATTCCTCACATATACTTCTATTCAAGAGCTGTACGACTGTCAAAGACACCATTAAATCCAAAATTGAGAAAGGGGCTGACAGATGGAATAGCACACTGTGGTATAAAGTTTGTAAACAGGGATAAGGTGCCTCAGAAAGGCTGGGCAACGTTCCGATAAGAGGACCTATCTTCGTCAAAGGCGGCCTCGTCATCTTCGGCATGTTAATTTTAAAGCGTTAGTGCAGTGACGTCACCTGCGGGTGTGGTCGCTGGCGGCTGGTTATAAAGGGAGAGACTTCAGAGGTAATGCAGAGTTTTAGAGTAGGGGCCCCAACGTTTTGGGGCCCCAAAGAAATAGCGTCGAAGCCAATGCGCATGCGTGAGACGCGAACTGCGTTCGGGCTTTGCGTTGGGAACGCTGTTTCACCGATTTAGAGGGAGCCCAAATAGCGGCCCCAAAAGCTTTGCGTCAGCAAACATGGCCGCACCCATCGAAGCGACGGCTCTAACCTAGCACCAAACTTGGTTCGATTCGTGGTAACGCGGGAAAATCGCAAGCTAGGAAAAGTGACTGTGGTTATCACTTTTTCTTAACTAGCATGTGTTATAAAGATTGATTCGTTAGACACCGCTGATTCTGAATTCGATTGTGGATGTTATGGCTCCTAGACCTAACACGGCTAAGCTTGGCTGGTGAAGGCACGTAAAGTTGGTTTGCTCACAACTAAGCGCAACTAATTGTTACTGCTTACAGAATAATTTCTAACTTGAAATTGAACGCGAATACACGCAAGTCAAAATTACTGTAGCTATAAAAATGGTATATTTTATTTAATTATTTCTAATAGCTTTTCTTTGACGCCATAGTGGCGCTGTCAGCGCAAGAGGCCACCTGCAAACGGAAACCCCTATTCTAAAACTCTTCACTCCTGCGTGCCCCAACGCTAACACCCTCAAAGCTCTTTGGGGCCGCATCTATTGGGGCCCCTATTCTAAAGCTCTCTAATGAGCGCTGTCGTCCGACGTCTTTGAGCTTCGTTCCCAAGCCGAGGGGACAAGAGTGGGAGAGTGGGAAGGCGGGGAGAAAATAAAAGAAAGAAAAGCAGAGAGAAAAAGCACAAACAATGCGATCTCGGCAGCGGCGTGAGCCACTAGATTACCCGCTAGTCATTTGTGTCCCGAGGGCCCGAAATTGTATAAACAATCCCTGAGGATGCTCAGCGCTTGTTTAGAACTGCGGCCTTATTAGTAATTTCTGCATGCTGTTTGCGACTCCGTAATCATTGTGTTGTGTTCTACCTCTCGCTTGTCCGTCGTGACCGCCAGGGCTGTCACCGTTTCTCTCGCGCAGTCGATGTCTCGAGAGTTCACCGAGGTGACTGCTACCTCATCTTCATGGCCGTTTATCACACTGACAGTGTGCGCCGGTCTGTTCTTGTATTTTGCCGCGTCGGCGTATCTGACTTCTCCTCCTCTTAGTCCTTCGTTGACCTTGCGCAGAGCTTGCACTCTCGCTTGCCTCCTTTCGATGTTTCATTCCGGATGCTTGTTTCTCGCGACGTTGGCCACCGTGATATTCTTCCTAGGAGTAGTGCGACCGGCTGGTCCCTCCGGGATTCGTTTTCGACTGGGCAGCCCAGTCTCCTTAGCATGTCCGTACCCATGTTGCTGAGTTTGAGTCGCTCTATCTGACTCGTCTTGTTGGCCTGTGCTGGTTCCACCCAAGTATTGCAGATGCCCAGACTGAGTGACTTCTCCGTCGGCGTCGTTGGGAGAAGTGCCAGTGCCAGCTTTTAGGTCTTTCGTATGTGTTTTCAGCTTGTCCCTCGCTCCCTCGCGTTGTCCTTGATACCTAGGTACGGGGTGCGGTACGTGACTCTACTGTGTTCAGGGCTTGAGTGCTTGGGTGCCGTACGTGACTCTACTGTGTTCTGGGCTTGAGGGAGGTATAGCGCCTCCTGCTCCTTCAGACCGTGCTTTTTGTTGGTGACTCTTCGCACCAGGTGCGCGACTTGGATAACTGTGTCTTGGAGCTTTTTCAATAGTGGTGAAACTGGCCCCGTCCTTCTGGTAAGTGAAGCCCTTGATCCTTGATATGGAGTAAGTTAACTTTGGCTTTTGTGACTCTATACAGGCCCAATGTTGCGTCCGGTGTCTCCTGGGGAGGTCGCCCTCTCACCCTCTTTTCATGATAAAGAACTTTTCCGGGGCGCATAAGAGACCGCAGCGGTATAGATAACATTCGATCCGGTCGATGGCTTCCTCTAGGGCGTCTTGTTCAACAGCCAATCCTGTGCACGCCCACAGAGTAATTCTGGTGGACTTTTGTTGCGAAAGTAACACTCTAGATCGTGTAATGCGACTTTGCGGAAAGCTTTCTCCTAATTTATCTGAAGTAATTAAAGATCAGCTACATAGGTCCATCGGACGTAATGGCAAAACCATATACTGACGGGCCAATCTTCGCGTTTTAATACCTTCACACCCTTCTTTAGAAATAAAATTTAGCGCGAGATTTAAACTGCGCAGCAGTGACTAGTCGTAAGCAGGTTGCTGTGGATTACTGCTCCAGCATACCGTTATCCAGTCAGTATAGTGCTATTCCTATTGGTTAAACATTTTATTTTCGGCTTCCAGCTCTGATTTCTGGTAGTGCATGACTTCGTTCTCTCTTCATGAATCGGGAAGGCCAAAGCAGCGGCGTGTTTGCTGCGGCCTTCGACGCCGGCTTTGCAGGAACATTTTACTGATTTCATGCTTCTTGCTTTCTCGTGCTGCAAGAATATTTACATATATACTCTAAACGTCGGCAAATGCAAATAAACGCATAGCGCTGGTGATGTACAGTCGCTTCCAGAAGTACATCGTAGCTCGGCACAGCTTCCCGAAAATGGTAACGATGTTTTCTTTCTTCCCCACACGAAGATCCTAGGCATGCCCTGCCGCATATAGATGGCTTTTTTCCCCAAGTTAGCGGTCCTAAAGAACGTTTTCCATTTCACGACGCCCTGAAAACCGCAGCAGAGAAGCGCCGGCAATACCATGACCATCTCGTCGTCTGCTACGCGTCACACCACACTTCGGAGCTTTGCTACAGTGGCGCTGTTCGCAAGCGCACCGATAGTGGCGTACAACGGCCCACCAGTGCTAGGAAGCGCGCCGTCTTCCGTCGCACGCACGGCACCGGGCGAGAGGAGGTGTTGTACTAAGGCCGTGCGCGGTCGCGCGAGCTTTATCTTGAAAGCGATCTGTTTTGAGGGCATATTCTAGGTGGGCCAATGGCTCGTACCTTTGCGTGCGCTGTGTTCTCGCCGTTCAGCTTGCGTTGCATCAATAGACAGCACGAAGGTCGCTTCGCTCGTTGCTGCTGCCGCAATTACTCACGCCAGCATTTTGGCAGCTCCCGTCCGCGGTCATCCAGTGGGATGTGTCCATGCTTGCCTGCGCGCGCTGACTGCATGTTTGTTAATTCAGTATTCTTTTATTGCGTTAGTTGGCCTTACGGCATCAAAAGGAAGTGTTGCACATAATTGTGAAGCTCTCTCTTGAATAAAGTCCAAGAAGGAGTGGTGACGAGGGCCAAAGTTCCACTTGTGTAAGTCGGGCGGCTGATTTGGGTTGAGAACCACAGGGCTCAGATGGCGTCGACGAGCCGACTGCCGACCAGGGCATGTCCAGAACAAGTGCTGTAGGTCTGCCTCCTGTACTGGCACCGGACAGTGCTGGTATTAGTGGAGGCGTCGATATATCCCCACTGCGCGCATATGGACGGTGTGACAGCCGCACTCACGCGAACTCTTCGGAGCGATACCTCCTCTTGACCGGTGAGGCCACCCGGGAGGTCAGAACCACACGGAGGTATGAGAGCTCGCGCGCTACCCTGAAGAATTTCTTTCTGAATGTAATTAATTAGTAAGCGAATGTTTACAAAGGCGCATTCTACTCCGGCGGCTGCTGCGCATGGCGCGACCGCACGAGTCTCTTGAATAGGATCTCCGATTCGGACAGTGTAGGCCTCTAGGTGCACCAAGGACCGACAGCTTCGTGTGCGCTATCGCATCCATACGCTTGCGCCTCACCCGCGTTCACGAAGTGAAACGTTACTTGACTTTGTTATTTATTTATTTATTTGTTTATTTATTTATTTATTTATTTATTTATTTATTTATTTATTTATTTATTTATGTTTACTTAGTGCAGCCCTTTTAGGGCCATGGAAGGTGTTGAAAACTATAGTTTTGTAGCATACAAAAAGTGCAAATATAAGCAGCACTAGAGCAACAAGCATAAGCAACAACAACAACAAAAGTAAATCAATACCATTCAAGTTTAAGCAAGAAGCCTTCCAGCCGAAGAGAACGAAAGACACCAGGCACCGAGTTCCAATATTCAATGGTTAAAGTGGAAAAAATATATTTAAACATATCACTTCTTCCCCGACAGATTACAATATTAAGATGGTGGTAGCTCCTCGATGAGCAAGGTTCCGCAACTGTTATCTGCGCACTAAGGGAAGAAGTGTTCAATGAGTTAATGAGGGTAATAGCTTTAGGGATTATATGTTTTGACGAATGTTGAGAGTAGTTAGATTTATCTATGAAAGCTTAGAAGACAGAAACGTTGCTATCATAACGGCGGTGGATGAACCTAATAGCATTTTTCTGGGTCATTTCCAACTTTGCGGTGTCTCTTTTAGTACGTGGATTCCATACTACACAACCATATTGCAGAAGTGGCCGGATAACTGATTTCTAAGTGACTGCTGTAGTATTTAAAGCTGCTGTGCGCAAAGTACGCCGTTAGTAGCCAAGCTTTTTAACCACTTCATTGCAAATGTAATTGATATGATGAAACAATGACACGTTATTGGTAAAATGAAGATCGAGGTATTTATATTCATACACTTCTTCCAGTGCGCAATCATTAAATGCATAAGAAAACGTGGATAGAAACATACGCCTACAAAAGGACATGTTCATGATTTTCTTAAGATATATAGTCATTTGCCCGGTTTTACATCATTGTCCGAAATTACCAAAATAATCGTTAAGAACAATATGATCTTTAGGCGAGTTTATAGTTTGATAACGCACACAGTCGTCGCGTGTAAACGTATATTGACATGTTTTGTTAGAATACCACGTCTTTCTGGGTCCTCGTCTTTTCGTGCGCTATAAACTTCCCCATGCCATACCTGCAGGCCCAAAGCATTACGTTACCGAACGACCACGACGCCATACCACAATCGTATGACAACGAATGTGTCACGCCGTTTGTGTGATGACGACACAATCACGACGGTGGCTTGACAACGGTTTGAGGTCACTTGAGGGGCGACGGGCGTATGACGAGAATAGCGTGACGGCCACTATATCCCGAAGGTTGCGTGACGGTGATTGTTTCGCGACGATTGCACGACGAGAGTCGCACGATGAAGCGGGTGTGACAACATTCAAATAACCACGACGGCATCATGACGAGAGTGTGACAGCAAATGCATGACGACTGTATGACGACGATGGCCTGACTACGACCTCCTGACGCGACTCGAATGACAAAGGAGGAAGGACTACGACAAAATGACCACGACGGCTTCGACACATATCCAGTGGGTCAAGCTATTTGACAACTTAGACCACTCCGTCGGTGTGGAATACATTACGATGACGCCATGGCGAGAGTCCGATCATGAGGCTAAAAAAAGTAAATTAAATTATGAGGTTTTACGTGCCAGAACCACTTTCTGATTATGAAGCACGCCGTAGTGAAGGACTCCAAAAATTTCGACCACCTGGGGTTCTTTAACGTGCCCCTAAATCAAGTACACGGGTGTTTTTGCATTCGCCCCCATCTAAATGCGGCCGCCGTGGCCGAGATTTGATCCCGCGATCTCGTGCTCAGCAGCCCAACACCATAGCCACTGAGAAACTACGGCGGATTTCACGAAGCTACAATGACGACGATGGAATGACCACGACGGTATCAAGACCACGAGCACATGCCTAGAGGCCCAAATGGTGGATCAGTAGGCTCAAAAGGGCTCAAGCAGGTGAAAAAAGCTAATCATATTAAAACAATATAAATAAAGGAATGAAACATGATGAATGATGATGACAAGTATTGTGGTGCGAAGATTTTATCCGTCCATACCAAGACGTTATTCAAGCCCAGATGCTGGTACACTGCCCGATTCAGTGCAGGGAGCGTGTAGTGTAACTTTAAGATACGCATATTGTTATCCCATGCTAGTACCCTTTTCGGCGAAACTTTTGTTATACTCGCTCAAGTTCAGCGAAATCCTAGTCCCTGAAAGAAGCGACATATAACTGCTTCCTATAAGTGCGCACGAATACTTGTAAATCAGCATGCAATGGTCTGCGCATTGCAAATCATTTGAAGAGAAGTTATAAAAGGCGAGTTCAAAGCTCTGATATAGGAATAACGAACTGGCGCATCGATCTTGACGTAAACGCTATTTGGTGAATGCCTCCAGGGACAAAACATCCGAATCATTCCTCATCTGACCGCCTTTCGAAGGTCTTCATTCCGCAGACGTCGTTATCGACGCAAACCAGATTAGGAGTCGGGGCGTTTTGCTTTGAGGCCCAGGACAAGTAAGAACAGTCGTACAGAAGAGATGGCACAGTCGCGCTAAATTGACCCCAAAATATTTCCATCAGGAAACGCCGGAGCGTCGGTGGCCGTCGCTGTGTAGAACAAAAAGGCGGAAGTGCGCGGACATGATTAATGACGGACAAAACCGGAACTCCCATTAACGTGCAACGGGCTGGTGACCTCACCAGTGGTGACCTCACTTGCGGTTGTCCGAAACTTTTCGAGACAGTATTTCGATCAGGATGCTCAGAGAATTTTGTGCAAAAAAAACTTTTTTTTTGTCGCTCTCCGAAACCCTGGGTCTCGATGCCGAGATTTGCTATTTCAAATTTTAGCTACGGATTTGGTAACTATCTTACCATTTGCCTTTGGTAAAGAATGTGGGTTTACGCCTGCAGTATTACGATGTGATTGTTAAGGATTTGTGGAAATAAATTAGCTATTTTTGTAACCATGTAAGAAAAAAAAACAGATCTTGCGCTAATGGGTCGCAGAACAAGTTTGACGTAAATTACGTTTTTTTTATTTTTGCGCCGCAGCAAATGCAGATATTATGACAGAAGCCGCAGTTATTCAATTATTAAGAGCTGGTTTCTCGCAAACAAAAGAAATCACCTTTGCCATTTCGCAAGTACAGATCTTCGTGCTTCTTTACGGCTATAAATATAAATTTTACGTAAAGCACTAGTGGATTTCAAATATCTGAAGCGCTATATATCTGAAGGGGTACGACGGTTCTATCCCGGGGTAGTTTCTTCGGCAGAAAGGCATTCGATACCCGTAAACAAGTTAAAGTATTCCTTGTTAATTTTACCTTGGCGTCAGTTAATTGAATAGGAAAACCCATGACAAATCGAATTATTCTCCTTTTCAGGCATTCTGAGTCCGAAACACTTGTGGAAACAACCTCACTGTGTAACGGGATGAAACTTTCTTTACCTTTACAGTATTTCACTAGACATACCATGTGGTCTCGAACACACGCAGTGCAAAACAAAACAAAAATCACGCAAGCGCATATATTGATATCCTAACAATAGTTTTTAGGCCTTCACATGACAGCTTGAGTTCAGGCACGTCACTGAGTTTCATTTGTTGTTCGAAAAACAAGGCCGCGTGCGTGTAGATTCCTCAGTGTGACCGTTTCCTGAATACCCACGTTTCCATCTTATGGGGGTTATTGCTTGGAAAATAAGTGGCGACGTGTGAGCGTTGCTGTTCCCTTCGATATTGCCTACATAACTGTCGCTCACGCTGAACCGAATTGTGGGCTTTCCCATGGTGGGTGGGGAATGCAGCGACGCCGGGAGTGCGGCTCTTGCGGCAATGTAATCTTATGGCTAAAACTAAACAAGGAGGTGCCAGAAAGGCTCCTGATCTTTTTCGCTAGCGCCTAACGACTTCATCAAATCGACTAAAGAAATGTGAAATAGCTTCCGCACGAAAAACGTCCGCTTGAAGCATCGTACGAACATATTAGGAGCGTTCCTGTCGAAGCCTAAATCGAAACTATATTGTGCACTTGCTCACTCAGCGTATACGAACATAACTGCCTGCTTGATTCTTTCATGAAGCCTTTTTCATGAAAGTGCTGAAAACAGCAGTAGAATTCCGCAGCACACTATTTAGGCCTCGCGTGTCAATTATCGATCCGTGTCAGCTCGCTTCTTGCTTATGCTCTCTAAACAACGAGATTGTGCGACGCCCGCGCGACGGTGCTCGCTGTGCTGTGAAATGATTTCGGGCGCACCTAAGTGAAATGCAGCACACTCTATTTGCATACATACGGATGAAGGCGCACCGAAGCACTACGCAGTTTATGCGTCGTAGAACATTTCGCCTGAGGCTGTCAGTCCCTTTGTTTTTCTGTTTTTCTTAGGTTACTATGATTGAACCATTTGAAATCATGGTACACTCGGCAGAAATGTTGAGCGCCTTCTGATGGGCATGGTCATTTCCGTTTCCTCGCCCCAGGCTTATTAGACAGGAAGCGGCTTGACGGCCATTCCTCGCATGAAGCTCTACAATTATTCAGCCCCATCACATTCTGCCCGTGACACAATACTGAGCACTTTGTGCCTCACCTTTCCTGTGAAAATTTTTGTGAAATAAGTGGTAAATTGCGCGCCAGAATTCCGCAAATATAAACATCTGTGCATTTACTTAAATACAATAAAATGGTATACTTCCTTGTAAGGTATTGTAATTTCGCAGTATAAGGAAAATCACCTTGGCACTGAAAATGGCAAGTGTTTAAAAAAGCCATATTTGCAATGTTTGCTCACGTTGTAGCAGCACACACGCAGAGGGAAGCCGATGTACTTTTTATGCTAACCATTGTTACCGTTTGCAAATATACATGTTCGCCATCTACACTTGAACTTACTTGAGACGGCACCAAACAAAATTACCAAGCAGGGATGCGGCGTTTCTCAGCGGGTGGTGTTAGAGCCTTGATGGTGATCTGTCGTTTGGCGCTCAGACGAAATCCCGTCAATAAATGTGTTGAAAGTAAAAAAAGAAACGTTGAGTCACTTAAGTATCTTCACGTGTGTTGAATGTTAAAGCATAGTGATTTCTCTAATTGGTTACGTTCATGACATGTTACGTCAATGACAGATTTCCTTTACAACTCTATCTTAATCCACCTTAATCCAACGTGCTCTAATTTGTAGCAACCCTAATTCACCTTAATCTAGTTTCATCACCCTTAATCTATGTTGCACTATTTTTTTCACACCTTAATGCACCTCATTCACCTTCGTTTTTGAGGACGACGACGAAGTGTGTGCTTGACAGAACATTGTTCGACTACGCGCGTCGTGCCTTTATTCTGAACTTATACTTGCACCTCTGAGGCGTCGCTTCTTTGTCCGTCGGCGACGAACGTGGGCCACACGAGACGTCTGCCAGATTCGGCGACGCCAGCGGTGGCCACGTCAAGAAAGTGGACTGGCCCTCACAGGGAATCTGACATCGAGGACACCCGTATCTACGCACTCAGCAGCGAGGAGCCCTCCGACGGCGACTTCGAACTTGTGAGCCGTAAGGCGAAGAGACGTAACACCAGGACCTCTTTTTCCTCGAGCACATTGAATGAAACTCAACTATGGAAGCCTTTGATCAGCACCCTCCTTTTCGTTCCTGCTGCCCGACAGGAACATGAAACGCCTGAATAGGCTAATTGTTTCGGTGGTGCAAGGATTGGTGCCAAATGAAATTACTGGCATCTGAGTGACTACACGTCAGAACTTACTGGAAATTGATGCCATGCAGGCGGCCCCGCTGAATACCTTACTCAACGTCACCGACCTGGGCGAAATGAAAGGCCGTTCCCACATCACGCTGGACTCTGACGTCATAACCGGTGTCATCTACGACGCAGATGCCGCCATTCCCATTTCCGTCTTTGAAGTTCTTCTAAAATTAGCTAGTGAAGCTGTTGTCATCGCGAGTGGTACCCGCCTGGGCAGCTCAGGTGAACTGAAGACTGAGTATTCAAGGGAAACTCTACTTTAGTATTTAAAGGTGCGCCATTTTCGGCATCCTGTACGACCTTTCGTACTGTAGCCACTACAATGCCTGAACTGCATCAATATGGGTCACGTGAGAAGTGTATGCAAGAATACAGCAGTGTATTCTCGCTGCACTGAAACCCACCCTGCGGATGATTGCAGGGCAACTGTTCTTAAATGTTCCAATTGTCATGGGTCCCATGAAGCTTCAGAAATTATTGCCCAAACATTAAAAAGGAGCTGGTTGTCTTAAAACAAATGGCGACAGACTATTCGTCTCATCACGAGGATGCCAAAACCATCAGAAAGCGGCGATATCGTCGCCGACTTTCGTTAAGGTTGGTGCCTCTACCACGTCCCATCACATGCACTGCTAGTCCACCTCCCTTGCCGCACAGACCGCTCGCGGCTTATATGAACCAGAAATCAGAAAAAAATAAATCTGGCTCATGCAGCTTCGCCAAGATTGTCGAAGCCCTCTTCGAATTCACAGTGCATATCGGCAACCTTGGATTCGGAACCTCCCGCCGCTGATATAGTACCTGAAGAGGACAAACAAGTGATTGTAATGCTTTGGTCACTGATGAACGCCATTCCCGTGCTCCTCAACAAGTTAAAATGCTGTCAGCTCAGAGTGCACTTCAGGAACTGGATGCTCTAAGTCAGTACTGCAAGCCTGGAGCAGACAAGATGGCTCGTCCAATACTGTCAGTTCGCAATGAGGTCAGACAAGCTTCGATTTTACAGTGGAACCCCAGAAGATTGAGGCCCCGCATATCATCCTTCCGTCAACACATTTTCACAACTAAGATTCCTATGATCGTTATTTGCCAACCGAACATACTTACCGCCATCAAATTGTCAGGGAACGAACCATTTCCTTTCGTCGACGTGCGAAGAGCGCAGAAAGGTTGTAGTGTACATCGGCAAAGAGTTTACATATGCCAACCATGCAGTTAAAATCCTATGATAATAATCAACATTTCTGCGTACATATAAGAAAAAAGCAAGTATCATTCACCCGCATTGCTGTGTACATATCCACGTCAGGATGATTTGAACGGGACAGACTTAGGGACAAATTGTTACAGAAGAGTGGTCTTTGAATGTAACGGGAGATTTCAACGCTCATCACTTACTGTGGGGTAGTTCCGGAACCAATTCCAGAGGCAGGAATATGGTGCCGTTCACATCTGACAATGATCTTTGTGTCATGAACGATGGCAGTCCTACATACCGGCGAGGCGTCAAGTACAGCAGCTGCCTGGATTTGACTTTGGTATCAGAATGCTTGAGTTCGAAAGTTCAGTGGTTTTCAGACATAGAAACATACGGAGGTGATCATATTTCTACATGGTTGCGGATCAGGGTCCTGGTCGAATGCAGTATGGAGATTCCACTGGACAAAATTTAGGCTACAGATGGAAAATGCATGCAGAAAAGACTTTGGCCGCAGCCTGGAGTGCACCGTCACAGAGACAATGAGAGGGGCTTCATGACTCCTAACGTCGACAGCGAACCGTTTCCAATTCTATGTAGAACTGGGGAGGCTGAATGCACTTCGACGACGAGCTGAAAAGAGATACAGGCGTACGAATGCAGTTTGTGACCTGAAAGCGGCAATGAGAACACAGAAGAAAATGCAGCGCCGTTTGGACAAATTGCAGGAACAACGTTGGAAGTCCTTTTGTGAATGACTGGACCTTCGCAAACCACTTTCACACACCTAGAGGACTGTTCGTGGCCTACGCTAGTCTCCGCAACAGCGACATTTTTTCATGGCCTTAGCCCTACGTCACTGCCAGACGCAACTCGAGGTGGCGAATGATCTTGTGTGCAGATCGCTGGCGTGTGTGTCACCCCAATGTCGAAGACGTGAGTGTCGTCCCTTTGTCTCGCCTCCCAGAAATAGAAATTTATTTTCTATAGGAGAACTGGACGCCTCCTTGGCTGCTTCTCGGCGTTCATCTTCACCAGGGCCCTACGCCGTCACCTATGCAGCTCTTGCCCATCTTGGACAAGAGGCCAGGCAAGAGCTGTTAAATTATTACACCCGCTCATGGCATGAAGCCATTGTTCCTCAACAATGGAAGATTAGTAGGCTCGTACCGCTACTCAGTCAAGGAAAGTCGCCTGCTGGCCTGACGCCATATCCCCCTACTGCCCTGGCAACTGCATAGGGAAAGTAACGAAAAAGATGGTTCCTACACGCGTAGAATGGTATCTTAAACGGCACAATGTCTACCCTGACTCCATGATTCCTTTTCGCCGAAGCAGGTCGTTATTAGACAATGTTACTGACCTCACAACGTTCATACAACAAAAATGGCCCAAGTACTTATAGGTGGCGCTCTTGATGTCAAATTAGACAGTTTTAGTTACACATACGTAGAGGCTTTGCGTACGTAGAGCTTCTACGTGTCAGCAGTGCGCATGCGTAGAACGTAGCGGGCGCGCGCGCGTCTCACGGACGTACGTGAGATTCAGTTCTTTGCGTGCGTTTCTTGCGTACGTAGACAGCTTCGCGCGGGAGTTCCGCGAGATCACAAACAAGCGATAGCGGGCCGCGCGCGCGCAGACGGCTTGCATCGAAACACGGCGACAGGATTCAATTGGCTACCGCCGTGTCCACATTTCCCGATAGACGTAGCTACGGGGTCCCTCTTGGCGTGCGTCGCGTACGTGTAGCTAAAAGCGTTTCAGATGGCGTGCACGTAAGGTACGTAGGCTTTTCACGTTTGCGTACGTGAAGCCTCTACGTACGTGTAACTAAAACTGTCTATTATTATAGTTACGTTAACGTTACACATGAAGCGAACCTCGAGCCTTTGAGGCTGTTGCAATCAGTGACCAAATGTTTCAGTGGATCCGCGACTATTTGACCAGAACACATTTCTTTGTGTAGATGGAAGATGGCCCGGCAGCCAACTATCATACATGCGGTGTCATCCCACGGGGTGGGGTATTGAGCCTTATTCTCTTTAACCTAACTATGGTTGGCCTTGCTGAAATATTACCCAATTCACCTATCAATGTACGCTGATGAATATTTGTCTTTGGTCTTCTGCGGTGAATCGTCTTCAAGAGCGCGCAAGAATTCAGTGGGCAGCCATCCTAACTTGCTCGTATCTCCGCATACAAGGCCTTAGTGTGTCCTTCAAAAAATGCGCGTTAATCGCATTCATGCGCAAACCAATGGCACCGTACCCTGTTTCTTTCAATGGCCAGGCTATCACATACACGAAGTCTCACTGCTTCTTAGGTGTGATTACTGACAGGGACCTTTCATGTAGCCCCCACTGCATCTACCTGAATAGGATAGTAATTTCAATTCTCCATAAAATAAGTTCCTGTGTGGAAAAACCTGGCGCACGTTGGTACGGTCCCTGATGCAGGTGTAAAGTGTAGTGCTTCTGGGCTTTTTACAGTGCTGCTTGCCGGTTTTGGCGAACACATGTAAAACAGATATTTGTACCCTCGAAAATTTACTAAGCCAGGCTCTGCGGACATATCTTAGACTACCACGATGCGCCTCGTGATTGCTAGGAACTACTTGATTCCAACATATATAACGATTGATAATTTCAGAGTACACATTCGATATCTGTGTCGCGTACCCAGTCACTATATTGCTGTTTTGCCAGCACAAAGACCTGAAGTCACATTTTCCAAAATTGTTGGGACACATCAAGGCTACCTTCCTCGGGCTTTACGCCAACAGTAAGACCACTGTTACCCCTGTGGTGCCTACAACAGTCACAAGTACACATCACAATTCCAGGAAGTACAAAGACCCGTCATTCAGCAGTGGCTCTACGTTAGTTCACACTGTCATAAATGAACGAAACATATCAACAAAGAACGCACATTTACACGGCTGGATCTGTCTCAGCCACCAGCTCCACAGACGCTGTTATCATCCTGGAATTACAACTCACAGTTGCGTTCAAGGTGTCCCATACTACGACCACTATGGGTACAGAGCTTGCCACTCTACGTGCCACTGTTAATCTCGTCGCACAAAGAAAACCTCGAAAGTGGGTCTTTTTTGGCGACTCCAAGGCAGCCCTTTGGAGTCTGTAGTCAGCCTTACGACGCAATACCCGTGAACAACTGGTGTTGAGATCAGAGGCGTTCTCCATCAATCCATCATAAACTGATATGACATCATCTTCCAATGGCTTCCAGGGCACTGTGGCACCGTCGCAAATGACCTTGCTGATGATGCAGCCCAGTCAGCCCATGAAGAAACCCTAACACTTTCTAAACCCTTATCAAGAACAGACGCTGCGAGTGTCTTCGCTTACTTTTTATTTATTAACCAAGACTGAAACTTTCCTGAACACCCCGATTTCTTCAAATGCCGTCTCCGCCGGCTCTATGCTTGTACATTGAAGCTGCAGATTCCATCAAACTTCTGGCGCCGCGATGCAACTTTAATGCGCCGCGTCTGGCTAGAGGTAGCTTTTACGAAAGCCTACTCATTCCTTAATGGAATGTCTGACAGACCCATTTGTGACTCATGCAACTGGGAAGAGACGTTCCAGCACGGGTTCTGTTTTTGTAATCTCTATGACATCGAACGCGACGTTCTTAGGAGGATGTTAAACCGGTTAGCCAGCGCATCGTTTTCAGAGACTAAGATTCTCGGTCCACGTCCGCACGCGTCACAGACTTACAAAGCGACGCGGGCACTGCTACAGTTCATGAAGTCGATTGTCCTCAGTGACCGATTGTAGGCGTGAAGTGATGGACAAATGCATGTATTCACACTGATAATACCTTCTTCCCTCTCTCTCCTTTCTTTTTTTCTGCCCTTAAACCTCTTTCGCGTGTAGGGTAACAAACCGGACGTGCGTCTCGTTGACCTCCCTACTCTTCCTTCGTTCTTTTCCTCCTTATTATTCATTTTACTTCTCATTAATGCACTTTACTCCCCCTTAAAGGGCCCCTCACCAGGTCTCGCCATTTTGAGCTGACAAGCGCAGAGCATACATTGCGTGATAATGATTGTGTGTGCTAAGTACTGCATCGTTACGCGCCACGGAAAAATATGAAATTTCAAACCAAACGCCGTTTTCGCTCGTCGCGGCCGCCGCGCTCCACGCCGGAGGATGACGTAATCGCGTCCCTGCGCTTATGCAGTCGAGTCCGTAGCGCGATGTCGCTCGTGGTGACAGCTGACTTCGAGAATTATTCAAGGCACCATGTGCTATTTGTGTGATCTGTTGCTTGAATTGACGGATTGAAGTTTTGAGAAATAATAAAACACACAAACGGAATCTTTGCGGGTTTTTTGGTTTACTTCGCACCGAAGCAAGAGGAATGTACTTCCGTTTGGTCTGTTTGTTCCTATGGTCGTGCGGTCACGTGCGTAGGTACCGAAACTATGCCATTTTATACCGTGCTCTAGCACGTGATCATGCTCTGCGATCCGCTTGTTTTGCCTCAGTATTCGTGCAGCACTGAATTATACCGCTAGTCGTGTTTCCCAGTGCACATCACGCAAAACCTTGCGCTGCGCGTACGACACAACAGCTCGCGCGCGATGCCGTCAGCGGAAATGCGTAGCGCCGGAAAAAAACAGAGCGAGGAGAAAAAACAAAGTGAAGGCAGGGCCACGTGACCTATGTGTCACGCGATCTTCGAGGTCTGGCATGGGAGAAAGCAGGGAAGGAATTTCGCTTGTGAAGGTCTAGACAGGGTGAGTGGAGCGAAAGTCTGGCTATGAAGTGTAGCCCGCGCCTACTGAAATCATGGGCTCGCGGCACTGAAATATTTCTGTCTCGGCTATTATTGAGCCGACCTGAAAATTGTTTGCGGCAGAACGCTCCCTAGAGGACACGTAACAACTTCCAGCGTATAACCGACATTTGCTATGGGGCCTGGTGAGGGGCCCTTTAATGTGGAATTCCAATGGCGGAGTCGGAGCAGCCGACGGACTCCGCGAGCGAGCACTCGACTCTGGCGTAGAGCAACGCCTCCAAATCCGCGAGTGGAACACAACCTGCGCCGCCGGAGCGAGGCGGAAGCGGAACTTCTACCTCCGAGTTACCCAGGATGCCTTGCGTGTTGTCATTTCCTTCCGCTGTTTGTTCCCAGCACCGCCGCACCAGACACTTGTCTCTTCAGCGCCGTTCACCTGTCGTTTCTTTAAAAGTGCGGAATGGATATCTCGCCAAGCGTGCAGCAGCTTTTGCTGCCTCGCGAGTCGTGACCAGTGGCGCCTCCCAGCAGACAAACGTGGTAAAGGAAATATGTCACGCAGAGTTCCGGTCCACTCCGCCGATTTTGGCGGAGCATCTTTTCCTGCTCCACGGAGTGACTCCCGCTCTGAATCCCCTCTGACTCTCTCATTGGAACACCTTACTCCCGCCCTCACTCTGTCATTGGAACAAACTTCCTCCGAAATTTAACGAGCAGAAAAACTTGCTCCGACTCCGCCATTGGAATTCAACATTCGACTCCTTACTCTGACTTGCTCCAACTTTAATTCACTTTGCTTTAATTCACCGTGGGATATCGTAGTGTGAGCCGCAACAGGTCCAGCGCCGGGAAGGTGACGTCACCACTTGGTTTGTGGGATTTCGTACCATCGGATGTTAACGCCGGACGCTCGCCGGATATTGCGCTTCATAGGGCACATAATTCTTTCGTATTATTAATGTGAAGAAGAGCCACTTAAGGATTGATGCTAATCTAATTCCTGGTGAAAACTACTCCAAAGCAAAATAGGCGATAATATCTGGTCTTCTCCTGTTATAAATTGGTTTGTCATTTTTGTGTGGAGTTTACAGTGTGGTGTTGGCCCGGCGGCCGTTCAGAGGGGGGATGTCTCCCCTGCGACATGCAGTTGTCACGCTTCACGCTACGATTCTTCACACCTGTCAGCAGCCCAAACTAGCCGGTCCACGTTGTTAGTGAAGGTCCGTACAAGGCTACGCTTCTTGTCACCTGTCAGCCGCATAAACTGGCATGACCACGCGGGGATCGGAGTCAGCGTGCGTTCCCCCTACTTTCCCTGTTTGTGCCTGTAATGTGCGCGCGCTTCGGACCCGGCGCACCGAAAGGGGCAAACAGCTCACCGACGCCGGGATTGGTCTCCTGACGTCATCTGTCTCCTGACGCCGGATTGGTGAAAACCAGGAACAATGACGACGCAGGCATAAAAAGCGGATCCGGACGGCTGAAGAGGAGGACGCTCGGAAACAGTGCGACTCGGTCATGCTACGACGCTACCATAGTGTGTTCCGATAATTGGAGCCGTATTGTAATCTCAACCATGTACCTTTTTGAATATATTTCTTTTTAACCCTTTCTCCCGGCACCTCGCACGGCACCAACGATGGAAACTTCGTTGGCCGCATGGACCCCCGACCTCGCCAGAGTGGTAGTCAGCACTGAGATTGACCTCACGGAACTTGGGACGGTGCTGAGAATCACAACAGTGGGCACATAATCTACGAGTACGTAGAGCGGTATTTTTTTTTTCTTGATTTAGTTGGAGACTTGGACCTAGCAACAACATTTACTGCAGTCTCATTTCAAGAATTGTAACGAAGCTTAAATGGGGCGTTCGTCTCAAACACAGGTTAGCAGCAGCAAACTTCCTGCCAAAATGTCGCCGTCGCAATTATGTATCTACACTATTGCACTTCTGCGTTTAAAACAGTCATTCCACAAGCTTCAATATGACTACTTTTGTGAAAGTTCGCGGACAATCGGAAAATATGACGAGCACCTGCTGAACATAAATCCATCGCATCGATTCCCGGCCATGCCAGCGCGGTGTTGACGAGAACATGGCGCTGGCGATGCGCTGTCCTTGGATTTCAGCGTATATTAAGGCACCACGCGGACGATGTCAATAAACCGCCTTCCTCCCCAACGCCGTCTTCCTCAGCCTAAGCTAGAATTTAGGACGTCAGAGCAAGCCACTCACTCACTCAATTATCTGGCCAAAGTTTTCCTCCCACTATACGAGAAGTTACTCAATGTCACTACGGAAAGGCTTGCACCGATACGCAATATTTTCGCGTATGAAGAACACGGCGCGCTAAAAGCCAGCAGTGCTGCAAGTTGCGGGATACCTTTTCGCGACGGCTCCTTTCGTTTTTTTTTTGAGTGCTGTATAAAAATAAAAACAAGCCCCCTGCTTGTAAAAAAAAGGGACAGGTTATGTTACACGTAGGTATAGGAACACATCGATCAATGCGCATAAAGATAAGTACCGATATAAAACGCGAGAGAAAATTCGATGCCCGAGTGTTTGCAGATGAACGAAATTTGAGGCGCAATCATTTATCACGGCTCAGATGAGGTTATTGCGGTTGCTGTCAGCGACGGAGCATGGGCTTCTCGCCATGGCTTACGGCGTTGTTTTGCTAGAAGCGCTTTCTTGAGTTCGCTGTCTTTGGTGTTTCGCCCAACAAAGGTGCATGCCTCCAGCACGTTTTTTTTTCTAAGTTTGTCCTAGCTTTACGTAGCACCGTTACGGAGAGCGCTATACGCCGGAATATAGCGCCGTCAGTGCAACATACTCCCAGCAGCAGGTCGTACGAAAACTGTGTCTCGGGCTTGGCACATGCTGGCGGATGCCTGCTTACGCATTTTCCATGTGTTGTTTCCAGCACCGCGATAAGCATTAGGCACGATAATTACGAGACAAGAGGTGCTTTTACTTATTCAACAAAGTCAGTTTTGACCGACACGCGAAGCATTGATTACGATAGGAAAATATTACGCAGCTATACGAAGTAAGGTTAGTCGTTCCTTTAGCTGCCTAAGCTCTGTGAGCATTCAATTACTAAATAAATTAGCAAGCACGCTTTCACGCGTGCATAGGCAAACACGAACACATCTTCCTCGATGACCGCGGACACTCGCTGTGAGAACGCTGCCGTGATGAGTAACAGGAACGGTGGGCGAATACCCTTTCGTGCTGCCTGTCGCTTCAGCGCGAGCAAGGCACCACGAAAATACAGTGCACACGAGCCCATCAGCTCCATCAGGCCGCCTAGCCTTCGAGCCCAGCGCAGATCGCCTCCACCACAGTAACGAAGGGTCGCGCTCAGCCGCCGCAGAAGACATGCCCACCTACCCTTTCCCACTTTCTAGCGCGCGCGCATCTTTTTTAGACTGCATGCGGTACGTCATGGTGACGCAGACGGCAACGACGACGGCGGAAATTCGCCCGGAGTGTCCATAGCATTCTTTTCCGAATGATATATACAAGGCAACTAAGTCATAGTTGCTTTTGGCAACGAATCGGTTTAGAATCGGTTTGGATCGGTGCAATCGGAGATGGTTGTTCGGTGAGTTCGTTCGGTTACCGGCGCGCGTGATTGGCCTACTCCGCGCCGATGTCGCTGCAGCCGAGGAGCACGGCCACGTTTATGGTGACGTCCAAATGACGACACGCTCCTGTCAATCATTGTGCAACCGAGCACGTCGTCTGCTAGGCGCCGATCCCGACGGGAGTTGGGAAGTTTGGAGCGATCATACGCTCGTTACGAGACCGGCTTCGTATGCGGTGTCTGGTGGATTGTATTGGATCCGACCGGCGGCGGCAGCTGCGGAATGACACGTTTGGATTCAACATTGCATCTTATTGGACAAACTTAAACATTGCGGGTTTGGAGGGAAAGTATTTGGCTTTTTATCAAGTTATATGCACGATCGATCTCAGGTCGTGAAAGTCAATAACATTATTTCTTCAAAACTAAATATTGCTACTGGAGTCCCTCAGGGCACCGTATTAGGTCCGCTTCTTTTCTCTTTGTATATAAATGACGTGCAACAAATTATAGACTCTACATAAATATTGATGTACGCAGATGACACATGTATTATAGTAACTGCGGATAATATTGCAGAACTTAGTCATCAGGTAAATCTAGAGTTAAACAGAATTTCCGACTGGTTCTTGGCTAACAAATTAACAATTAACACAAAGAAAACAAAAATATATTGTTTTTCAGTCACGTTTCAAAATAGTAGATACTACACCTTTACACCCACATATAAATAACATCCCATTGGATCAGACAAGTTCTTACAAATACCTTGCGGTAATTTTTTATAAGCACCTGCAATGGGAAGATCACATAAACAGAGTCTGCTCTAGATTGGCATCTGGTTCCTACGGCTTAATTCTAGCCCGCGAGTACTTTGACACCTCAGTTTTACGACTTACGTATTTTGCTTTTATTGAAAGTCACTTAAGGTACCGCATCAACTCGTGGGGATGGGCGTATAAAACCATATTAAATGCGGTTTTTAGGCTCCAAAAACGCGCAATTAGAATTATGTCTCATTCTAAGAATTACGATAACACGGCCCCATTATTGCACCAGTATCGCATATTACCATTTGACCATTTACGTCAGCAGAGCATTTCGTTGTGTGTTTATAGGGTTGTTAGATTCAACCACCGATTCAGCTCATCCATATTTTACTCGTCTTCGCGATGTACAAGAAATGTAACTACAGGTCATTTTAATCTCGCACCGTGTAGCAATATATACGGAGAGCGTATGCTACAGTTCACAGGCATTAAAACCTGGAACGAACTCCCAGCGGGAGTCATTAATTCCTCGAACTTCCCTAGTGCTCTGAAACAATATTTTCTTTCTTTGTTAAAGACAGAGTAAATCATCAATTTCTTGATAGATATATATAAAGCAAGAAGAATTATATTTTTTAGGCTATTTCCTGCTTATTCTATATTATTATTATAAAGCGATTGTGTTGTTTTGTTATGCATTGAAATGTCATAATGCTTTCGTTTTTGCTCATTATGTACGTATTGAATTTCATAAATTGTATGCTTTATCAACCAGTTCAGTTCTAATCGATATTGTTTGCAGTTATTTGTGGGATACGTAAAAGAAATTGACATCATAGTACACATATTTACGTTGAGATATGTATTCTCCTGTGTTTTAACTGTGCCTTTACACTGTTCTTTGGTACTCTGATGTATTCACTTTCTTTTGGTTTACTTGTGAATTAACAATTAACAACTTTCTATATGCAATTACTGTTGCTCTTTTTTTATTCCTGCTTTTCTAGGATTTCCTTTATATTTTTTTTATCGGACTTTCAACTAGCCTTTGGCTACAGGTCCGACAAGTGATTGTTACTTGTGTATATAATCTGTAAAAAAACATTTCTTTCTTTCAAACTACGGTAGTTGTTCTGGCGTTGCTCGAACAGGAAGAAGAGCAAGTGGAGCTGCGAAGCGCGTTTGAAGAAATGGCAGAAAGCGAATTCCGGCGTCGCTTTCGTTTCTCGAAACAAATAGTGCGTTGGTTTTACAGCGAAATCAACCCCCCCTCATCGGGTGCCAGCGAGCCAGTGGACTGTCTTTGCTGCCTCTTGAAAAGTGCACCACTGTTTCCGTCGTAACTTCTTCCTTTTTTTTTTCTTTTGTCGCTGTGCGCGACACCACCTAGGGACGACGCGGAGAAGCTAATAGTTAGAAATTGTAGTAGTCACACCTACTACAATTTGAAAACATGTTTAAGCTTGAGAAGAAAAAAAATAATTTTTAGATAAAGATTTCATTCATTGGAAGACGAGAAACATTTCGTTTTGTAGTATACTGTCTGCAAGCAGACGACAAACGAGGGAAGTCAACTTCTCGAGAGTTCACCGCTTACCGATTGGCTGCACTCTCGGCCCCGTTCTCGTAAATTTTGGATACTGCAACTTTGTGACGTTGCAGCAACCGAACTGAACGCGTATCGAACAAAGATCTCCGATCGCACCCCAGATCGCCGCCTGTTCGCTTGTTCTGTATGCGGGTTCGTACGTTTTGCGATTCTCTCTATAAGGAGCGGTAATTTCGTTATATTTGGTAATCCCTTCCTGCGGGAAGTACAGGGTTGAGGAGTTCACCTCCGGGTTGATTAAACCTCAGGCTACCAGGTGGACAGCTTCGTTCCCCGGATTCCCCGCTTGAGCGGGTACCCATACAAGTTGTATCTTATTGTTAGATTTGGTACTTTTAGGATGTCGGCCGCGATCGGCCCAGTGCAGCCTATAATGAAGTTCGTGAGTGCCCTTTTAGAGTCGCTCAAGATGTAATTAGTTGCTTGGGCTGATATGGCCAACGCGATGGTGGCTTCTTCTGCCTCTAAGGTAGAGGCTGTCTTTACTGTGGCCACGGTAATTAGTTCACCGTGGCTGGTCACCGCGCATATGGTGTAACAGACTCTCGCCTGTCTATCAGTGTCAACATACACTACGTTAGGGCGATCCCGAAAGGGTTGTAAGAGTTTTTCTGCCCTGGCCTTTCTTCTTTCGTCGTGTATCCCTGCCAGCATATTTTTTTGCAGGGGTCTAATCGTGCGTGCTTGGGGAGTCCTAGGGTACGCTTGTATGTTTGCCTAATGAGGGAGCTTAGTTTTTCTGCATCCGCCTTTCTTAGGTGGCACTGGGGAATGAGTAGAAGATTCGACTGATTCAGAAGGCCTGGATTAGTCTGCGTAAGTCTCGTTCCTTCATCGCTTTGTTTTTAGTTGGCAGTCTCCTGAGAAGTCTTGTTTGCTGTATGGGTGCATGTAGTTTCATTGAAGCTTCTGTGTTGTGGGTGTTATCCTGGAGGAGCATTCCTAAGACTCTAATTGAGCGGACACTAAGGACGACGTTTCCGTGTACTGTGATATTTATTGTACAATGCACTTCCTTGTACGAGCATTCATCTTTCTTTAGCTTGTTTCTGATTACTAGGAGCTAGGATTTTTAGGTGAACAACCAAGGCCCATTTTCGGTACATATTCCTGTACAGTGTCAGCTTGTGTTTGCAATGCCCATCTGAGGCTGTGCATGTCCATATCTGAGATTTGAGAGTTCGTATATTTCACCACATCAGTACATTCGTACCACAACAGAATGTGCCATTTATGGCGAGGATAGCAGGGTAAAAGCTGCATATGTGCAGCTTGACTAGCCCTGCTACCTCCTTGGTGCAAAGGCAGCAACATGCGGTACACTAAAGTGAGTCGTACGCCAAATTTGAAATAACAATTCAAAACCAAAACATATAAATGCTCGAGATGTTATAATTACATCAGAAAGAAAACGCATTCAAGGACACCATACTTGAATTGAATTTTTACACAGTGCACCTAAACAGTCGTCTGTTACTTTGAACTTAAATGGGTAGGCAATTTTGGTAATATGGTAATATCATCCGCATACAGTGAGTGCCTGATGTGTGCGATCTGATCTAATAGCGCGGGTAGGCCACGCGTTGTGATGTTAAAGAGGAATAGGGTTAATACGTTGTCACTTTAGACGTCGCCGAGGTTCAGCTCAGCTGTACGTTCATACAGAAAACTTCTGATGTAATTGTATGTGCGATTGCCGAAGCTCATTTGGGCCAGGTTGCCGAGTACGGCGACATGAAACACATTGTGGACACATCGACACATGGAGGCCCAAGATGCTCCTGGTAGTCTTTATGTGTCCCGAATTTAAGTTGTGTTGGATTTGCAGCATTGCAGCCTACGGCAATATTTGCTGCCTAAATGCCACCACCGTGGGGGTAGGAGGTTATTTGACTCCGCATAAGTTGTTAGGGCTTAGAATTGCGTGCTCCACCTTGCCTAGGCAGGAGGTAAGGGAAATAGGTCGAAGATTTTCCAGGTTTAGTGTCTTGCCTGGCTTAGAAATATAGGTTACCTTAGCATGCTTCCAACATCGTAATACTATCCCAGAGGCCCACTGTTCGTAAGCTCAGTAATTGCTATAATGAGTTTGTCCTCTAGGTTACCGAGCACTTGTTGGAAATTTCATCCTTTCCTGAGGCGACCGTCGGACGAATGTTATTTAAAACGGCACGTACTTCCGCCTCGCTGATGTCTTTGTCTAGTTGCGGGTCAGTATTTCCGGGGTATCGGGTGTCTGTGACGAGTCTATTTGTATGTTTAGTTACCGGTCTTTCATTTCTTTAAAGATTTTCCGGTTGTTACCCGGATATTTATGAACGAGTTGATGCATTTTGTTACGCGTGGCGCTTTTGGTCTGCTCAGGATCTAATAAGTATCTGAGGAGATGCGAGGTGTTTTCATTTCCTAGCTGTCCGTTGAGCCTGTCACATAGTTCATGCCGTTGTGTTTGGCTGTTTCTTGGAATACTCCTCGACATCCCTGTCCACTTTAGCTAGATGGCGTTTTAAGTTCCTGTTGTGCTTCTTGCGAAGCCATCTACGATGTAAGCTAGCTTGTGCCTCCCACAGCTGCGCTAGCTTCGAGTCTAGTACCGGCCCTTCATGCTCCACTGGGGTTTCGTAAGTGGCCTGCTTGGCATTTTTAGTAAGGCTGGCAGTCCACTCATCGAGATCCTACATGGTGGAAGTTGAGTGTTTCTTAGGAATCTGACGACATCCCATTCTGTGTGCTCAGTTGTGTGTTTCTCCTTTAGCAGGCTTTAGTGGATACCGTGATAGAAAGTAGATAGTGGTCGCTGTATAGGTATCGCTTACTGTTTTCCCAACTAACTGAGTAAGCATTTTTAACGAGAGTTAAGTCGGGAAATGTGTTCCGACTGACGTTGTTCTCAATTCTGATCGGGCGTTCCTGGAGTGTATGTAAGGTAAGGCCCTAGTCTCTAATCGTGTCCCAGATTTTAGTACCCTTACCGTCACATTTGGTGTAGCCCCGTTCGGTGTGTTTTGCTTTAGGGTCTCCCATTATTATCAGCTGAAAATGACCCGCTAGTGTGCTGACCTTTCTTAGGACAGTGGCAGTGAGTGTACTAGGGAAAACACGGGGAAGGCAAGAGATGGAAATTCAAGACTATGTGCAAAACGCGAACAAGGTAAAAGCGGGAGCCAACGTTTCGACCAGTGGACTTGAATTTTTCAATGAAAAAGACAAGTCTACTTGTCGAAACGTTGGCTCCCGCTTTTACCTTGTTCCCGCTTTGCTCATAATGTTGTGTAGTAGTGTCTTCTGGCGGGCTATAAAAGTTTAAAATGCAGACTCTCGAGAGTGCGAGCTATCTCTGGTTAATCCAAGTCACGCTGAATCACCGCGAGGTTTTGCTGTACCAGTGTGGCGGTGGCCAGTCGCTCATTGAAAATGGTAAATTGTCTGAAGGCGGTATATCTAGTCAATTTCACTGGGTATCCTGTCTCTTAATTGTAATGCGATTATGTCAGGCGACTGGTCGGCGTTCTTGAGGTGAAATCGCAAGACCGCCCATTTGTAGCGGCAGCTCCTAGAATTTCACTGCAATAGCATTGTATTAGTTGCATTGGCTATCCTTCCTGAATATGGCGCTGCCCTGACCAATTGGGTCAAGGGCATTTTTTCACCCTTGCTAGCTATGGGCTGTGTGTGAGCTGAGGATAAAACGATTGGTGTTTATGATATGCTCAGGTTGGCCGCAGCCGCCTTTGTCAGGGCGGGAAGTAAACCTAAGCGAGCCGTAAGTTGAGTGAGAGCCATACCAAGGGGGCAGTGATACTCTCTGTAAGCTGTTTGTTTTGAGCTCTTTGTTTTCTAGACATTTTGTCGAATAGGCTTTCTATCTTTTTAGTTCGTTCATTTATTTTTGAGAAGGTAGAGTCTATCATGGGAGTTACAGCTGCAGGTTAGGAAGCCTTACGTTTCGTTCTGCTGATCTCGTCTGCCTCCATCGCCGCAGTGTTTGCATCTTGGGTGACACGGGCCACGATGTGTTCTGTTGTGTTTGTGGTATTCCCGTTTACGGGAACTTTCTTGCTTTCGAATTGTTTAATTTTATCGTTAGCTGCTAAGCACGAGGTCGCTGGATCGAATCCTGGCCACGGCGGCCGCATTTCGAAGGGGGCGAAATGCGAAAACACCCGTGTACTTAGATTTGGGCGCGCGTCAAAGAACCCCAGGTGGTCCAAATTTCCGGAGTCCCCCACTATGGCGTGTCTCATAATCAGATCATAGTTCTGGCAAGTAAAACGTCATAATTTAATTTTATCGATAGCGGCAGCTAATTGTTGTAACAGCTTAACATGTTCTGCCAACTCACTCGCTTGTTGGTTTTCGCCAGGCTGTTTCGTCGGCTGTTGCTGCTTGTCCGTCCACCAGGCAACTTTCTTTTCTTACTGATCGGCCGGTTCTCTTTGTTGGTTATCTCGGGTCCTTGACCCGGATCGGGAACGGGTGTGCGCTTCGGGTTCAGCACTGTTGGCATTGGCACTCCTCCCATGAGGCGATGGGAAGGATTCTTGCCGGTCCGTGGTGTTGGTGGTGGTTTCCTCGGTTGGGGAGTGAGAATTGCGATAATTTGCAGTTTGGAGATGCTTTCCGGTTGTTAGACTTCCGTTTCCTGAATCTCTATTTACAATTCCGGTTACCAGTTGCATGGCTACCTTTAAGAACGAAGCGTTGTGCTGCGCATATCAGTATATCTCCGTCATCAGGTGGAGGGATGGCTTTCGCCACAGCAACGGCACGTGTTTTGTTTCGGCTTTAGACACACGTCGGTCCTGTGTCCAGTTTGTCGGCAATGGAAACCCGCCTCGGCCCATTCCCTGGCGGAATATACCCAGAGTGTGAAAACGAGGTAGCGGAAATGCTTGGGAAGGGTATTGTCAGCGAGGGTTATGACGAGAAACCTGGTCTTTCCCATTCGCCTGGCTCCTATGACGACGAGAGTTGGGCTACGGGATCGAAGCTAGTTGAAGATGTGGACGCCGCTGTCGGAGCTGTGAGCATTGAATATTGTGCCCCGAACCGAATTGTCGGGTGCTGAGGCATACGCAGCCATCGTACAGGATGACTCGGCAAGTTTCATCTCGGGGATACTCAGGTAAGTCATTGTCCGATTGTCGTCTGGCGTGCTGATTGTAACGGTAATGACACTTGTACTTGTTTCTTTTTATCGGGTGACCGAGTTTTACCGTTTAACGAATCTTATCACTCAGCGCAGGACGCGCCTGGATGTGTCAGAAGTTGTCAGATGTGTCAGACGAAGTGTCTTCTTGGCAGAACACTTGTTTCTGTGCTCTGTGAATTTTTGGTAAAATCTCCGGCTTTCGAGGTGCCTCGCCTCCCCGTCTTGCAGCCATGGACGCGGAGCATGCTAGAGGCCCGCCTGGCCAGACGTCATCACAGCCGTCAACCGCAAGGAAGCGAGTTGGCTCCCCCAGTGACACCGAAGACACCGAGCTGTACTCCATGTCGGACGACTCATCCGACGACGGCTTCATACCCGTCCGGAGTAAGAGGGCGAGAAGAAAAATCGTCAACACAGCGCCGTCAACTCCTGCGAGCACAACGACTATGAAGTCAAGGCCTGCTCGCTGGCCACACGTCATCATCTATATGCCGGAAGAGCCATCAAGCAACCTACGATTGCTGAACAGGCAAGCCCTATCCATTTTTCTGGAACGTGCGGTGCCGGATCAAATTAAAGATATAAGAATAAATCCACGCAAGAATATACTCGCCATAGATGTGTACAACGCGACTGCACTTGGAAAACTTCAAGCGATCACGGAGCTAGGCGGAATCAAAATGCGCCCCTTTATCCCGATCGACGACACATCCATAGCCGGTGTGATTTACGACATCGACATAGCCATTCCTAATGATGACTTACCTAGCCTCATCAAGCCGGCATACGAAGGCACGATCATTACGCAAGTGCGCCGCCTTGGGAATACGCGCTGCGTAAAAGTAATATTCAAGGGGGATTGTATCCCATCCCACGTTAAAGTCGGACATTTTCGACATCCGGTTCGACCATTCATCCAGAAGCCGCTTCAATGCCATCAGTGTTTCAGGCTAGGACACGTCAAGGGCGTGTGTCCCAACTCGCTACTGTGTCCCCGTTGCGCTGAACCTCATGCAGAACAGACCTGCGGTGCCACGGTCCTGAAGTGTGCCAACTGTAGCGGCCCTCACGCGGCCTCGTCGAAAGACTGTCCCCGCATCAAGAGGGAACGCGCGGTTCTCAAGCAAATGGCCAGAGACAATTCGGCCCACAGGGAGGCAGCCAAAGTAGTCCGGCGTCGGCGTCGACGTCGGCACCATCGTACGTCTTCGAAGAAGACGCATGCGCGAAGTGACAGTACCCACTCCTCTGCGGTGCCAGTTAGCCGCGCCGCGAAAGGGCCCACAACTTCCACGGAGGAAGCAGAAAAGACTCTATCTTTAGAGGAATGGCCTACGCTACCGAGCCGCTCCCTTGCGAAAGAACCTCAGAAGGTCGGGGCCCCACCTGATCCTTCTCCGGCCATGGATGATCCACCCAAAACAGACCGTCAAGTCATCTCGGTGCTACGTTCTCTCATGGAGGCCATTCGAGCGCTTTTAGTGGACATGAGGACACCATCTGCTCGAAGCGCACTTAAAGTGTTGGACGCCTTAAGCCCAGTGCTTGCATCCCTCAACTAGAAAGATGGCTACTCATACCCCATCCTTCCGGAAAGAAGTCAAAGCAGCGTCCGTCATCCAGTGGAACGCCAGAGGGCTAAAATCACGAATTTCAGATTTTCGTCAGTTTGTCTACACCAATGGGTTTCCACTCATCGTCATTTGTGAGCCCAACTTGTCGAAACCAATAAGACTGTCAGGATACGAGTTTATCATGTCATCAACAAACGGTGCATGCAGCAAAATCGTCGTTTTTGTTCGTCGTGAACTCACCTATGTTTTGCAACCAATTGCGCCCCACGACGACAATCAATATATATGCATCACAGTTAAAAAGAACAAACTCTTGTTTACTCTCATAGGCGTGTATATATCGCCTTCCAGCAATTTCGATACCAAAAGATTTGAGGATATCTTGAGTGTTTGTCCCGCCCCATGGGTCATCATAGGAGATTTCAATGCGCACCATCCAGCATGGGGAAGTACAAGGACAAATGCAAGAGGACGAAGATTGGCAAGTATCGCCCACAACTATGGCCTTACTCTCCTGAACGATGGTAGCCCCACCTTTCTTCGAGGCGTGACATACGGCAGCTGCCTCGACCTTGCTTTCGTCTCCAACTCTCTCGCCAGATGTGTGAAGTGGTTTCCAGACATTGAGACACATGGGAGTGACCACATTCCCACCTATCTGAACATCAAAGGCTTGTCGTCTACATCAGGCTCACGGAATACCATTCGGACGATTCAATGGGCCAACTTCAAATCTGAGATGGAAGATGCCTGCCGCGAGGGCCTACCCTCTGGGTTAGAGCAAACGATTAAAATGACGATGCAAAACGCCACTCGCATGATGACGATCTCTTCCACGCGAAATGACTTCGACATAGAATTAGAGCGACTTCGAGCGCTTCGTCGCCGGGCGGAACGTCGATATCGACGTACAAAATCAATCCATGACCTTAGGGCAGCCAGGAGGATGCAAAAGAAGATTCAGCGTCGTATGGATAGATTAGCGTCGGAACGGTGGGCAACGTTTTGCCAGACACTCGACCCTCGCAAGCCACTGTCTCACATTTGGAAAACGGTGCAAGGTCTGCGTTGCCTTCCGGAACGGCGTTTTCCATTCAAGGCGCTAGCGCTTTTCCAAGGGCGGCAAGACATCGATGTCGCAGAAGACTTTTGTGCGCGGATCGCAGACCAAGCGACTCGTCCAGATCCTCCAGCCCGAGCTGACGTCCCCCATTCCCGTGATTGCCGCATGGACCTTCCTTTTACAATGGAGGAGCTCGAAGCGGCACTAGCTCTCTGCAGGCGCTCATCATCTCCGGGTCCAGATGGTATATCATACCGGGCCTTGTGCTATCTCGGAGAGTCCGCACGGATAGAATTGTTGAGCCTTTACAACTCCTCATGGCAGGAGGGAAATGTTCCTGACGAATGGAAAGTAAGCCGCCTGGTGCCACTCTTAAAGCAGGGCAAATCCCCATTAGAACTCACCTCTTACCGCCCAATAGCACTGGCCAGCTGTGTAGGAAAGATAATGGAACGGATGATCCTTGGCCGCCTGGAATGGTACCTTGAATTTTACAAGATTTATCCGCTTTCCATGGCTGGTTTCCGACGTGACCGCTCTTCCATCGACAGTGTAGTTGATCTCGTTTCATATGTCCAGCACGAAAGGTCCCGTAAGCGTTTATCTGCAGCTTTATTCTTAGATGTGAAAGGGGCATATGATAACGTATTACATGAGGCCATTCTCGACGCTCTTGCGACGGTTGGCCTAGGTGGTCGAGTTTTCTTGTGGATTGCAAGTTACCTGTCTGCAAGATCATTCTATGTGTTAACTGACGATGGCCCAACTACGCGACGCTATACCAGCAGGGGCGTTCCTCAAGGCGGTGCTCTCAGCCCGACGCTATTCAACCTCGCTCTTGTTGGACTTGCTGAATGCTTGCCAACTACCATCAAGATTTCAACATACGCTGACGACATCTGTGTCTGGACTTCGGCAGTCACACGTCCTCAGATACGTGCGCGACTTGAAAGAGCGGCCACTTTGACAGCGAACTACTTGTGTAAACAGGGTCTCAGCATTTCACCTGAAAAATGCGCACTAGTCGCATTTACTCGGAAACCGATGACGCCTTATGTCATCTCAATCAATGGGCGGACCATTTCCTATGTCCGAAACCACAGATTTCTTGGCGTCATTATTGACCGAGACCTCTGTTGGAGCCCACACGTGGCCTACATGAAACGGCGCCTGACAGCTACTTCCCAGCTGTTCAAATACTTGACAGGGAAGACGTGGGGGATGTCAGTAGACGCAATGCTTAAACTCTACAGAGCTCTCTTTCTCGGTTTTTTAAGATACAGTCTACCTGTACTGAACAACACCTGCAAGACAAATATTCGTGTTCTGCAGGCAGTACAAGCTCAAGCACTCAGAGTCTGCCTTGGTTTGCCCAGATGTACGTCAACAGAGGCGACTCTTGCGATTGCTCGGGACCATCCAATGCGAACTCACATTACGGTGGAAGCCCTGAGAACGCACATCAGACATTTTGCACGTGCCCCCTATCACCACCTTGCAGCACTACCTTCAGACAGGCACCAATCATCATTCTCTAAAACTATCAACAAGTACAACGACAAACTTCCCTCGGGCTTCACCGCTGCATCTAAACCATCGATACCCCCTTGGTGTCTTATCAGCCCCACAGTACATCTCAGTGTACCAGGAATCAGAAAAAAGTCTGAACTGTCGTCGCCTGTCCTCAAACAACTGTCTCTGCTTCTTCTGCACGAGAGGTACGCGGACAGTGAACACATTTATACTGATGGTTCCACAAACACCCAGTGTTCGTCCGGTGCTGTGGTTGTCCCAGCAAAAGCTATTACCATCAGCTTCAGGACTGACCACCCGACAACGTCGACATCTGCTGAACTAGCTGCTCTTCGCGCTGCACTCCGTTTCGTCAGTCGGGAGCCACCTCGACAATGGTCCATCTTCAGCGACTCAAAGGCAGCCCTACAATCTGTACTATCAGCTCTGCGTCGCGGGCCATTCGAACAGCTCGTATTCGATATTAGATGCCTACTCCATACATCACAGGAGAAAGGACACCACGTGACGTTTCAGTGGCTGCCAAGTCACTGCGGCGTCACTGGAAACGAAGACGCCGATAATGCCGCTCGGGCAGCTCTTGAAGACGCACAAGAAGAGGCCATACCGCTTTCACGATCCGACGCAGCTAGCAGACTTCGAGTGCTTGCACAGGAGATGACGCTCTCTTCATGGTGCACACCAAACAGCCAGACCAACCAGAGCAACCGTCAATACCACCTGCCCTCTTTGATGCATCTCTATATGCCAACTGGACTCCGCCGAAGCGAGGCGACTCTGCTTTATCGCTTATGGTTAGGGGTGGCTTTCACGAAATCTTACTCATTCCGCATTGGAATGGCCGACAACGCTCTCTGCAATGCCTGTCTTTGCGAGGAGACGCTGCAACACATTCTGTGCGACTGTCCTGAATATAATGTTCAGCGACAGTCCCTGGCATCCGTTCTCGCGCACCTTGACACTAGACCATTGTCCCTCGACACGATTTTCACATGCCGCCGACAGAAGACATCGCAGGTGAAGGCGACGAAGGGACTACTTCAGTTTTTGAAAGAGACGGGATTGGACAAGCGGCTCTGACAGTGTTATCACGTACAATGCCAGATTGATGGACTCTACCGGACGATGTTTGTGTGCTGTGATATGTGCTCTCTCTCTCTCTCTCCCCCTTCCCCATCTTTCATCGCCCCCATCCCTCTCCCATGTGTAGGGTAGCAAGCCGGTTACGCTAAACTGGTTAACCTCCCTGCCTTTCCTTCTCTACTTTTTCCTTCCTTCCTTCCTTCTCGAATGTTATCGATGGTTCTGTCCGTTGTCTCTTGTCATCGAGCCTCGTGTAATTCCATTTAATAGACGGTTTCACTCGCGTGATAACAGCAATGAGAGAGCGGCCCCAAGAAACTTCCGGTGATGGGCCTTACCAGTCTGCTGCGCCGGTACACAAAGTGTTTTTTTTAAATTCCTCCACTGTGCCAAAAGTCTGTTTTTGAATTTTGAGATAAAAGACAGGCATTACGTCTCAAAATTAATACACAAGATTTCTCGTATAACTTACGGCAACATTGACTTGTAAATCTCGTTATGTACAGAGGAAATGTGTTGAAAATCTGCGGGCTTAGATTTTAACGTACTCCGGCTACTCGGTGTAGCCGCGAATCCTTCTCTTGCTCGCTAGATTTAGCGGACTACGTCAGTGAGCAAAACCAGAAGCCATCCAGGGCCTATGTTTTTAAACAGCGAAAGTCTATGCGTGACACGAATTGGGGACTACTTTCTAGAACATAAGTAGGCAACAGCGATTGCTCTGAACCTTCGATGAGTCGTGTATAAAAACCGACGCGCTTGACCCGCTAATCAGATTTTCGACGATCACCAACTGTGTTCGCCACGATCGTTGTTTTTTGGGGTATAGCCTGTTTTCGAGCTCACAGGTTCACCCAATAAAACGCTAGTTCCGTCATTCACAGTTTTACTGCTTTCTTTACCGTCACTCGCAGTTTAAAATGACAACAGAAGTTGCCTTCAGTACTACAGAAATTTCTGTTGACAACATAAGTGCACAACATAAGTGCAATGAAATTATGCGATGCGACAAGCTTCTGTAGTGCCCAGTTGAAAAAGACAACAGGAATTCCTGTCGCAACTACAGAAATTTCTGTTGTACGACAGATGTTCCTGACGTTTCTGTAATTGATAGACATTTCTGACGTTACGACAGAAATTCTGATGTCGCAACAGAACCATTCTGTCGCGAAGACCAAGAGTTCTGACGTCGCAACAGAAACGCTCTGTCGCGACAACAGGAGTTCTGAAGTCGGAACAACAGCTTTCTATCATGACAGCGACTCTGACGTTACGACAGCAATTCTGACGTCGCAACAGAAACATTCGGTCGCGACGGCCAAGAGTTCTGAAGTCGCAACAGAAGCGCTTTCCGTCGTGGCCCTTTAAAATTATATGTCAGTGTCGCATCGGTGGCGTACACTGTACTTTTCTCATGCGCGGTATTCAATCCTGCTTCTCTGAAGTCGGCAATGCTGATAGCACCAACACCGGTATTAAAGTTGACGTGGCCAATTGTTAGAATTGTGCCGTGACGACGCGGCACCAGGAATGCCCTACCGGCCTCCTCAAAAACGGCCGCTGATGAAAATCATACCATCTGCGGGAATGGCTGCGTATCCGTTTTGTTTTATTTGGTAAGATGTGGCACACAGGCCTGTGGACTTACATGTGCGGTTACACTGACACATTAGTTATTTTCCCAGAAATATTTCACAAGCTTATGCGAAGGGGAAAAGAAGTTTTCGGTTGTTCCACAAAGTTGCGTGAAAAGCTGTCTCGCTCGGGTCTCATTAATCTGGCACAGCGCTGCCGTGAGAAGCCAGTATGCTGTCAGAATGAAGACTCATCCACGAGTGTTTATGTAGCTATTTTGCATTGAACACAGGAATTATATGCGCGCTCAAAAGTGTAAAATGCGAAAGACAACTGTCAAAATTAGCAGTAACAACCCTAACAGTGTCCCTGGTCATCGTTGTCTATTTCTGAATTTCTTATTCAATATGGATATCGTACAGCAAAATCAATGTTCTCCCACTCCGCGATGTGCCTGTCGATGGTAAGAAGACTTTTGCTCTTCTAGAGATGCGGCAGTTGACGCGGTGGAGTGAAAGCACATCTTGGCTTTTAAAATACAAATGGAAACAATAACGCAGACAGCGATTTTTACTGTTGACATTGCCGAAATGTACTCTGACAGACATGTGCGGCGTGGTGCAGTGTACAAGACGAATGACTGTGATGAAGCTGTGATGTTAATTTTTGACACTTTGACACATATAAGACGAGTGTGATCTATGATCACAAACTCTTTTGAGGCTTGTAGCCGAGCTGGAAATAAAGAAAAAAAGGCGGCCTAGTGCAGTGGTAAGGTGCTGGGCACGGGTTCCTCAGGTGACAAGTTCGAATCCCGGGCGGGAAGGTCTTTTTTTTCTTTTTTTGTACTAATAAATTTACATATCCTTAAGAGGTCTCTGTCAATATTTCTTTAAATACTGATCAGGAACTACAGAACTTTCGACTACAGCACGTCACACTACAGACAACAGAACGTCAGACAACAGAACTACAGACGACAGAACTACAGACGACAGAACTACAAACGACAAAACTACAGAAACAACGTCCCAAAATACGACCCCTGTTGTGTTTTTCAAGTGGGCTGCTACGTGACATCTAGTGGAGGTGCAGGGTACGTTCTTGCACCGAACGCCATGAAATGAGGCGCAACTTTTTCACGAGCGCAGCAGAATTTCTGTCAGAAGCAACAACGATTGAGAAGACGTTAGAATTGCGCACAGGACAATTCAATTACCGCTCAATGCCAGACTCTACAGAACTTCAGGCCCTCTGCTCCAACGACTGGCAAGAGACACTCAGACAAGTTGTGTACGAAGAACTCCGGAAGATGTTCCCAGCGACGCAGCACCAAGTTAATTCGACTGCTAACGTTGCTCAGGATGAAATTCAGGTGTCATTGGCTGTTCCTAAAGTAAAGCCTCAACCTGAAGCGACGACCTACACCGCCGTCGCCCGCCGTCTGGCTCCCCCTCCACGCCCGCGCAAGGGCCCTCTAACGCCGCACTTCCGTCGTCCACCGCTGCCCTCGTCAGCACGACAACCCGTTGCCCCGCGCAGCATGCCAACGAAGGCTGACGTTTGGCATGCCCCGGACCACCGTCCACTCTGCTATCACTGCCGAGAAATGGGCCACGTTTACCGCCGGTGCCCATCCCGGGTAATGGAACTGCGAGCGTTCACCGTCAATGCTCCGCTCCCGCAGCAAGGTGAGCGCCTCCGCGATATCGCCGACTACCTCGCCACCACTCAGTAGAGCCATCGATGACCGTCCCGTTCGCCATCACCAGCCCTGTCGCCACAGCGCCAGCTATACATTGGCCCTACCTGGGGTCGGACCGTCAGCCCATATCCGGAAAGATAAATACAGAGACCGATGTAGGTGTTTTTGCTGCCGAAGATCCTCCGCTGCCGACGATGACGCCGAAGAGATTATTTCGACGACATATCGACATGCCGCCACGAAGCATGGAAGCAAAGAATACACTAGCCAAAGACCTGACGACGCAGCGTACCAGCCACACGCCAACACGATGCAGCCGTGGTCCTACACCAAGACCTAACTGCAACGCAAAACAAGGAAACTCCGACCTCGACGTGCTTCTCAATGGTCACGCAGTCACCACTTTAGCAGAAAGTAGAGCCGACTACTCCGTCATCAGTGGAATGTTCGTCGCCAAGTTAAAGAAAGTCAAGACTGCATGCGATGGCCCTCAAATTCGGACAGCGGGATGACACCGCCTAATGGTGACAGGAATCTGCACGCCAAGAATTATAGTTCATGACCTAACTTATATCAACAAGCACATCAACAAGGGTACGATGGTAGCATAGATCGAGGAAATTGTGGAAACCGGTAATGCGTTTGTCTTCTCTGATTCTGCCGCATCCACCTCGACAACCATAGTTCTTCGACCAGACTTCGGCATAAATCCAAGTCTCCCCAAGGGTAAGCAGCAACAGCTCAGAAGTCCTCTCCAACGATACAAAAACGCCTTTTCAGCGTCAACGAGGATTCTACAAACACCAGTTGCAAGGCGCCGCATAATAACCGAATAGCGCGATCGACCACTCCGCCAGAGCATTTACGGCGTTTTGACGCCAGAATGTGAAGCTATAAGAAAACAAGTCGACATAATGCGCGGCGACACCATGCACCATCGGAAAGCCCGTGGCCATCTCCAGTAGTTTTGGTGAAGAAAAAGAACCGAACGCTGCGTGTCTGCGTCGATTATAGTCGACAAACATCACCACGGAGAGGGACGTATACCACCTCCCACGAATAGACGACGCATTGGATCCACTCTGCAACACTGAGTGCTTCTCGTCGATGGACCTCAAGAGTGGCTACTGGCAAATAGGACTCGGCGAGGTGGATCGCGAAAAGACCGCCTTCATCACGCCAGACGGCCTCTGTGAGTTCGACGTCATGCTATTCGGACTGTGCTCGGCGCCTGCAGCGTACCAGCGCGCAATGGGCATGGTGTTAGCAGGATTGAAGTGGCAGACCTGTCTCGTTTACTTGGATGATGTCGTCGTCTTCGCCGAAAATTTCGACGCTTCCCTTAGGCGGTTTGCGACAGTACTAGACGCCATGAAGTCATCAAGGCTCACTGTGAAGCCGGAAAAGATCAGCTGCTGTTGCTAGGCCACGTCATCAGCAAATCTGGAGACCGCCCCGACCGGCAGAAGACAGCTGCCATCGCAAAGTACCCGCAGCCCATCGACAAGAAGGCAGTGCGTCGATTCCTTGAAATGTGTGCCTACTACAGGCGTTTTGTCAAGGACTCTTCACGCATCGCTCGGCCGCTGCCACATCAAACTAAATGTGATGTCGAGTTCAATTGGGAAACGCCGCAGGCCGACGCATTTCAAGAACTAAACCCACGCATGATTACGCCTTCGGTACTTGCTCACTTGCGACGAGGACGCCGATACAGAAATGCGCACCAACATCAGTTGCCTAGGCCTCGGTGCCATCCTAGTCCAGAGGAAAGACGGGCTTCAGCGGGTCATAGCTTACGCTAGAAGGTAGCTGTCAATAGCGTAAAGGCAATAATTCTACGACCGAAAAGGAACGCCCCACCATTATTTAGGCTACAGCAAATTTCCGTCCTTACTTATATGGCAAGCCGTTCAAAGTCATCAGCGACCACCACGCGTTGTTTTGGCTAGCGAATTTAAAGGACCTTTCAAGACGCCTGGCGTGTTGGAGCCTCATACTGCAAGAGTATATGACATCACTGTAATGTACAAGTCCAGACGAAATTACTCTGATGCTGACTGTATGTCTCGCGTTCCCGTGGACACGTCTCCCCAAGATGACCAAGACGAGGATGCCTTATTAGGTACAAGTCCAGACAACTTTGCCGAACAGCAGCGAGCGGAACTGGAGCTCATAAGCCGTGCTGAGTAGTTGCAAGGCAAGACCGACTTTGTCCCGAGGATGTTTAGGTGAGGACTGTCTTCGTTTTTCTTAAGAAACGACGTCCTGGTGAAAAACGTTTCGCCAATTCGCCAGCCCGCGCAAACTACCTTCTCGTTGTGCCCGCAGCGCTCCGGTCAAAAGTCTCACACGCCCTGCACGATGATAAGACAGCCGGATACCTCGGGCTTTCCCCGTACACTCGCAATGATACAAAAGAAGTACTATTGGCCGCGCGTGATTGCCGACGTCGCCCGTTACGCTAAGATATGTCGAGACTGTCAGAGACGCAAGACACCACGAACAACGCCGACGGGATTACTACAACCGATCGAGCCTACTTGCCGACCGTTTCACCAGATCGGGATGGATTTGTTGAAGCCCTTTCCGACGTCAACATCTGGAAACAAGTGAACCGTCGTGGCTACCGACAGCCTTACCCGCTACACGGAAACGAAAGCTCTGAATAAAGGTAGTGCGGCCGAAGTCGCTAAATTCTTCGTCGATAACATCCTGCGGTGACATGGTGCCCCAGAAATCCTCATCACCGACAGAGGGGCGGCTTTCACTGCAGAGCTCACCTAAACCATATTGCAATACAGCGAAACAATCCACAGAAGGACAACCGCCTACCAACTGCAGACGAATGGTCGTAGGGAGCGGCTGAACAAGACGCTCGCCGATATGCTTACAATGTACCTCGATATCGAACACAAAGCGTGGGAGGCCGTCTCGCCGTATGTAAACTTCCCTTACAACACGGCGGTGCAAGAAACAACTCTGATCACGCCGTTCAAGTTGGTTTACTGCAGAAACCAGACGACGACTTCGACGCCGTGTTACCACACGTCACCGCCGAAGAGAATATCGATGTCGCCTCCTATCTCCAGCGCGCCAAAGAACCCCAACAACTCGCCCGCCTGCGCATCAAGAGCCATCAGAGGACCGACATCCGACATACAATTTTAGACGAGGCGACGTCGAGTACCAGCCCGGCAACCGTGTTTGGGCCTGTACACCGATACACCGACGAGGACATAGCGAGAAACTGTTACCCCACTATTTCGGAGTCTACAAGATCATCCGACGCATTGGCGCACTGGACTTTCGAGGTCGTGCCAGACGGCATCTCACAATCACAGCCGCGCCTCGCACGACCTGAAGTTGCCCATGTTGTGCGTCTCAAAGGGCCCCTGAAACGGTTCGGACAAATTTTGTAGACACGTAGGGTACAGCTTAAGTAGAACATTCGCACCACAATTTAAGTGAAGCGTTACGTATTAATGGAGTTACAAGCGATTACAAGTTACCCTCCTCCCTATCCATGCTTTTCCTCCTCAACTCGTTCGCCGAGCGATCGGGGCTAAGCTCCGCCTTCACTGGTTCTGCGTCACGATGCGACGTCACATCGTCCACTTCCGGTTGTTCTGGAGCCCGCCCCCACCCGCGAGAAACGTCTCCGCTACCCGCTTGGCCGTCGACCCCAAGCGAGAGCTATCGAAGCAGCGTGCGTTGCGAGCATTCTGTCGTATCGCCGAACGTGTCTGATATTCCAGTAATCACACACTACCTTACTCAAGCTGATGAAGGAACTTTAGCGTAGACGTACGTGAGCTTCCTGATCGGTCTCCACGGTCCAGCCACCCGTTGGCGCAGAGCTTAACCAGCCAAAGAAAGAGCTAATATTGCTCTAATCAACTGTAAAACATTTGAAACATTTACAAAAACAACGTGTTAACGATTACACTCCTGCGAAAAATTTACACCAGCAGCAAAGAAGAATACATTTTTTTACTGCTACTGTGTCTGGTTGAACTCTATGCCACCAGGTGGCTGCACCGTGAGACGCCCTGTCCCCTTGCGCTTGCGCTTACCCTAATACCGGAGTCGCGAAGCGCTATTGCGTTAGTAATCTTCCGGTGTAAAGTGACGGCCGCAATCGCACAAATCCTGGCGCCGATCGGATAGCGGCAGTCCGATGCGCTGCAGCCAGTCCACTCGTCTACTGGCTTGCAGAGGGACACGATGTCGCAGCTTGACATATTGCAGGTCGCTACGTTTGCAGTCCACAACGCAACAAAGTCGAATCATAGCGCTCGCGAAAAGACAAACCGACACTGACGGCGGAGCTCTCGTCAAAAACGGAGCACGTTGTAACACAAGCAGACGACACTTGCTGTGTGCCGGAAGTGCTTAAGTGTACTGAAAAATTTTTATTGTGCATTTTCTTTATGTTACTTTCTTTTTATAAAAACAAATTACCTACCATTCCAACTATTACGAGCATCATTTGTTTAACATAAAGTTAGAAAAATTATCGATCACGCGCCTTGATCAGCCAATCGTATAGCTCGCCCCACTGACGTCATATGGGTGATTTGCGTCATATGGGTAGGGGCGGCTTAAAATTCCGCCGCGCCGTGTGCTGCGATCGGCAACGATGTGCTTTTTAAACCTTATAATAAATTACACGCTTTACGCGAAGCACTTAGATGCGTCAATTAATGATCAGAAGGACCTACTTTTACGGCTCAGTACGTTTGTAGAAAATTGTCAAAATCGTTTCAGGGTCCCTTTAAGCCTTTGGACGCCCGCTGACGAACTCAGAGACTTAACCCCGTATGCAGAAATGCATTTTAAGTTGTACCCCATACATGACTTCATTTATATTGCGCCTCGTATGAACGTGCCCGAGACGCTCATGGTATTTCCATCGGCATGTTCACGACAGGCGTCATTTAAATCAAGTCAAGCAAGGGCTTGAAGATACCTTTATGAATACGGGGATTAGTTTCTTTGCTGTTTTGTTATCGTTATATTCCTTTATTATGCCTGGTTTTGTTTCGCTTTCGTGTTTGTAGCGTCGGGACGATGCAATTTAAGAAGGGGGTATTGACACGTCTGCTTAATTATCTTTATCGGGCGACCGCGTTTCACCGTCTAACAAATGTTATCACTCAGCGCAGGACGCTCCCGCATGTATCGGAAATTTCTCGATAGTTATGGATGGTTCTATTCATTGGCTGTTGTCACCGAACCTCGTGTAACCTGATTCTATACGCGACGCGAATTGTGTAGTACTTTCTAGAAGATACGCGGGCACGAACGGATTACTCTGGAACCTTCGATGACGCATGCATAGAAGCCGACGCACTTGACCCGCTGATCAAACTTTCGACGACTGCAGACTGTGTTCGCCGCTATCGTTGTTCTTTGAGTGTAGCCTGCATTTGAGGGTACAGGTTCGCCCAATAAAAATTGGAGGGCGCTTAAGCTTCGCCTTCAAGAGTGGAACGCGACAGCGTTCCCGTCGACCCGCCAAGGGGTGTAAGACAATGGGCTACGGCGCAGCGATCACTTACGAGGCGCCCCGCATCGGACGCGGTGAGCGTCGAGCAACGGAGCGTTCGGCGCGGCAACGAAACGTGCGCCTGAGCAAGCGGAACGAACCAAAGAACTCGGTGTCTCGGAGCCCCGGGGAAACGATGCACGCCAGCCAAACGTCGTGATCGGCACGGGCAGAGAGATAGACAGATAGCGATCTAAAGAATGGAAGGACGCTTCATTCTGCAACCCGTGAGGGAGCAAGGAGAAACGTCGTCAGGGGAGACGGAGTCCGGGACGCGACGCGCCTCGCGTCTTCTGTGTTTGCCGCAAGATGGCTCTGCGTGTGCGGAAAGCGCTGAAGAAATGTAGCGGAAACGCACTTCGCTACTCGTGTAACTGCGACTTCTGTAAGTTACATGTTCATAATTACCGATATACACCGCAGTATAACTTTCTACGGCTCGTTTCTAAGGCAACACCGCATTCACTAGAGGCGCTTTTGCACCGCTTTGAAGCATCGAACTCGTGGCTGAATTGCTCGGTCAACCGCGCACCATTATAGGGGGCTTTAAAGCGGAATTTCTGTCGTTACTGCCAAAGCTGGAAGAAGAAGAAAGAACGCGTTTGGAACAGCCAATTTCCATGAAAGAAATAGAGGATGCAATAGATGCACTACCTGTCGGCAAGGCACCCGGCCCTGATGGCCTAGGAGTAGCATTTTATAAAACATTCAAAACAATTATAGCCCAGATTCTACTCAAAGTTATCGCCGAATCGTATCAGCAAAAACATATACCACTGTCCTTCACAACTTCGCACATCGTTCTCACCCCAAAAACTGAGACGCCTGAAAAACGTCAGTTGGTGGGGTCTTATTGCCCGATAAGCCTTACCAACGTCGACTACAAGATATTTAAGAAGGTATTGGCCAAAAGATTGCAGGGTGTGATAACGAGGCTGGTTGGCACGCATCAGACCTGTGGTATAAAAGGTAGAAGCATCGCCACGAACATACACGTAGCTCGAAGTGTGCTAGAATGTTGCGATGTATTTGGCGATCGAGTGGCTATGATGCAACTAGATCTCGCTAAAGCCTTCGACCGTGTTTCCCACGATGTTCTCTTCGCCATATTAGAGCATTCCAACGTGGGAAGCGTAATAACAGACGGTGTCAGGATGGCGTATGGTAACTGCTCAACTCGAGTGATTGTAAACGGGAACCTGACAGACAGCGTGCAAGTGCTGTCTTCTGTGAGGCAGGGATGTCCGCTGTCGCCCCTGCTATTCGCGGCTTACCTTGAGCCTTTGTGCAAGGCCATCCAAAACAATGAACGGATAACTGGCTTCAGGTTACAGTCCACACAGGTGAAAATATTGGCGTATGCCGATGACATCGCCATATTCTGTTCAAATAGAAACAGTATTTGTGAGGCCGTGGCGGTAGTTGAATCCTTCTGCAAGTGCACCGGGGCGCAAATAAACTGGGAGAAGAGTTATGGGTTTTGGCATGGTGAATGGGAAGAAACGCCAGACTGCTTCACTCGACTTCGGTGGTCAACCACTGCAACAACCTACCTAGGCGTGCCTCTCGACTCTTATCGCGACCATGAGCCGTACTGGAATGAACAAGTGGCGAGAGCAATGGAAAAGACTAACGCGTGGCAGGGGCGACAGCTGTCAATGTTCTCGCGCGCCACGGTCTGTAACCTATTGCTTACGTCCAAGATATGGTATGTTATGAATGTGCTGCGTGCTTCGCGGATCAACATCCAAAAACTCCACCGTATCTTCGCCGTTTTCATATGGGCATCGACTTGGGAAAGGACCAGCCGCACAAACTTGTTCTTGCCAGTAAAGAAAGGCGGCCTTGGGTTGGCACATTTATTTGTACGACAAGTTGTGTCGCGCTTTATGTACCTTCGCGATCAGAATGATGTGTTCCTTCGCACAGTCATGCAAGTTCTTTTATGTCGTTACCTTCCAGGATTTGTTGTTTGCTCGTGTGAAGCAATGCATGGTTCCGTTAAAGGTTACCTGCGAGAAGTCGTGCTTGCGTACAGAATGTTGCATGTGCGGTTTTCTGTGCAGTATCTCGCCAATATTACTAGAAAAAAACTGTATAAGGACCTAATTGACACTATGCTCCCTGTACCGATTTACCGTATGTCAAACCGTGGAGGCCCAGGAGATGTTCTCAAAAGGGTTAAAAGAATGTCAGTACACCCTTCGGTAAAAACTTTTTTCTTTAAACTACACACTAACACATTATCAGTTAAAACATGGATGCATAACAGGGGTATTTTTGTCCCGTGGTCCATTAACTGCTTCTTATGCAAGAAACCTGAAACGATAGAGCATGCTTTTCTAGATTGCTGGGATCCCATCTTTTTCTGGGATGTGCTACAAAGGACTTTAAAGAAAGAGTTACCTTTAGATCCACATGGAATAAGATTCTTACCGGTAGAAACGGAGGCTTTTCCGTATGACGCTATAATGCTCCTGGGCCTCCACAGTTTGTGGAAACCTAGAACGCAGTTCAACAATGCTGATGTCAATTCGCGACCTACACGTGATCACTTCATTGAATCTGTAGTACGGTTCAGGGATGTCCATCGGGCACTCCCTGAACAACCAACATGGATTGACATGCTAGATAAACTTGCAGCATTGAAAAAATTTTGATATGTCGTGCCAGCAAAATCCTTGTTGACATGTTTTTCCTTTTTCTGTATTGTTTGTGTATGTCAAAGCCGGCAATAAAGAAAAAAAAACTCGTGGCTGAGTGGTAACGTCTCCGTCTCACACTCCGGAGACCCTGGTTCGATTTCCACCCAGCCCATCTTGCAAGTTGTTTTTTATTCATGAAGTGCCTGCCGGGATTTATCGCTCACGGCCAACGCCGCGGACGCCGACACCGACGCCGACGACACCGGCTTTTCTGCGACACGAGCTCTTTAACGCTGTCGCGTTAAAACGCTATTTCCGTCATTCACAGTTGTGCTGCTTTCTTCACCGTCACTACTAGGTGACAGTATTACGCACCTGGTCGACGCGTAATACTGATTGCGTGTCGAAATCACCAGCGGCACACAAGGCTTCATCAAGGCGGGCCGGCCTCATGTCGGCCAGGCATAACGTACCCAGCGGTCGCAGGACAATGTTGAAGTCTGTCGGCGGTAACCGCGGGAGCGGGCGTCGCTTAGGAGCGGACGGCGGCCGTGCACGGCGAGCAATGACCTTGCCGCGTTGTGCGTCAGCGGCCGCGTTCTCGGCAGCGTCTCAGCGCTGCGATATGTGTTGCATGGCCAACGCAGTGTGTGATCATGATCCTGCATTAAGCTCTTCTTCCGTTATCGGTGTTCGTTCTACGACAACTTCCGTTTCCCTGTCTGGGATGCGCTCTGGGCGTGAACGCCGGCACGAAAAAGCGTATTCTTGCCCCAACAACGCCGAAGCTAGGTTAAGCAAAGCGACGCAGCGAAGTCTGGCTTTTGGAGCTCGCAGAAGGAAACCAACGACTCGCCATCATGGGGTGGGCATACTGAACGGTGCCGAGCGTCTCCTTGGAGCAATGGGTCGTATTTCAAAAAGAAAAACGGAAGTTATGGCGACGCAACGAGGTGCAAGTGCAAAGCCCATGCAAAACACTTCCGCTTTCTATGGCGATCACAGCGCATCCCCTTAATTTTGGAAGTTGGCGGAGTGTTTGAAGTCTAGTTCACCTCCACTGCGGGTTGACCCGGTATTGCGCTATCTCCGGGACCGGCCCAAGCATTTCTGTCCGCGTCGTGATACGGACGTAAGCCGGCCAGGGTAACCCTCCCTCCAACCCCCCAGGGGTACGCACGCCGAGTATGCATGCGGAGGTGATAGATAAACAGCTTTGCTGTAAAAAGAGGTGGAGGAAGACATATAAAGGCTTTCGCGTTGAGCAGCATTAGGCAACTTGCCGGCCATTTTAAACACCTTGTCTGAGCTGTTAAGCACAATGTCAGGGCATCAAATCTCGCTCCCGGCAGCCGCATTTCGATAACGGTGAAATGCAGAAGTACCCGTGAGCATATATTTAAGTGCGCGTTAAAGAATCCAAGGTGGTCAAAATTTCCGGAGTCTCACACTACAGCGTGCCTCATAATGAGATGGTGGTTTTGGCACTTAAAGCCCCATAGTTTTTTTTACAACGTACCTATCGCAAGAATTCTCGCTGAAGCCTGAAGTCGTAGCAATGGGTGCCGCAATGCTGGGCAACGCCATTTCTTAGCGTGCGTAAACATTAGCTATCTGTGCTCGTGCCGCGCTTCGATGCGTACGATCTGTCAGGCACCATCTGCGCATGCGTGAGGCGCGTGGGCGCGAGCTTTCGCGCGCCGGCACGCGTACGTGTAGTTTGGGCTTAGCTGCTTTGTCGGAACTCAGCTAAAGGTGTTTGCTCTTCTGTGGGGAACAGGAAGACGGGCACGCATTGCAGCGCGCCAGGGTGCAAGATCGGCTTGTCTCCGGCTATAGAGACGATGACGGGCGCACGTTATCGCTCATTGGAATCCCGAAGGGCGACAATTTGAGAAACCAACCATGGGATTAGAACATGCAGCTAAGGACAAGCCACTCTCACAGGCTCCGGTGGTGTGCGAGACCCATTTCGACCCGCACCTTATCTTACGCGACTTTGTGGGCGTAATTAATAGGTAGGAAACACGAACTCCACAAGGCAAACCGTTACAAGCCCCATGCGCTGTTCCGACGTTGTCTCTCAATTTGCCGACCTACCTTTCAAACAAAGCCCGCCCCAGGAGGTCTGGGGAAAAGAGTGCTGTTTCAGCATCAATGGTCCCACCGAAATTAAAGTGTTAACGATAGGTAGATAAGAAGAACACAGTACAGTTCCTATCAAAGCTGTGAAGTCTCCCCCATCATAATCGCCGTGGTTGAACGCAGTAAAACCAAGTTTGTCACGAAACCAAGCATGGTTTCGTTTGTTTTGGGAAAGGACACAGACGCTGCTCGGCGCCGTCAGCAACTACCGCATCTACAACTACCGCACCACAACACACAGACGCTGCACGGCGCAGCAGCAGGAGCGAGCGAATTTACCTTTATGCTGCGTCTCGCTTCAACGCTAACTACGCGCCGAAAGCACACTGCATACGAAGCTACCAGCCCTCGGCGCACTTTGTCCAGATCGCACATCGCTTTCAAGATATGGGCGACCACGCGTCGTATGCAGCAGCCGCCGGTAGTAGCAGGCTAAGACCCAGTTTGACCTTGGCTGAGCTCGAACGTGAGATTTACGCAACCAGGTGTTTTCTGGGTTTGTACCTGCAATAGTAGAGCCACAGCTGTATAAAAAGAAGAAAAAGAAAACTCGCCTGTCCCGTCAGTACACTGAAGAGTCGTATTCTTCAGAGGATACGTGTCTACAAGACAGGAGCGCCAACGAAAACAAAGCAGAGTCCAGCAAGGCTGTTGATCTCCAAACAGTTACTAGGAAGCTAGATATTCCACACAAATGAAAAATGCTTTATGCGCTTTTGGTATCTTTAAGGAAAAACTGCCTTTTCTTTTTAGTACAACCGAAGAGGGCAGCCTTCCTGTTCGCTATTACTTCCGGGGCAAAGAAGGCATAACGATGCACCTTAAATCGGCGCAAGACACGGCTCAGATCCTGCGTCCAGCTTAGGGCTTCATTATTTTCAAACGAAAATTTAATTCCGGGGTTTTACGTGCCAAAACAACGATTTGATTCTGAGGCATGCCGTAGTGGGCGACTCCGGATTCATTTTGACCACGAGGCGATCCCTAACGTGTCCACAGTGCACCCTTTTCAAGCCAGCAGCGCGCATGAAAGAATACAATAACAAGTACGACAAACGCGTGGTAACATATAGGGCACCCTCAGTGTTAACAAAATTGCGTTGAAGTAAGCGTTGTTTGCCTGAGAGTTGTTTCCTTTCTACATAATGTCCGCATTTATTACGAGCTTCGTCTCGGAACGACCAGCTCTTTTTATGCGCCCTTTGAGACGCGAAATCAAGCGAAAAATATTGCTTACTGCGCGATGGTGTCTCTGTCTCCCGTCTCCCTCATATGCACACCTTTTATCCTTTTTGCTTGATAAGCTAGCCGTAGCTAGCAAGTTTCGTATAAAATCACGCTCCGCGTGTACAGCACCGAAGCACTGACGAGCGCGACCGAAAATTTACCGGCGCTGAGTGGAACCACCACTGCGCATAAGGTGTGCAGTTATGAGGCTGCGCAAAAAACAAAAAAAAAATTTCTTTGCTACTCATCTTGCGCGCATAATTTTTTCGCACGTTCTCGCGCTCGAATAATTTTCTTTTCTTTCACTTCTTGCACTGGCGACTTTTTTCGCTCGCTTCCCTGCGTGTTCAACTCTAATTTAGACGTTGCCGTGCTTTTAGCGTATAGAGCAAGGCCGCGCACGCGGGCGTTTGGCACATCGTTCTTGATCTAGCTTGCTGCCACGGCACTAACACGTCATCGAAAAAAGAAATGTGTAAGCAAGATGTCCCGCTGCACCATTTAGGATAAACTGCCTCCAAGTGCCTTGTATACCAAATAACAGCCAAAACTTACAGCGCCTGGCAGACGCCCGCCTCGTTCTGCACGCTAATTGAGCCCAGGCGCGCGGGTTCTACTAGGTGGCTTTGGTTCTACTCGATAGGCGGATAGACGGGGCGTAATACTTTAAATCGGGCTGCGGCTCGCGCCACCTAGCCGCGGCTAGCGATATATATTGTAATTTATGGAGGGTGAAATTTCACTCTTACCTTGATTTTAGCCACCAGTCAGATACCCTCCGTTTGGCTATTTCTACCCGTTTAATGTATATTTTGTCTCCACTCTCCATAAACCGAAATGCCTTGAAAAAAATCTGCCTCGTTGCTTTGAAGTGTAGGCATAGAGAAAGAAAAAGGCCTTTTTTTCTTTCTCTATGGTGTAGGGCAAAGCTCCTTACAGAAGAGTACCAGGTGTTCAGCCGTTTTCTTCTGCTGCCCACACGCAGTGTAACACCTGCCTATCCCTTGGTATTTGACTCGGTGTATATTAGTTCGAAAAATTCCCGCCTTGGCTTGAAACAACAAAGAGCTTCTTCATTAAGCACCCAGTGTCGCAGAAAATCCGGTGTCGGCGACCACGTCCGGCGGCGGTCGTCGTTTCGGTAGCAAGATTTTCGAACCCCCCCAACCAGGTCCTCCATGTGGCGCAAGGAAGCTACTGAACTAATTGAATTTCTCAAGCTAAAGTACGTAGAAAAACAGTAAAGTACGACTTGCGCACAACCTACGGACATGATAGCGTCGGGTTGTAATTTGACTACTCGAGAAAATATAACTCTGTTACGGGAAAACTCAAAGAAACCCCTTTTGCAGCGTTTCTACCATTTATAGAGCGGCCACGGCGTCCGCCATTCCCAGGCGCCGGCTCGTGAGCCACGGCGTCCGCCATTCCCAGGCGCCGGCTCGAGGCCACGGAGCGGTGCGCCTGGTTCCTTGCAAATACTTGCAATACGTACCTGCAGGTGGCGCTCGCCTCGGCCGCTTCGCGGCCCACGCAAGAGGCCGCGTTTCTACCAAAAAGCCCGCCTTCGTGCGTAGCGCTCGCGGCCAGCGTTTCCCGGTAAACAGTACGGTTACATACGCTCCGGTTGCCGGGAAGCGTGAGAAGCAGGGATCTTTGAGTGCTGTCGCATCCCACTCTTAAAGGCGAAGCTTACGCGCCCTCCATATTTTTCTTTGGTAATTCCCAGCATGAAAGTTAATCAGGCTCTCACCGGCAGCGCCACGGTGCGGCTCGTCACCACAATTGCCTGACGCGGAGCCCGTCGTATTGGTCAATGTCCCAAAATATTTCTTGTACGCTATAGCCGTGCTAGCGCGACTACCGGTGACCCCCGGAAGCCCGATTTTGAAGACAACACGCTGAAACAGTGCAATTTTCCAAGCTTCAGCTGTGAATTTCTTTCAGATAGCTCGGCATGGGATAAAGGAATGCCTGAAAATCGCAGAAACAAATTAAATGAGCCAACCGGAAATCTTTAGCAAGTCGGCCATGATATTGCAGCGTTCCCTCTTAGTTTGCCGGTTCCTTCGCGTTCTTGGGCGATACAAACTTCAAGTCGTACGACTTCTTGCACCTTCCCGAGAGATGTGCATTATCGAGATTCTACTGTATATAACCTTGCTGCATACTTTTGTCACAGAAAATTGGGGGGGGGGGGTAGGAAATGCTCTGAATAAGAACACATCTTTTGTGACTTATAGTACGCAACAAGACAGGAACCACCGCTGTAAAAATAGGATATATTTATTTTCACCTTCAAATAGCACTCATATAAAACAATAACGCCGTTCGATTTCAGAGAGAAATAGTATTCTGGGACTTTCATCTATTACGCGCCATACGAAGCGACTGGTGCTGCTTTTTTTTACAGCACTCTGTTGGCGCAATTTGCAGGTATGTGGCGCCCTCTGGTAGCGCAACACTTAAGGCAGACTGAAACGGCCAGCATAGGATCGCCTGTAAAATAACTCACGGATGATTGCCCAGCTGGGACGGATGTATTAGGAAAGCCCACCGCGACCACTTCAATGATCACCGTTTGGCCATGTGCTTGCGCAGCCTCTGCTTTCGCTTACTTGTTTCTTTCTTCTCTTTTTTGTCGCTGTCAAGCTGCCGCGGGCACCACCTAGCCGTTTTTCGCAGAAGCTCTAATTCTTTTCTTGCGAAAATGTATACCCAGCAATGGCGGCTAATAGTTAAGGACAGCACGTGTTATGCAATTTGTTGCAGGGGATTTACGCAGTCATCCGTCGCGCCAGAGGCTTAGCAGCCTATATTATTTGAATGCCTAACTTAAACGTCCTGTGCCGAGAGTTTGGCATTCTCATTCCTTAGGCATATCGATGCACATTTACTAAGCATTCTGCTCGTTATCTCATTTTATGATGTTATTCACTTCTTCTAGAGAATGCACATTAACGTTTACGTGCGTGTGTGTTACTAAGGCTTCTATTATTGAAAATCTTTTTTTTCACAAATTGAGTAGCGCTTCCGTAGTATCTTTTCTACGAAAACAGAGTCATTGAACACAGCTCGTTGTCAGCTCTGTGACAGACATTGATTTCCTGTTTTACGGCAAGAATGACATCAGAAGTTCGCTAAAAGTGATATTTGAAATAAATTCGTTAAAGTTCTGAAGCAATTTTGTTATTACGACGACAAGCGCGTTACGCTACAAGGCAAATCAATCGCAAATGTATAACAGTAATGCATAACAGTATACATGACTCTATGGCGCTAGAATAAAGGTAGCCAGGAACGTCGACCTGACTTGTCCTAATGGTAAAGACAGATCAGATTGGAAGCAGGCTGCAGATAATAAAAAGAGAAAAGAAAGAGGAAAAAACAAGAAACATATTGAGACATGTGTCCTAGCTATAGAAAAAAGAAGTATGAGTCAGTTATCCATAAAAGCGAATTAAAATTATCAACGAAACAATATTTTTAGGACAGCGTGCGCAGAGATGAGACACAGAAAATATCAATTAGCACAATAAAACTTTAGCACTATCAGGTTCACCTAAAGTAGAAGGTGAGACAGGAAGCTCTGTTTATCACTTGAAACCTGCAATTGCTACGCGGAACTGATGGAGTACATTACTTAAGGCTGAATTTGTGTGCATCAGTAGTCTTCATCAAGGTGGTGAGTGAGTGACGGATTATTTGTCATCCGTAATGTGTTCGTATATGTGGCACAAACCATTGCTCCCGGTGGCGGGTGCTATATGTTTTAAGGCATCGCTCAAGGTCTCAAAAAGTAGATAGAAAATTTGTGTTTTCTTTTATTTCTTGATACACGCGAGAGTAAACCGATAATTTAAAAGGATTTGTCAATTTCCGAACACCTAGTTTTGAATAGTCGTTGTGAGGGGCAATCGAAGCGCACTTCAAAAATAAGGCCCACAGTTCTTTTCTGTAAAACAGAGAGACGTTTAGTATTAGTGGCAGAGTAGTGCCCAAAACATGAATGAGGTGAGTGACAAAGCAGGTGCTATAGATGAGCATCATGGTGCTGAGCGAAAGTTGTTTAGGATGGTGCATGCTACCAGTAAAGTTCGACAGCTTGCCAGCTATTAAATTGGTATGTGCGTTCCATGAAATGCCGTGATCCAAAAACGCGCCTAATGCTTTGGACGACGTGGCAATTCAATAACAGAAGCGCCTATTGATTTGCCAATAGGCAGGGACATCTTTTTTTTTTTTTTTGAAAGAAGCAGCAACGCTTTGTTTTTTCCATGTTTATTCTTACGCCATTTTTCCAAAGATTATAGGTGGATTTTCTTGAGCACTGGATTTCCGTGTACCTACAAGAATATTTGCTCTGTGAGAGGAAAACATGACCGCCGTGTCATCGGCATACGTTGTGAATTAAGCGTCAGGTCCAACCTCAATAAATCATTGATAAAGACACTGAACAGAAGTGGTCTCAGTTTGCTGCCTTGAGGGACGCCTGCCACAGTTGGAATGATTTCGGATTATTTGCATTGAATAAGAACGTATAGATATATGTGCTCCAGATATGATCCTAAAAGATGTGGTGTCATGCCCCGAATTCCGTGATAACCTAATTTTTCTAATGTATTTTATTTCGGACAACAATACATGGTGTCCGCGTGGAGAGGCTAAAGGAGACTAGGATGTCTCCTGACGAGGCCTAACACCCGCATTACACGTCGGTGCAGATGGTGCGGAGTAACATATCAGTGAGAACAGTGGTAAATTTAACACAGTGAGATAAGAATTCAACATAAGCAATTATACAAGCACTAGTCAGGCAGAAAATAATACTGAAGAAGTCCTCAACAATGAGCGATAGTAAGTGGTGTGGAAAGGGGGAAAGAAACATTCGCACAGAGCAGTCGGAATAACAATGAAATACAGCAGGTATTCATAACAAAATTTCACACGGGGGTGTTCAAAAGATGGCTCATTTTCTTCTTGAATTGATGAATGTTAACACTCTCCTGGGCACAAGCAATTAATGTTGGATATGTGTTGCATAAAATTGTTATTTGGTGATCTGTAGTCTGATCTGTAATTAGTGCGAGTCCTAGAACCAATCAAAGAAATTGTGCGCAAGTTATGCGTGATTTCTCTATTCAAATAAGAACGAGAAAAAGATTCAAAGCCATGTTTTATTTTTGGTAGATTGGGTTTAGTAAATCATGAGTAATGGAATCGAAGGCCTTGCTAAAGTCAATTAGAACAACGAAAGCAAGTAAGGGGCCCTATAAGTTGAAAAGAAGGAATTCCCCTGATCTATCAAAGCAGGATTTGTGGACAAATGCTTACACGAGGCATACTTAGATTTCGCCATTAGGTGTGTTCAAGTAAGCCTAGTATGCGCTGAAACATCACTTTATTAATTCCTCCAGAAACAAGTTGCAGAGTATATATTGGTGTATACTTAAATAATGCAGCATTTTTTTAAATAGAGCTATAACTTTAGCGGTTTGCATTTTACTAGGAAAGCTCAGAGTGATATTGTAAATTAGCTCATCGTTGCAGCTAATATACTTAATTCATACTTCATTGGTTTTATCTACAGGCTTTTATTGTCAGTCTTGGTGCTGTTTCTTTTTTAAACAGGATAAGTTCATACTATTTCAGCAGCAAATGTAGGCGGAAGTAATATGGTTTTAGGAAAATTGGCAGTAACGTATTGGCAGGCAGTATTTTTTGTAAGTAAAGTGTATACGTTAACGAAATGACCGTTAAATTCATCCACCAATGCTTCTTCCGGTATAACAACTCCGCTTTTTTTTAGTAGAGGTTAGAAGAATGAATGGCGTAGACGATCTAACAAAAAGTTTAGGTATTGCCACATTTTCCTGCTATCATTTGCGCCTTTTTCAATTAGATTAGCAGCGCAGTGTACCATCGCACGGGAGAGTTCATTATTCAGATGATTACGCAATGCTTTAGAAGCCTTTAAATATGCTAGATCACGTGAAGCGACGGACTTGTGTTATAGCGCATTTCTTTTATTTTCAAAATTTTTTTTACATAATTCCGTCGTGATCCCGGGCTTACGAACCTTAGCAAACAGTCTGTTGTGAATACAAATAGGAAAGTGACGCTGATAACTATCACACAAGATCCGCAGGAACGATATTAATACCTTATCTACACTGTCTGGGGTAAACACCTTTTGCAATGTACTATCTTGAGCAATACGAGCGGAAACACGCGAACGCGTGGCAAATAGCCTCGAAACCGAATCACAACGATAGGTGGATGGTGCGGTCGAAAACAGAGGGGAAAGGGTAACTCTGTTCCCCTAACTATTGGCACTCCCACCGCGCCTGCGCTTGTGGAGAACAGCACTTTATAGCATTTCATTGGCCGCCAATAGCCGATAAGACGGTTAGGTGCATAGTAACTTACAGCGAGTCATTAAATTACGAGTCAGTAACTTACAGCGCCGCTCTTAGGCACCCGTTCCTACGTTTAGCGTAAAGCATTTTCAGATGTACCCCCATTGGACCTGATGTATATCTTATGGAGTACATCGTGTCACAAATTCCAGACAGACGGACATATTTCCCAAAGAAGTAGTTCTCTAATGTTTACGCTTCAAAACAGTGCTGTTATTGGCCGCGCTTCGGTGCACAAATTTATCAGTAAACGCAATATCCAACAGCTTAATCAATGTGCGCTGGGGACGCGAAGTTTAAAAATGTATAAAGATAAAGAGAAGCATGGTGGGAGCTCCAACAGTTAGTAAAACAGCGTTCTCCTTTCCACTTTGTTTAAGACGGCGGTCACCACGTATCGCCCAAAGCAGGGTTCGAGGCTATCTGACACGCGATCTTGTGTTCCCGCCCATATTGCTTACGATGGTACAAGAACCAGACCACTATGAAATTATTCAAGTCATGCCGAGTTATAAGCTGCCTGGTGACTTAACAAGCTCGGGAATTTTCTTTAAAGTTTTCGATTCATATTCAGAAATGTGGGCCTGTCGTCACTCAACTTATAAGTCATCACGCCGGCTTTAAGCTTGCAATTGTTTCACTTGGCAATGAAGAGGTCAATACACGTAGTTGTGGTGATAGTTGCTCGGGATGTAGTTACTAAAGCGTTAAATCCTTTGTTAAAGCACCAGTTCCTAAAATATTTACATTAATATCGCCACCCATGATGACATTGTATGTGTTGTCTGTAGCATATTGAAAGAAGAACTCAAGAAATTTAAAGAACTACTCTTTATTACCGCCTGGTAGACTGTACAATACTGAACAAATTGCGCTCGAGCTTAATCCAACAAAATCTCAGAATCAGCTTCTACGTAAGAAAACACCTTCCATTTGTGCCGCGGCAATTTAGTTTTGTCGAAACAGACTAACACTCCCACCACGCGAAGACGCCATGGCCTGGCATGGTATCGGGAAACATTATTCTGGGGCTTCGGAACGCACGTCAGCACGTAACAACTTATTGCCAACACTTGACAATGGGGTAGTTGCCATGGCGCTCAATTTCCACTATACCACGTTTCGGATAGCACAACGAAGTCAAAGCAAAAGTGTAAGTAATTAAAGAAAATGTCCAGCTGGTCATGTTCGTTGCGTGAATTCCAAGGGTGATGTCCCGACGCAGATGTTGATGGAAATTCACAGCATATAACGCTGTCTTCCCGCAAAAAGCAGCTAGCAGCATGGACGATGCCACGGCAGGATGCAGCCAGACAGCCGTGGCAGCCAGACAGTCAATATGGCTGTATAGTTGCAGCACAGGTCCTTGCGAAGTGAAACGTAGGTTGCAACGGATGGGCGGGATTCCCACCCTGCTGCTGCCACTGCCAGAATGACCGCTGCCAGATTAAGCCGTTATTTAAAACGCTTGCGAAGTTTGTTTTTTTCCTCGGAAGCTAAAATAAATATTTTAGCAATATTTCTCGGAAATTTATTTCTAGATAATCACTCAACTCTTCTTTTCCCCAGTTTTCAGGCATTAAACACAGCACACCCAACTTTTGTCCATTGCCCTCGAAGAGGTTAATTCATATTTGGTGTAATATGGAAGGGAGGTGGCACATTATGTCTGGTGTGCGTGAAAGGCTAACGTGCATACGTGGAATGTCAACGGCGTTATGTAACAAGCTTTCTGACATGCTTAGTGGAATTGGGCACCTAACGTAGGTTTTCAAGAAGTGTCCTCAATTTTGTGACTCATATGCGCGCAACACTTCAACGTGTCTGGTCAAATTACAGGCAACATAAATATCTAATGCAACAACTTGAAACAGCTTCGCTGGAGACTTGGCAGTGATTCTGATAGGCCGCATGGGATATAGCGGGCTTAAGATCTCTTTGCAAAGATTGTATATTATATATGTATGAACGAGAGAAAAAGGAAAACCGAGGGGTTCGATTTTGTTAATCCCGACCAAATAAAACCAACGGACAATGAAGCCAAGTAAAGCATTGGGAAAATTAGATGCGGTTGAAATTTAAATGGAGAAATTAATAAAGGATAGGTAAAGTGTACGAAAAGGTAACCTGTCGCAGCTGGGAGCGAAAGAACCTCCGCGTTACGCGTGCGCTGCACTACCACTTGGGCTACGGCGACGCCTATCATCCCTCCACTAACTTAGGTGTTTATGTTTACTAGATAAACTCGTTAGACAGTGCCACTCAGAGCCATGGTGGGCGCATGTGGAACATCCTTTGGAAGAACCGTCACATAACACGTAAATTTAGGAAGTATATATATATATATATATATATATATATATATATATATATATATATATATATATATAGAGAGAGAGAGAGAGAGAGAGAGAGAGAAAGAGTATTCTACATAACTTATGGCAAAATTTCAAATTTGCGAGTGCCATGTACCTGTACGGGACCAAGATAATGTTCGCTGTGACTAGCAGCAATTAAGACCATCTTTTGTATTTCACCTGACTGCACATTTAGCTATTAATAAATAACTTCTCAAATATTTTAATCGAAGCAGAAGTATGTGATTTATAAACATGCCAGCGATAATAAAATATTCCCGATCCATTTGTTTTTGTTGCTTTATACGTGGTACGAGTTTTTCTATCTTTCTTTTTCCAAGCATGAAAGGCAGCCCACGAAAGGCGCCGCGTGACTGTCGTGGGGTACTGTTTTGTGCTTCGCGGGTTCCTTTCACGCTTGGAAAAACGTTTTACTGACCAATTAAAACTGGCGGACTTAGAGCAGACCTGTTGCGACGGTCGCTATTAGTTGTTTGCACTTGTCTTCACCGTCAGGTGTCGTTGGACGTCCACGTCAGCAGTTGCGCTATTTGCGTGCACATTTAAACATAAGTTTGCACCCCTTGCGGGATTACCTTCTAACAAAAGCAATAGTATGTTGCCTACCATGCATGCCCTTCCTTTCTTCAACGCTGCTTGCGCGGTTCTTCCAGGTCCCAAACATCAGGCGTATTATCAGCTTGACATCGGATGTGCGTCTGGTTAACCTCCCTGCCTATCCTATCTTCTCTTTCTCTCTCTCTCTTTCTCTCTCTCTCCCTCTCTCTCTATCAACGTGACATAGCATTCGTGACAGAAAAGTGCCAGCGCAGAGTTTTCAATAAAAGAAACGTTAGTAATGCAGATGACGAATAATATAACGAGACAGTATGACATCAAATGTGGACACTTTCTTTTTCCTGCTCCCTGAAAGCTCCACAGAAAACTTTGCGGTTGGTATGGTATCCAGCGGTAGGAATCAAATGTGTATTCTGCAACAAATATCCTGCACTCGACATTCCCCTCAACGTAGCAACTCAGCAACTCCCCTGCCTTTCTCATTCTGAGGCGAATGACGCCCGAAATAATGGCTACATGTCGTGTTTTGTAATAATTCAACGTAGGGCGCCATGCCGCTGTACGAGGTGGCGTTAGTGGATGAACACCGCCACTAACGTATATTTGTAATTACCTGCATGCACCTTATTTTGGCTAATGAAAAATAGGGCCAAGACGCCTACACCCGCCAAATGTTGCCTTGGTTTTCAAACAGTCCTGCCACCGCCGCTCAGAATTGATTTTTGAGCAGTCATGGCAGTGTGATCCATCGCGCGACATCTAGCGACAACAAGGAAAATTTTTCAGGCTGGCGCGTTCGAGCTGCAGCAGTTTATAGCCTGGCATTTCTGAGGCCATCGGCCGTTGCGTCTACTCTCAGTAGGCGTCGCCTGCATCGCCATGTCTAATAAGCTTTCGCTCGGAATTCCTGTCTGAATACAAGTGAACGGAACGGAAGAGGACACATTTATATGTCGCGATACTTTGGAGAAACTATTTTTTACGAAACCCAGTACACCTAATTTGATGATATTTGTTGGATCTAAAAGAACAGCGTGGAATATACTCACTGCAGGAGGGAGACTTTTAAGACCTCAAGTTTTTAATGAATATTGTTGAACATGTCGATAAAGAAACCTATCATCTCTGCAGCCCTGTAATTCGGCAATGAAACATGATGTCCAAATATCTAAAGCGGAAAAAGTTCATCTAATATAAAACGCTATGAAATATGCACAAATATATGAGTAGTACTTTTTCGAAACCCTCGTAGACATTATAATAATTTCATGTAAGCCATAAATTCATGTATTCAGTTTGTCCACTTTAGATGCTCTAACAGGTGCAATTTACGTAACTTCTGTATGTGTTTTTGGTGCAGAATTGCGGATTTGTAAACTTCATGCTTCAACATTTTTGAAACTTTCCTATTATCGGGAATATTGTACAGAGAAGTCACGCCATAAATTGAAATTCTGCCTGCTGCAGTCGTTAAATATTTTATGTTCTCGCTCAAATAATAAAAACGTCACTCAAATTGATCCATCGGTTGGCGCATAAAATAGTGTTTGCCTTTTACATGTATTCGAAAGGAGACATCGGAATTGGCCCCGAGCAAAAGCTTCTTCATAAGGGAAAGTTCCAAACTCAAATGAGCCACATTATGAAAATCAGCATCACAATCCGCAAGAGGCGATCATCTCAAACAGCTGGTTGGCGTTTGAACACTATAAGTATACCTGCATTTGCGACCTTATTAGTCACTGTACTTCAGCACAAAGTTAGGTGCTGACGCAGTATGGTGGGCTTTTCGAAAGCCGCGATTGTGACTGATGTTTGCCGGGGTGCCCTGCGCTCTGCCGAAGGACTACCGTGCTGTCTTGCCAGTGTTAAAAACAGAAGGACAAGGACGCGCATTTGCCTTCCGTTGTGACACCACCGGATGCCCATATAGAATCGTAGTCTTTCAGAAGTCCTTGTTGGATGCTTGAGTAATTCACCAGCGACGGATTTCACTAAACGACCTTACGAACGAAATTTGGCTAAGACAACATCTTACGAAAAAAGCGTATGCACAGACAGACACAGACAGAAATTATTTAGGTCCTGAGGTACGCTACCGCTCAAGGCGGCAGAGCAGCAGGCTGCTCCCACGTCGGGACGGGTAGGCCGAGCCTCATCGCCGCGTCGCGGGCCCTCTGGACGGCCCTGAGACGATGTAGGTTCTGCGCGGGGCAGCATCTCGTCGATCGTGAAGCCAAAAAACGTGTGCCAACCTCCCACTATCGCTTCTAGATCACACCGAATATCAGCGTTGTGGTATGAAGCATGCTCAGGAGTTCAGGCCTTCTACATCGACTCAGGGCCCTCTGGATGGCCCTGAGACGATGTTTCATTGTTTGAAAGTGAGGATAACGCACCTAACGACCGCTAGACTGGAGTCCGAAAATTCCCCGGGCTGCCCGGCGTGGTAAGTTAGTTCACGCGCTCGGGCGTGAGCGATCTCGTTACGGTTGGCCATGGAGGCCTGATGTGATCCGAGGTGAGCCGGAGACCGGATGATAGTGTGAGGACAAATGTCTCTATGACCTAAAATGTGAGTTGCTTGAGCTGATACTGATCTGGACGCTAAGGCACTGACTGCGGCTCGTGAGTCTGTGTAGATTTGTTGCTTAGAGTCGTCAATAGTTTGAAGTTTTTTAACTTTGATTATGGCCATAAAAAGAAGCTTCTTTACGAAGATCCAAAATAAGTGGAAAACAATTAGTTATAGCAACTATGTATCTATGCTATATCACTAATTATCTATGCTATATATCTATGCTATAAATCACTAATTGCCTAGCAGCTGTTTCTAAATTCATTAGACACATGACACTTTTAACGGCAATTGTAGTGCATAGGCGACACACCATATAAATGCAGCCTAAGCCCTCGGAATCAGTTTTCTGGCTTAAGTGCCGGTTGTCACGCATTGGCGGCAAGCAGTGTTCTCCAGCGCTGAAATATCGTGTCATCTAGGAGTGATAGCGCGTGGCTGGCAAACGTTGTTTGGATTCGCCATCGACGAGATGCTGCCCCGCGCAGCACCAACAATTTTCTAGAGCTTTACTAAATTTTCTAGAGGTATTGTGAACATAACGAAAGTCAGTTCATGCTTTCAAATTTTGGTTCGTATTATTGACTTCGCAGATATTACGAGAGACATGTGGAATTAATGTGCAAGGTAATGCACAATAATTGCACATTAACTTATGCATTTCCGCTTTGGCCACGGTATTTCGCAAATTCGCGATATTCGGCATATTCGCCAATTGCAGCACTCAATGACTGCATAAACATGTTATGGGAAGACCTCGAAAGGACCATGTTTTACGGCAGTATATGGATGTTAAATCTCTTTAGCGGTAGAAAGGAGCTTCAAGCACGCGTTACACGGTGAAATATAAGCGACGACAGCTTCCTAATAGGAAGAAAAGTTGTGCGAAGTTCGTGCCTGTAGCCAGTGGCGTTGTCAAGCTTTGTTAGGGGCAAAGCGGGTTAGGGGAAGGAACATGACGGGGATACGGGGGGGGGGGGGATATGGGGCGTGGGGGGTTCGGGGATGCGGGTGTTGTCGCACATAGTTTTATGCAAAAGACAAGAATTTCAGGCTGAGGGAAGGGGCAGGGCACGTGCCTGGTGTGCACACCCCCTCCCCCTGGCTACAATCGCTTCCTGTAGCCAGCGTAGGCGCTGATAGAATCGGAAACTGACCAGCCCTCAACAGCACAAGCCAACCATGCATGCGACCAGCCTGCAAGGGACAGACACTTCTTTATGTGAGAAAAGTGCAATGTACACCTCTGCCTGAACAAAAGTATTCATTGTATTGCTTAATTTCATCAGCCTTAGGTTACCAGTAGAAGTCGTGTCGCGCATCTATTAAGTATGCGTTCATCTTTAGTGGAAAAGAAACTGTCTTACGCAAGTTAAGCCAGCAGCGGCCTCAATTTTTTTTTCTGTGTGTGTGATATGCGTGCAATTTGTTTGGCCTATGTGCCGGATTCTGGGAATTCGCGCTATACCCAGAAGTTCATAGAAAATTCAGCCTTCACCGAAAATATTGGGGGCCTTTGATTGCGAAAGCTGAAAGAAGTTAAAATCTCTGGCAACAGTTTTTTTTTTTTCTGCCGTGCCTTTAATAATTCCGGCGTTACCAGTTAGATAAGAAGAAAACGTCGAAGTAGCAACTGTAAGAAGTAGGCAAAAGCAAACGATGACGCATGTGAGAGATATTCACTTTACCGCGGTAATCGTTAACTTCATGCAAGTGAGGAAATTGTCTTAGAGCGAAAACCAACGCGTAATAAGCATGTTCTGAAATTCAGGGACTCAATCTCAAGCTACCGCAGGTCCTGCTGGACGAAAGTCAGTGAAGCCCAATTTCTGTTCATATGGCACACTGCGTATATACAAAACATCTACAGTCCTTGTCCGATCAGAGGAAGCCTCTCTAGAAACATGAGTGTTGCTGGTGTGTAACGTGATAGAGTCGCAATAAGCAAGAATAGTACGCCAAGGATAACGAAGCACAAACCGTTGAAAGAAACGAAGGCATTATTTCCCATAATAAGGCAGCTGGAGCAACCCTGAGTCTACAGATATGCTGGTGTAATTCTTCACTGCTGCGCTAAAGGAATCCACCAGGTACTGCTGCACTGGTGAGGTGGTAGCTTGAGTTAGCCAAACAACGGAGGAATCAGGAATAGATCAGCGAACAAGGTGATAGTGGGACAACGTGGAGGTCAGTGAAAGAAAATAATTGAGGAATTAGAGTGCCAACCACAAGATGAGCACTGCGACACGGTTTCAACGGCACATGCGCGGAGAAGGCTAAGTCACGTGGAAAAAAAGTAAGCTATGTGTTTGGGCCTGGTGGAAGCGGCCGCCGCGGTTGCATGGTAGGAATCGATGTGGGGGAGGGAAAACCCACCGGACGAGACGGAAGGGTTCAAGGAAGAGCCTTGTATAGCGTGGGATGTGAGGGGTTGGGCCCGGGTATTAGGAGCCTGGCGTAGGGCATCACAGGCGAGCACATTAGCCCATTCTTTCCCCGACATTCCCACGTGACCAGGGTCGGGCACTATTCCCACTAGAGTGGAAGTGTAAGGATTAATGTCAGTCGTATGGACCAAGGGGGGAGTAGGTGCATAGGAAAAACAGGAAGATGTAATCAAAGCGAAAAGTGAAAAAAAAAACGCGGTCATAACGAAACCAATGGAACGTAGAGCCTAAAGGGCTTCATCAAATATGAAGCCGTACGAAACGTAGGAAACGGCCTTATTGGGCTTAGGTTTGCTAACTCGGTAGTCTGCTTGAAATCTGAACTGCATGCAGGTAATAATTACAGTGCTGTCGGAAGGCTAGAACTGGCGGCGCATTGACAATTGTCGAAGGAAGCTGTGGCTGGGCATTTTTTAAATGCCGGAGTAATGAGCGGGAATAATAGAAACGAATAAGCTCGCACACCAGGTGTAAAACTGCACGGTACGTCTTCTAAAACATGCCAAAAGGTGAGTGCTGAATAATGCCAAGAAGCTCGTAAGAATTTTCCCGACCACCTCTAAACATACCACGTTAAAGGTAAGACAAGACCGGCATATATTTTCTAATTTTTTTTTTATTTCGCGATACTGTCCATCCCGATAGGCATTATTACAGGAGTGGGCACATGATCATCAAAAACGTACAATGAGAGTAACATAGCAACGAACAAAGAAGAAATTAGCAAAGAATGAAAACAGAAAAGTAACGTTCTCAAAAAAAAATTATTCTAGCGTGAAAGTGTGCTTATGTGGTGTTGGTCTGGTGTGTTTGTACTTTACGAAAGTGGCTGGATGCAACTTCAGCGCACTATGTAATACTAAGTATACGAACTTTAAGCGTAGAACCATAGCTCAAATTTCGGGGGTAGCGAGGCCTGCGCCAGAAAGAAGTTCGGTTGGTGAATATGTGCGTCTAAACCATTATAGATAAATCGGGCAGCTTTTCTTTGTTTTTGCTCAAGCGTATGAATGTGGTTTTTGGTGTGAGGAAATCATAATAACTAAAACCCAAATATATCTACTTCATGGCCTACTGAATGGAAGCCCTTCTCCTTACTCTAAGAATACAGCACCTGTGCTAGGAAAATGCTAACTTCTCCCATTTTCCCCAATCCCCAACGATACTTCTGACCAACACAGTTCGCAGACTAACGGCAGATGACGTATTTCCATGTAGCAGCGCTGAAGAACGCCGGATACTAGATTCGCGTCTGGGGTTCTGACAATTTCATAGCCTAACTTTAAAACAGCGTTTTCTCATTTGTAAACGTTTCTTTACAAAAAGATTCAACAAGGTGACTGTAATCACATCGAAGTCGAAACCTGTGGACGCAGTCCTCGGCACGTCATAGTTACGGCACATTTTACCAATCGTAGTACCACACGGCTAACGAATGTGGCTGAAAGTAGAATAATTTTGGAAAAGTAGGAACATAGACAAGGAGAGAGAGAGAGAGGAGGGAGGGACGGAGAGGCAGGAATGTTAAGGAGAAAATAATTCGTTTAAGACCCTGCTCCTGGGAAAGCGGATTTTAGGAGAAAGGAAAGGAGAAAGATGAGTTGCGAAACGCAAGATCTCACACAAATCGCCGACGTTGGACCACTCACCATCGCAGCCTGTCTCGCGGGCCCGGAGACCGCAGGAAGCAAACAAGCACTGCAGCTGCCTTTAGCGAACCGGTCCGTTATGACCACTTGCTCTGACAGTGGGTGGTTGCCTAACAGTGGGCGATTGTGCAGTGCCTCTAATGCACAAGACCTCCCTTTGCGTACTATAGCGCCGCATGCAATGCGGCCTAGGAGACAACTTGGGTCCCTAGATATGTGCCACTGGGCGCGTGCCGAAGAGACATATTCGACACTGTGCATGTGACATCGGTGTGTACCCATTCTTGCTCAATCCACCAGCTATATGACGCACGAAAGGTGACGAGGGATAGCGCCCCATCCATAGCGGACTCCTTGGCGTCCGTGTCTGCTGGATGGACAGCTATTGCAACGAAGGTGCAGTCCCGGTACGAGCGATAGCGAAGGTTGGTCTTTCCAGTATCCTGGAAATATCAGCCAGTTGAAAGTGCGGAGTTCAGACAAGGGCGCAGTGATTGGAAGCTGGTACATTGTGCCGTGGAAACATTAAGCAACATGGGTGGTAGCGAGATCACCACTTAATGTGTCTAGCGTGTACTCATGTCGTCGTGATTCATGGATGGAATGAGGAAATGCAGCAGGTTGCAATACGTATTCGGAGTACTATTATCTGCCACTCTTCACCATACACCAAGGCATGTGCAATGCCACAAGCAAGCGCGTCATTCTTTTTTCTGTGTTTCCAAGCTCGGGGTGGGGGGTGGGGAGGGGGTTTGTTCATGCTTTCATAAAATTTAAGACATCTTTTGCACCACCCAAAGCGTGCCACTGATTATACCGCAGTAGACGTGCAGTGGCAAAATGGATCTTCTGGTAATGTATGTTGGCTTGTAATCCTTTAATGCATATAAACAACCTAATGGTCGGTCAGTTGGTTGATCCGATAGAAATGTGTTCAAATTAACCTTTTGCAAACACCACTGCAATAATATTAAACTGCATTCAAGCACGTGCCTTCACGAGAGTTGTTTGAAACTGTTAAACGCTGCAGGCAATCAGACAAATCCTCTGCAGCGCGCACGCAGCTTTATTCCCTCCCCTCGCTTCGCTCTGAGCAAGCGCAACATGTGTTTCTATTTGCTACTAAGGTGCGACGTCAGGAAGCCCTCTCCGTCTTTCGCGCACTCTCTATCACCGTCTCTCCTTCCTTCGTTCCTCATCTACACTTGTGACATCACAAACTTCCCTCCTCTTCCACGCCACGAGGCAACCGACCGACGCCGTCGGCCTTTCGTTCGCATTGTGAATATTGACGATTTCGCAATTTCAGTTTATATGCGACGCACTCCCACTAAGAGCGCTATATTTCTGACGAAACTGCTTTTTTTTAACTGTTTCACACCGGACACCATACACCGGTGGTGCCGCCTCCTGACCTTTGTTACGGTGGCTCTTTTGAAGCCACAAGTGAGATTAGGATTCACGGACGACGAGATTACACCGTGCCGTGCATCTCCGAAGAAGAATGAAATGGTTGAATGCTGTTGAACTAGAGCGCAAGCAGACTGCATTCATGCATAATTCATGGTGTGACGCCACCTCCATAAGTTCTCCTACCTTGATGAAAGACGCGAAGAATAGAAACTGCGAGCATCCCGGCGACAGGCCCGTGTCGTGCTCATGCACTGCCCCTTGCTTGCAGCTTTTTGCAATTGTTGTTTGAAATTACACGCGCCTATTTTTCTCCAATCGCCGCAATCAGTGACAACCGTCGCGTTCTCACGAAGCTATAGATCGCTTAGAGAGAAGCCGCTGAGTCACATTTTTGAGGCACGTGTCTCCGGGTGTTACCCGTCGTAGTGGCTCATCGCTAACGGGGTCCTCCTGCTTATGCGAAGTCGCAGGCCCTAACAAGAAAAAAAAGCAGTGCCATTTTTCATTACTTTGGAATGATTCGATGAAAAATTCAAGGAGGGCTTCTTAACTAATAAGCTTCCAAAGTAATAAGGAGCGCCACTGTTTCTTTTTTTTTTTCATTTTAGGCACCTTGTTGCTGAGCTCTTGCACCTACAAACTTTAAACCAGGTTTTACCATGAGATAGCCCGTCTAGAATCGACCAGACACTCCAGATAATAGGCGTTGCTTGTACCAGACTCGCCCCTGTTGTAAAACGAACGGTCAAGGGCTGTCGCAGAGAGGACGGTGGTGCGAAAAAGGCTGCCACCTTCCCATACGTGTATAAGCATTCGTACCATTTGAAAAATGTCGCAGCAAGCTGCGGTATAATGACAGCGTTCATCGCGCTTTATGTGATTTCGCAGTTGTCTTGATGGTTGAGAAAAAAAATAAACATCTGGTGCGCACTGCGCAAACAGTTGTCAGTAAAACACAAGGATCGCTAGACATCGCGCGAGACACGCGCAGGGTGCCAGATGCTATGCAGCTGCGGTACGTCTACGTTGGCCAGAGGAGCAGGTGCATCGACATCATGCTCAGGGAACAAGATTTGTGCGTCTACAACTCGGCACGCTCCCACTGTATACATACCGCTGCCGTAGTTGTTGTCGCAGGCCTGTGCTTCCGGAAACTCGCATTTTGCCATGAGACACTTCGCAAATAAATCTACAAATTATAGAGCCCTTCCACATCAGAAAGGTGGGAGACGCTTAGGTCAGTCTGCCATCTATTTTGTTTACAGAAAAAGAATTCGCATATCTTTGCAGTACATTTCACCGGATCGACTGAGAGAAAAGGCCAGTCGATCTACGAGTATGTCTGTAATGTTTAGGTTATTCCTTGTTTCTCAAGCTGATAGATTTCCTATTAGATAGCGCTTGTGAGGTTGGCATAAATATTGTTCTTCAAATAAAACTGCCACTTGTGAGTTGGCGCTCATGTCGTTTTGTCCTTCTCTTGGTCATTGTGTTTTATGCGGAACTCATAGTGTGGTCTGCATTAAAATATCGTAGTCTCTATATAGATGCGACAGCTGCAACCGCATGATCTCGGTAAGCAGAAAAGCAATAAAAGCTGGCTCTGGTTTAGAGCCTAATTGCTTGTATTCGAGTTTCATTATCGGAGTCTCTGCAAGTATTTAGCAGTTATTGCAGCGCGTTGGTACAATTCACAGTACTCAAATCTACAGCGACATCTATTGTTCTTCAAGTTAATACGATCCTGCACTATGGAACACAAAAAGCACCGAAAACTGTTAACCGGAGCAGTATTGAATTTTACGAGATGGAAGCGAGGCCGCCGAATTTGTGCGAAATGCAATCCTCATGAACACTCGCCTAAGCCTCGTGAATACTAGTTACACTATTTGAACTGTGATGGGGAGCAAGCCGCATACCCACCCTTTATGGAAAAAAAGAAAAAGAAATAGTGACAATTACACTAAAAGAAAATATAACTTTCAAGGAGGCACACAGGTGGGTGCCCTACCTGCCCCGAAATACCTTTGCCGATGTGGCGCGTCAGGGGGCAGCGACACAACGGCTTCCGGCGGCTGTCCGGCGCACACGCAGTGAGCCGGCGGTGACGCCATCCGCCCTCTCGGCGGCTTCAGCCAGCGCTGGTCCACTGTCCCAAAAGAAGCGGCCATCGACTTTCGTTCGGGTGCATGGCTCCCAGGGTCTTGCCTGTCGAGGCGAACAAACGACTCGAAAAAGCGCGTGTCCACCGGGCTTGAAGAGGCGATGGACACATCTAGCGAGATGGCGCAGCAAGCGCCTAAGCAGCAGCGAGGATCCCTCGAGCGCTCAAAAAAAGAACCAACCCTTCCCCTACCGGAAATTGGGAGTAAGCGAAGCTTGTCCTGCGGGCACCGGACCTTTGTCACGGTTAAGCAACCCAAAGGTAAGCGCCGGATTGCTTCCGCCTCCCGCTCCCTCAGCTCGGAATCTTCTTCTCACTGGTGTCGGATTACCTGGGCTCGGGCGGCACTAACGGCTGTATCGGTGCGCCGACGGTGAGCGCTTCCACGGGCGTGTTCTCGGGGGACGCACAACGTGTGGCCGTCCCATCCGTTATCCGAGACTGAGCTGAACGGAACGAAGCCAGCGCGATGCGCGCGAAACGCTTTCCTGCCCTTTCATTCACAGGCTAAAGTGAAACGGCTCGGATTGGTTGCGCTGGAATCCTTGCTGATGACTCACGCTGCGGCGCCACCGCAGCTGCCAACTCATCAAACCGCCCTTTCCCGCAGCTGCTGTGCTCTGGGAGCAATTCGGTTTTTGCGTGACACCGACAATACCACTTGTGAACCAATGCAAGCTTCTCTTGAATGAGAACCCCCGCATCACAGGACCCGATGAAGGCCTTGCCGGTTAAGTGCGCTTTCACCCATTAGACACGCAGCACCATCCTCTTCTGCAACACAGACACACGGATATTGCAGTGGAATGTCAGGGGACCTCTACGCAATTAAGATGATGTCAAAGAACATTTTTATAAACTGAGTCCAAATATGCTCTGTGTCCCGGAAACACACTTAAAATCCAGACACACAAACTATCTTACACAATTATATGCCATTTTTTGTAAAGACCGCAATGACGCTCACGCCTCGTCACGCGGTGTGGCTTTAATAGTTGTTACGAGTGTCGCCTGTAAGCAACTACAACTCGGAACGTCCTATGAAAGAATTGCCGTCCGGGCACTCCTGTTCAATACCATGATGACTCTTGCTTCCGGTTACATTCCCTCCCAACTATCACATTCACAGAACAGATTTCGAAAGCCTTATTGATGAACTCCCAGAGCCCTATATACTCGTAGATCTAAATGCAGATAGCACCTTGTGGGGACACTCGCTTTGGGATGCAAGAGACCACGTAAAAAAATATATCTTTTTTCCTCAGGCGCATGCATCCTGAATAAGAAAGAGCCAACATTTCACAGCGTTGCACATAAAACATTTTCTTCAATGGACATAAGCATAACTTGAGGTCCACTTATATCATTCCTAGAGTCGAACGTCATCAAGGACCCCTACGGAAGTTATCATTTTCCTATTGTTTTACAGCTAACAAAACCAGATGACCGCAATCCACCAGCTCCCAGACGGAAAGATGATTCAGGTGATTGGACGCGGTTACACGAACTTGCGCAGCTGACGTGGAATGATGTTCGTGCCCTCAGTATTGATGACGCACTGGCAAACTTAGCAGTGTTTTTTAACTGATGCCACATAACCACGTATTCTTCAAACCAGAGGTCCACCTCCTAAGAGACACATCCCTGGTAGAACAGAGAGTGTAAAGAAGCACGAGGGAGGGCAGAACAAAGCGTGGTTTCTCCCACGTGACTCTCCTACAGCAGAAAACCTTATAGGAATTAAACACATTAAATCACAAGGCAGTCGAACACGAGGGATTGCAAAACGGGATAGCTGGCAAAAGTACATCCTACGAATTAATTCATATTGTCACAGACAAAGCAACAAAAGACTTCGGTCGACGCTATAGATCTTTTATAAATCGCTGTGCTGGCCCCTTCATCTTTGTCTTCTTCTGGGAGCCACCCAACATGTCTAGCATGTGGCACCGAATTGCACCGAGTGGCTGTCAGCTGTGTCGAGGTCGCGGAATTACCCCCCCTCCCTAGAAGCATCACCTCGATGCGGAACATTGATGCACTGGAGATTGCCATGGTGATACTGTTGAGATGTAGATTGTGGGAGAGGTGTGGAGCTTTGCCTTCACCGGTAGTGATATAACTTCAATCGAGAGACGTGAACGACATCGGACAGACGTGGGCGTCGGGGACGGCGAGTGGTGCCTTCTCCTTCAGGAATCACTTCGTATGTGACATCGCCGAGTCGTTGAACGATCCTATAAGGTCCAAAGTAGCGGCGCAAAAGTTTCTCCGACCGACCACACTGGCGGATTGGTGTCCACACCCATACTTTGTCACCGGGTTGATAAGTGACGTCGCGGTGACGAAGCTTGTACCGGTCGGCGTCGTTGCGTTGTTGGTAGCGGATACGCATCCGTGCGAGCTGGCGCGCCTCTTAGGCGCATCGAGCGAATTCGGCAGCACCAGTGACAACATTAGAACAGTAGGTGGGTAAAAGCATTGCGTCCAACGTTGTAACAGCTTCCCGGCCGTGCACCAAGCGAAAAGGGATAAAGCCGGTAGTTTCTTGAACGGCAGTATTATAGGCAAACGTAACATATGGGAGAACGTCGTCCCAGTTTTTGTGGTCGACGTTAACATACATGGAAATAATATCAGCAATCGTTTTGTTTAGCCTTTCTGTGAGCCCATTCGTCTGAGGATGGTAAGCAGTGGCTTTGCGATGAACTGTACCACTGAGAAGCATGATATCTTCTGTGAGCTGCGCTGTAAATGCTGTGCCCCGGTCGGTTATAACCACTGTTGGAGCACCGTGGCGGAGTACGATACCATGTACAAAGAAGGCCGCAATATCATTAGCAGTGCCTCGTGAAAGAGCTCGGGTTTCAATGTAACGTGTAAGGTAGTCTGTGGCAACAGCAATCCAACGGTTACCAGCCCACGACGTGGGGAAAGGTCCAAGCAAATCTATGCCAACCTGCTGAAAAGGAATCTGCGGAGGATCCACAGGATGGAGAAGTCCAGCGGGACGCAAGGGTGGTGTCTTGCGTCTGCGGCAGTCGCGGCATGTCTTCACGTAATGTTTTATTGTCACGGCGAAGGTTAGGCCAGAAGTACTTTTGGCGCATGCGTGAAAACGTCCGTGCGACTTCCAAGTGGCCCGAAGATGGCTCTTCGGTAGAAGCCCGCAAGATGTCGTCACGTATTGAAGACGGCACTACAAGGAGGCAGACGGTTGCGGTCGAGGGAAAACCCAATTTGCAGAGAACGCCATCGCGGAGAAAAAACGAGGATAACTTGCGGATGAACATACGAGAGGGCTCTGGTAGACGGTTCTCAAGGTAGTCGATGAGAGGCCGGAGTTCTGAATCATCGCGCTGTTGCTTGCTGATGTCTGATACTGTGATAATGGACAGAAATGCGACCTCTGCATCAAAGTCGTATGTCGAAGGTTGAAGTGGAGCACGTAACAGGCAGTCGTCGTCGGTGTGTTTACGCCCGGAATTGAACACTATCGTCATATCGTATTCTTGCAAGCAAAGACTCCAGCGTGCAAAAAGGCCAGATGGATCCTTCTGAGTGGCGAGCCAGCACAATGAATGGTGATCTGTCACAACTCGAAATGATCGGCCGTACAAATATGGTCGCAACTTAGCAATTGCCCACACAACCGCCAAGCATTCCTTCTCCGTAATGGAATAGTTTCTTTCAGCTGGAGACAAAGTGCGGCTTGCGTAAGCAATGATGCTCTCTGCTCCATCTTGCCACTGTAAGAGAACGGCACCAAGGCCAACGTTGCTGGCATCCGTGTGCAACTCGGTGTCACTGTCTTCGTCAAAGTTTCCTAGAACAGGAGGTGTGTGTAGACGTTTCTGGAGTTCACAGAAGGCCCCTTGTTGGTACTGCTCCCAGACAAACGGAACATTATCCTTAGTCAACCGTTGCAAAGGTTCGGCTATCTGTGAAAAGTTAGCCACGAAGCGTCGATAATATGCGCAAAGCCCTAGAAAACGGCGGAGTTCGTGTTTGTTCGAAGGGGTTGGAAACGAAGCAACAGCAATGGTTTTGTCGGGGTCTCGTCGAATGCCCTCGTAACTGACGACATGGCCTAAAAATTTGAGTTCGTCATACCCGAAATGGCATTTTTGAGGCTTTAAAAACAGGCCAGCAGTACGAATTGCGTCAAGAACTGCTTGTAAGCGCTGGAGGTGCTGCTCAAAAATTTCTGAAAACACAACGATATCATCTAAATAGACAAGGCATGATTGCCACTTTGAGACCTGATAGAACCGTGTCCATCATGCGCTGAAAAGAAGCAGGCGCAGAGCACAATCCGAATGGAAGGACCTTGAATTCGTAGAGTCCGTCAGGCGTAATAAAGGCGGTTTTCTCGCGGTCACGCTCATCAACCTCTATTTGCCAGTAGCCGCTGCGAAGGTCCATCGGTGAGAAGTATCGAGCATGTCGAAGGCGGTCCAAAGAGTCGTCGATGCGGGGAAGGGGATAAACGTCCTTCTTCGTAACGTTGTTAAGCTTGCGATAGTCAACGCAAGAACGCAGTGTGCCGTCTTTCTTTTTCACCAGAACCACAAGTGACGCCCATGGACTGGTGGAGGGCTGTATGATATCGTCGATAAGCATTTGTTGGACCTGATTTCGGATGGCGTCTTGCTCTTTACGAGAAACACGGTAGGCACGTTGGCGCACGGGTCTTTCATTGGGATTTGTAATAATTCTGTGTTTCGCAATAGGTGTTTGGTTGGCCTTCGATGTTGAAGCGAAACAGTCCGCAAAAGACTGTAAAAGGCTTCGAATGCTAGCTTGTTGTTCACCTGATAATTTAGAATTGACATCAATATTGCTGTTGGCTGGTACATCACAGTTGGAATCTCCATCATTGTGTCCTACAGTTAAACAAGCGGGAAAGACACTGACTGGCTCCAAATAGGCGATGGCAGTTCGTGGGGCGAAGTGCTGGTATTCACGATTGAAATTGGTCACTAAAATCTGAGCAGTCTGTGACGACAGCTGCAAGATGCCGCGGGCTACGCAAACCTGTCGAGCCAACAAAACTGACAGATCGCCTTCAGGGATTTCGAGATAGGGAGGATCATCATCTGTTTCTACGGTGATCAACGCAGTACTCCGGGGTGGTAAAGTAGTACAGTCACCCGAAGCGCGTAACACCGTGGACTGTGGGTGGTAGTCGACCAAATGAGTTGCGCATGGAGCTGGATAAATTGACAAGTAACTCGCGAAGGTTTATGATTGCGCCGTACTCCAGAAGAAAGTCCATGCCGAGTATGACCTGTCTAGAGCACTCTGCCAGTATAATAAATGAACCGACAAATGTGACCTCACAAATTTGTACCCTCGCAGTGCATGTGCCGATCGGCGTGAGAACATGACCGCCGGCTGTACGGAGCCACGGTGCGTCACCTTGCGAAGTGCAGTAACCAGGTGTCCGCTCATGACAGAATTATCGGCACCAGTATCGACAAGAGTGGTTACCGGGGGGTTATCTACAGAAACGAGTACGTCGGCTGAAACAGGTTCACGGTTTTCGAAGGAAGGTGTCGAAGGTACGCAGTCGTCGTTGTCGTCGTTATCGTCGTCGTCGTCGACGCCGTCGTCGGGGTGTCGGAGCGGAGGATCTTTCGAAGTGCAGTGGACAGCGGCCCCACCCCCGGAGGTCGCTGTTCTTAGTTTCCCGACTTGGGCTCGTGGGCCGGTTGCCCACGGAAGCGGAGAACGTAGTGTAGTGGCTAGGTGACGCCGATCGTCGAGGAGGTGGTGATCGTGACTGGCGCCTCTGCGGAGACGGAGATCGGGTCGTTGGCAGGGATTGTTCAACCGGTGGGAACTGCGCGTACGGCTACGAAGGTTGACTGGCCAGATATTGCTGGATTTCTCTCGGGCGCTCTCCCCCATGTGGGCGATGAGCGCCGGCGTGATAGCCCTGGAGTCCTATTCTTCGGTAGTAGCAGGCACGGTACAAGTGGCCCGCTTCGCCACAGTGGAAGCAGAGTAGCTGATAGACAGGTGTGCGCCACACGACTGACTTTCGCGTATTCATTCGGGGGCTCGTGGAGTCGTACATATTTGTACGTGAAGCTTGGCCCTGGAAGTGGCACAGCGGTTCTTCAGAAGAAGGCGGGTTACGGTGGTTCCCGGGTTGCGCAAGTCGCCTCACTGCTTGCGCATAAGTCAGTACGGGAGCGACTTCAGGGCTGGTTTGCACAAATGGCTGTGCTGCCTGACGGACTTCTTCGCGCACGATATCTGTGAGGGACGTTACGGTCGGTTGAAATAGCACTCCCTGTAGTCGATCGAGCTCCTCACGCACGACACTACGCACAAGCTCTCGAAGCACATCGGTGTCATAGGGTAACGAGAGAGAAGATGCTGATCCCAGGCTGATTTCGCGATCGTAGACCGAGGAGCGTTGCTGAAGGGCTCGCTCCATTGTTGTCGCCTCACTGAAAAACTCAGCTTCTGTAGCTGAAGGCCTTCGCATCAGTCAAGCAAACAGCTGCTCTTTCACTGCACGGATCAGCAGGCGTGCTTTCTTCGCTTCTGTCATGCCAGGGTCAGCACGCTTGAAAAGCCGTGACATGTCCTCTATGAACATGGATACGCTTTCGTTCGGCCTTTCAACCCTATTCTGAAGGGCTTGCTCTGCTCGCTCTTTTCTTGTGAAACTGCTGTACGTATCGCGTATCTGCCGTTGAAATTCTTGCCAGGTGGTGATCGATGGCTCGTGGTTAGCGAACCATGTTCGGGCAGAGTCCTCTAGGGCGAAGTACACATTCTTTAGCTTTTTCTGCTCATCCCTATAATTGACGTCAGCCACACGATTGAAGTCATCGAGCAAGTCTTCCACGTCCTCTAAAGGCTCACCATGGAACGGCCGCGGCCAGCGTGGGGTGGGGAGAACCAGCGGCGCAGGAGGCTGTCCCGTACCGTACCTATCCTGTTTCTGGCTTGCGGTTGTGGTGGACATTCTCGGCAGATCTTGCAGGCCGTATTCCGGAGGCACTTTTTTTAGCCGTCGGCTTTTGCGCAGGTTGACCGCTTCCAGTTCCTGGGGGTCAGAGTACATAGACGCGTACCCAGCACCTCCACCAGTTTGTCACAGACAAAGCCACACAAGACTTCGGTCGACGCTATAGATCTTTTATATATCGCTTTCCTGGCACCTTCGTCGTTGTCTTCTTCTGGGAACCACCCAACATGCCTAGCATGTGGCACCGAATTGCACTGAGTGGTTGTCAGCTGCGTCGAGGTCGTGGCAATATACACAAGAAACAAAAGTATAGAATCGTATAACAAAATCAATAGGTCGGCTATGAGCGTTTTGCCCTTTGTTGATGATCAAGACCAGAGCCAGGAAGTCCAGGCCAATCCCCTTGGAGATCACTTTGAGCGTGTTTTCAGCTCAGAACATTATTTCTAAGCTTTCGTGAAGCACAAGAATATAGCGGGAAGTAAAGCACGGAATCAAAAGTGCAGCGGAAATGAACAATACAACCGTCCTTTTGTTATAGACAAGCTCAGAGCGGCTTTGAATACTTGTCAGAAGTCTGCTCCGTGAACTGGTTTGGATTTTTTATGTGATAATCAAACACCTTCACCTAGATACACAGATTCTTGCGTTGTCCCTTGCAACACTATCTCGCCAACAGGATACATTCCGTGGACGTGGAAAGGGGCTACAGTAGTCCCTATCTTGAAACAGGGTAATAATTAAGCTTCTGCTACAAGTTACCGGCCTGCATTGCTAACTAGCTCTCTCTCTCTCTTTCTCTCTCTCTCTCTATAATATATATATATATATATGTATATATGCTCATATCGTAAGAAGCCAAGAGATAATGACTCCAAGGACTTCATAGGCGAAAATGTTTGCAGTTGTTAATAGAATTCAAGAAACGATACATAAACGAAAATGAAAGTAGATGAAAAAGCAATTGACCGCAAGTGCGATACGAACCCATGTCTTCGCAGTACGCGTGCGATGATCTGCCTTTTGAGCAATCGCGGCACCGTCTTTCCATGCACTTTCACTTCCACTTACTTGTCGTTTCTTTAATTCAATTAAGCACTGCAAATACTCTTGGCCTCTCTCTCTCTCTCTCTTTCTCTCTCTCTCTCTCTCTCTCTCTCTACATATATATATATATATATATATATATATATATATATATATATATATATATATATATATATATATATTCACGCCAGCTTGGTTTGGGACGAGTCTCACAGCTGTTCCACAAAACTCTATACTGCTACGGCTGAACCCCATATCATTTCTCGAAAAAAAAAAGGCTGACATAATTTTATTCTCCTATTCAGCAACTGGTTCTACAATGGCTTGTTCACCACTTGGAAATATGAAAGCTCTTCTTTTTGGGGTATTCGTCATTGCACATAAAAAGTAGTGTTAAAGGAACAAAATACGCGAAGTTTGTAGTTCGCGAAGACAATTTGTTAGACTATGCGGAAGAACGTTAACGAATTTCAAAATCTCAAGGGAGGCTTCCACGTAGGGCGAAGTGATTGAAGGCTTCAGAGGATACCGCAATATGTAGCTTAGACGCTTTGGAGCGTGCGAGGCCCATAGAGTCGATGACTGATGAAAGAAGGCCCACTATTAAAAAGCTTTACTTTCTGCAGGTCAAGCGACAGTTCCTGTTCCAGCAAAGCGAAGGTCGCCTATGAAATTAGTTGCAGTCGCAGTAGACTTGTGGTAAAGATGTTCAGTTGTGAGCGTGAGTGATTTCCTACCACAATAAGATTCAGTCTTTCAGAAGGCGTGCTAACCAAAACATATTTATTTGCAAAGGGCCGCATATTCTTGTCGATGAGTGCCTAAAGTTTGATTATAACGAAGAATAAAGTTTCTCTAGTCCAACAACTTATTCGTTTTTCATTCTATTTTTGATATCGAGAAACATTATTTCCTGTTGTTCCTGGTGAAATCAAATTAAGAGTTCCTGTAACTAACGCATATTGTATGCGGCAGTGTATGTTGCTTATTTAAGAATAATTGTTTCCCAGTACGAAAATACATTTTCCTGATTCTTTGTGAACATTCTTTAAAAAAGGCATACTGGAATATTACTTCCAAAAATGAGGCTTCATCAACATGAAGATCAACCAGGCACAATGCGGTGAATGAGCAGAAAATTGGCAGTGATACTTTCGATACGTCCTAGTTGGAAAACCACCACTTTTAAACAAAGGGTTCCGCTGGCTTTGGAGAACATCAGTGAGAACCTTCATACCCGATAGCTTCGAATCGCGCTGAGCAGCGACCATCATATGAGCCAGCTCGCACTATTTCTGAAATTCACCAAAATTGAGACTTAAGCAGTAAACATTACTCGCTGTTTATTGTTTCTCCATCAACATTTATTTCAAACGTGTCTACAGATCTTCAGGATAAATTACAGCTTGTAAGAAAGCAGACATGCTTGAAACATAATCAAATAAAAAGAACAGCCTTCGCTTTTGAGTCTTATTTTTCAGAACGAACAAGAAAAATGCGTATGCGCAACCTTAAACAAAAGTACGTGGGCTACGTTGTTTTCGACTGTCAGGCAGTCTACAGTCTATTTATTGAAGTTCGTGCGGTATGTCATAAACATCTAGGGAATGAGCCTGGGGGATGAAAATATATATATTCCTTATCATCCAGAGTTATGGAATGTGAGGCGCGCCACATCTGCCACGCAACACAGCCGAACGACATGTATTGTCGAGGCCCGCAGTAGACCACGAACTTTAGACAAAGGCTGCGCATTGAGCGGTCACAATTTCGTGTGTTCTTAGGGCGCGAGAAAACTTTAAAGACATTTTTTATAGTGTAAACAAAACTTGACCTCAGGCCTGTCACCCGTGCACAAAACTGTGAGAGTGAAGAAAGAACATCCTCTTTTTTTTTTCTAATAGATCACACAAGAATGGAAACACACACTGTTATACTATCAAGATGGAGGAGAGGCAAGAAACTAGACTAGTTAAATATCAGAGCTTCCTGGCACCACACACGTTCCATTAGTATGCACGCACGTTCACACAGCCATCGCAATCTGTCTGTGTCTAAAGCAACATGGCCACGAAGAAATTCGCACACAGCCGGGGCAGCCACCAGAGTTCATAGCAAAGAACGGCACTGTACAGCGTTGGAGTTCGGGTCGCCCTCAGAGTTGCAAAGTAGAGTCGAATGAGGCCGTCGGATTTCTGTAGGCCAAGATGGCACGTGGCTTTGCAGTGCTTCGTCCTGCCGACACGGTCGCCTGCACACTCGTGCGAGACATGCCTCTGGACTCTCGTCAACCCTACTCCGCGGTAGAAGCATGCACGCATTATAACGTTGAAATATTTTCTTCTCGTGACAGGCGATATCGTTTTAGGAACTTACCAAACGTGCAGACATTCTACAAGTGTACGATACGGCAAAACCAACAGAAGACATATATACATCATTAACAGGACTCTCTCAAACGTCTAGAAAAGTTAAAAAGTGAAACTTACAAGGCAAAAAGATGGAAACAGCTATTTATAGAGTTCAAAAGGAGGTACAAAGCTTTAAGGGAAAAATACATATACAATGGACAGACGCTTCGAAGCTTGGGCAATCTTCAATGATTATGCTTGTGTATATAATCAAATTTTTTTAAAGAAATATGGATTCACGCAGCCCTTTCTTCCTTGATACCACATAATATTTACACAGCATCCCGCTTCCACTCACTTCACCGTGTAAATACAACCTGTGCGTTGTCCGCTCGTTATCATTTTCTGCGCTCCTGAGAGTAACGACCACATGACGGTCTTCCAGAAGTAAATTCCCGCCGATAAGGTGCGAGAAGAACAAGCCAGAGTAAGTGATATAATCAAAACACATGGACGGTTTTCGGAGCAACCAAGGAGAATTCGCGCGAGAGAGACAAGTTGGAAGCAGGTGATATCGTTAGAGGCGGTGATATTATCCGGAGACTCAGTGCGAAATGCACAAGAAGGCTGCAGTAGAAAAGACACAAACGTGTCCATGTGCATCGATTGCCTGGGCTGTAACAGTGAAAACGGCGTGAAACATACCAATGCAAAGTTTCGGCTGACGTCCTGCGGACATTCTGGAGCCATTTGCCACCTGAACTGGAACAAGTGCATTTCAAGCTTCAGGACTCGCAACTCTTCCATTGGTGGAGTATTTGATGGGCTAATCTCTAGTTGAAACGTCGTGTCAGTGACCGAGTTCCCTCACAGCTTGTTCGCCCCATGCGCGGAGCTGGACTTTTGTGTCGATATCTCGAGGCCAGCGTCCTCTGTGTACACGTGAAGCCCAACAAGAGCTTCTTGTAGCTGTTGGCTTTGAGTATCGAGGTCGCTGCGTGCTGACAAGTGCGCTATATTGTCTGCATAAATCACGAATCTGATGTTGCCGAGAGGTTTCCAGCCTCCGCGCTAGTGGAAGTGAGGCATGAAAGCGACGTTAAATAGCATTGGCGCAAGCACACAACCTTGTGGGACTCCGCTGTTGGACGTGAACAATCGCACTTGATGTGCGCCTACGAGTACAGAAAACGCCCTGGGGCGCAAAATTGAGTGCACTAAGTTTCTTACTCCAAGTGGTAGTCCGAGGTCGTCCATGTATTGAAGTGCTGTCTAGTGCTCGACATTGTTACAGACCTTAGACATTACATACGGCCACTAGCATATATAACAGGTGGCGGGGAGTGGAGACTGGTAGCACTTCATACGCAAGAATTGAAAGGCCAACTTCCGTGTAAAATTATGCCCTGAACCCAATTTCAGCTCAGTAAAAGTTCTCGTAATGCTCGAGTCACGATTAAAGTCGGGTGGCTAGCATTCGCTCTAAAATCTTACTAGTTCTCGGCGTCTGAGAAATGGGACGGAAGGGCTGAAAGATAGTCTGTGGTTTCCCTGCCTTCGCGATGTGTGCTACTAACGGACCTTTTCATTCGGGTGCGATCATTTTCACAGTCGGCACTGTGTTAATGACATGACATTCCCAAGTACAAACTTTCTTCACTGCATGCGGTCGCAAAGCACGATTTTACTTGAAAAAGACAGTACAGAATAAAGCAAGGTTAAAGGAGCGAGCCATTATAATAGCCTATAGCTCTTTAAAAGAGGAAGTAATTAACGTGAATTTTTAAAGATGGACGAAAGAGAATAATATTTTGGAACAGCCAAGCAGTGTGAGAATTAACCATGCACCATGCCGAACGTAGTTAAACGAAGTCTAAACTCGACAGAATATTCGTACCCTGAAACCTAGGAAGTGAGACTGGAGAAGATAATTGTTTTAGAGTGGAAGGCAGTGAACCATGCTGAGTAAAGTTAACCTTAACTCAACGCAATAGAATCAATCATGCTCTACGATTAATGCCGCCGAGCACAGTCAGAGATATACATCTAGGCTACTGCAGGAGATGAACGCGTGCTTCCTGTCACCAACACACTAGTGACGAAACAGTTACCTTGTTCTCTAGCAAGATTTATTATTGTGAAAGTTTTCGTTGCATTCAAAGATTATGCATACACACCAGTCCAGCCTCTGTAGAACGCCCATGAAGTAACCTTCAAGCATTTCAACAAGCACTTCAAGCGAGCGCTGAAATTCTTCGAGCAGTGTTTGTCAATTTAGGACCAACAATTTCATTCTCGCATACATTACCCCCATTGACGCGGAAGACCATTCGGTCCTCAAAGCAATGAATGCTATCATTCTTTAATGCGAAAGCAATGTGTGCCCCATTACGCGAAAATCCGTCGGCGTCGGTGTGAGCGAAAGATGGTGCCAAAAAATCGCCGACGACGCAGAGAGTAAAAAAATGTCAAATGAAGCTTGTCGTGACGTCAGATTTATCAGGGAGGTTCCCGCAACAAGGTAAATCAATGCCTTTGAAAATAAAACTTGGTACTTTTCGGTATGGGTGGGAATCGAACCCGCGCTTCCGAAGTACGAGGCGAGCACGGCTCCCCGATGCCATGGCGGCAACCACCCAGACCTAAATGTGCCAGATTTTTTTTGCAATGGGATTAATTTACTTCGTTTACACAAACCTTCCTGAGAAACTCGACGTCAATCCGAACAATTTGTGACATGCTTCTACTCTTTATGCCATCGGCCATTTTTGGTACTATCTTTCAGCCACACCGACGAATTTTCACGTAATGGTGCATATAATGCCTTCGCATTCATAAATAACAGATGAACACAGGTACTTTCTTCTGATGAAGCCGGCAGTCAATGCAAGTTTGCTTCATATAGCCTTCCGTGCAAAACATTGCCCCTTTTAAGGACGCAGGCAACCGTACTGCAGTTTTCCTACGACTATTTCCAGAACACACGTTCCTGTTGCGATGGCCAATAGCGCCGCGAAAACAATAAAGAACGAACGCAGCTCTTTCCACTGGTCCTGGCGAACATCATCGTGCTCATGACCTTTAAAGTATTTCGCACGATACCTGACAAATTCTACGCGCGGTTTCTCTACCAGTGCTCCTTCCATTACTCTCCTAGCAAATTCCCGATATCCGCGTAAATACGGATAATTTTTGCGAACAGGGAACGATACGAAAACAGGATTCAACCGTTCTTTCGATTCCACTGCCATAGGCCACCGGAGTTCTAATGAGGAGCCTGCAATCCCGTTTAAAAAGCACGCTTGATCTGCTTTCCGTGTGCATGAAAGGCAACTTGCCGCGTCCTCGTATTCCAGTCTTCTACGGCCAGCATTATGGAACGCTTTGCGAAGCTTCTGGTAAAAACTACTTGTGCTCAAGTTTCCTGAAACGATGTGATGGATAATCGTGCCTTTCAAGGTGCAGGGAAAGATCCTCTGCCTCTCAAGAGCTTCCTCAAGCTTGCTGATTGTGTCGATCACATCTGCCGGAGACCGAAGACTTATCCGGGAGACGAGCTCACTTCGATAATAGATGGAAAATGGGAAAATGGCCAATACCCAAACACCGTAGACGATTCCATAAGTTAAAGTCCGGCGCCTTCGCCATAGAAAAGGTGCTGAGGTGCCATAAAATGATGCTACAAGGAACATGAAATAATGAGCTGTAGAATTCAGGCAAGCTTTCTTACGCAATACATGGTCAGCTATGACTAAAACAAGTAAAGCACAAAACAGCGTGGAAGCGACAAGAAAGAAGCCAAGCTTAGATTCAACAAGGATATCGAAGAAGGAAAGCAGCCCACTTTGTCTCCTCCCCACGTAGAATGTTTCGTACAATACCCGAGTAAACGCTGTCGTGGCAAAATCACGCGGAGACCACTCGGTTAGAGCTACCCCAGCTTCGTATAAATCAATGTGGCCTTTCATCAAATATACAAATGGAACTCTTCTCGTGCCGAAAGAAGTCTGCTTGACAGTGACGTTGTAGAACGAAAGAATATCAGACATTACCTGCGATTCCATGCCTCCCCATTCTGGAGCACTGTTTTCATCTCCTGGCAATAAAAGACGTCCGACGTATATTACAGTGTTCCTCAGTTGACTGTATTTTGCATGACAGCTTGTTACTTGCGGCGTCATGTCGCAACCCCTCGAGTATAGTGACGGAAAGCGGAATTCGGTATGGTGTAGCATGCTGCTTCTTGTTGGAGGAGTGCTACAGCTATTCGACCAACTGCACGTGAAATTTCTGCCGCTCGAATGGCTCACGTAAGAGCTGAACGCATTCCTAGCCTCCGAGTTGCTGTCGATCAATATCCAATCGACCAAGTAGTACGCGCTGTACCAACGAAATGTCGCATCTAAACACTTTGAAAAAATTCTACCTAGACTAATTACAACAGTGTTTGTCTTCACACCATCGTATGCATTTTGCTGGATATATTCTATAAACATCTTTCTGGGCAGTTGCCACAGTGTGAATGGCCGCGGCATTTCTTTCAACCAGAAAAGATCGTGATAGTCCCAGTTCTTTTTGCATGTTGCAAACGCGATACGGTCGTGCCTCGTATTGTGAGATAGTAGAACAGTTAGGGCGATTTTTCTGTCATGTTTCGACATTGGGTGACTTTGCATCAAGCCAACGCCTAATGCACACAAAAAGACCACTACACCTTGTCGACACATCTTGGTAAACATATTCAAGTCTCGTAGCAAGAATTCTATGTCCGCGGCACGTTAACAGTGGGAGGAATTCTCCGCAGGCAACAAGTGATTCATAAATTTACATGTCCTAGCTTGGGATAGGACCATTTCGCAAAGGCTTTGCATGACCGGGAGAAATAATGCCTTGGGATCGCAATATATCATATAATTGGGGTAAATATACCTAGGAGCTTGATATGCAAGAAAGGACACTATCGGTGCTTAGCCAGCGTATGTTTGCTTATCTAAACACCAAGCATGTAACTTCAAGCAAACCCTGATTGTTGAAGTCTATAGTCGTGATACTTTATGTTTAGTAGCTGTGCTTCTACGCAATGTTCTTTATCATGCAAATTCGTGTGAACTTACATTTTCGTCACAGGCCTTATAAGGTAATTTGTATGGAGTGTACTTTTCACAACCAAGTACAGCTGTTAATATTCTTTTGCGTGTACTATCCTATTCAAAGGTTGTCTTTTCAAATAACTTATCATGGGTGTGGCTGACAGTGGAAAAGTAAAAACAAGTGTAGTATTATAACTTCCACGCCGCATCTCTCTGCTATACTGTTATATCATAGTGCGGAGATGCCTTCTCGAAAGATTAGGAAAGATTATAGAGCACACCTAGCACCACATTACATGTCCCTAAGTGTCGTCAGTCATATGGATGCCACGCCTGTCGTCGCTCTCTTCTGGGCTTCTTTCCCAGTGGACGTTGTTGTCGCTCACTGGTGTGTCAGTTCAAGAAAATGTACGCTTGTAGAACTCACCGATAGCCCGCACGAAAGGGAATTCGCCTGATATTGAATACACTATTGTCAGCTCTCTGTCCAGAAGCTGGCTCGCCTACCAATTTTCTACCCCCTGAAGGTTCTCCTTGGATAAATGACGCTGTGACTGCCGTCTCCGACCACCTTCACTAAGCTCGTCAAATTTCCACGGCATAAAATGCGCTGCCTATAACAGAAAGGACACTGCAGTGCCACGCGAGTGGTCGAGTGCCTCGGTGGCTTGTTTTGCAACTTATATATTGTAGAGGACTCAATTTTATGTAGAGTGTTCATGCAGAGTCCCAAGAAGTGATTCATCAACAGCAATAGTATCTCCTTGAAGTATCTAGTAAGTGTCTCCCCTTAAAGTATCTGGTAACGAACAGTGTTCAACTTTTAGCATCATTCACTAATACACAATTAATATAATAGTACAATCCACTAGCTCGCACTGTAGGAGTGGTTTTGAGTTCCAGTGCAAAATGATATTCGAGCACAGCTACAGTGCGACTACTTATTTTGGAGAATATGTTGTAGGCTAAAAAAAGTGAAGCGTAATGTGAAGTGGAGCTTGAAGAAACGGCATTCATACATAATTCACGCAGCAACATCATCTTTCAGACTCTCACCTAGATTGAAAAGTGTAAGGAACCTCCACAAGAGAAACAAAATAACTCTGACGTCCCCCTTTTATGACCTTATGAATTTCCTTGACCCTCAGAAGGCCACTTGGGCGCTCTCTCATCAAGCATGGCTTTCTTGCTATCGCGAAGTGATATCTTTGTCGAAGTACATCATTCTAACAGATACGCCCGAATGAAGCCCGTTGTAGTAGTCGGCATGAAGCTGACTCCGCCGCAATCAAGATATGTGCTTGTCGTGGGAAAGCATTTTTTAGTAAAAAGATTTTCAACTTGTTAACGAGAAATTGTTTGTCTCAGACATGAAACTAATTTTCGTTGGTAGGTTCATGGCATGCCTCTTTAAAGACATCGTCTACTCATACACCGATAGTGACAAATTCAGGACTCCAACTGCACGCCGAATGAGATGTGAACTTGTTACTTTCCATAATGAGCTCCTTGCAGCACTTCTATGCGCTTGAACAATCAGGATACCAATCAGGTACTGAGCAACGTCTTGCATGGCACGTGGTGCTAGGCACTTTCTTTCTGGATGATATGGCGAAGAATGTTTATTGTTATATTGAAGTGCTATAGGGGGGCCCGTCGGGCTCACTTGACACTCCATAATTTTGTCACCTTACCGCAGACGAACTCTGTCTGTGCTTAAAGTACTCAGTCTTGAGGAGACCAATAACACTACCAGCGTCTTTTTTAGCTGCTTTAACCATAACCGTCCTTGTAAACGAATCTATGAAAAATAGGAAAGCTTAATTTGTGGTTGCCTATTCCTTCGGTGTTTTTCAGCTCTACGAAATTTCAAAAATTCTGAGCAGAAGCAGTCGACGATGACTCTCAATGTAAGCGACTAGACAAAACGTGAGAACGAACGAACCAACGAACGAACGAACGAACGAACGAACTGCAATGGGGGTGTTCGCCTAGCAGAAGGGTAACTAGATATAGGTTGTAGCACTAGGCGTAAACAGGTCGGCGCTATATCGTAACGGGGAAGCAAGCACTTCTCGTCGTCTTCTCTTGCACCAGCACACCAGCACCATGCCCACTGCCCAGTGCCTTCAGTACAATCACTCCCCACCGAAAGAGTAGCCATCCTGGCGACTTAAGGACAGGAGAACACAGGGGGGTCATGGCACTGCTTGAGCCGGGAGACGTGGACAATTTCCTGGCCCCGACGACGCTGGTCGGAAGGCGTTTCCAGTGGCTCGATGAGGTAGTTGACCGCGGATGTTTGTTTCAGTACCCGATAAGGACCGTGGTACTTGGAGAGCAGCTTGGAGGAAAGGCCTGGAGGAGTAGAGGGCACCCACAACCAGACCAGCGAGCCAGGCGCAAAGCACGGAGCCGTAGTGGATGAATCGTGGCGAAGCTTTTGGCGCCACTGGTCCTGGGATGTGAACGAACGAGCGAGCTGGCGACATTCTTCGGCGTAAGCAGCCGCTCTAGAAACAGTCGTACACTCCGAAGCATCTGGCCGGTAAGGTAGAATCGTGTCCATAGTGCATGAAGGCTCGTGTCCGTAAAGGAGAAAGAAAGGGGAGAACCCAGTGGTGCTTTGCGTGGCGGTATTGTAAGCGTAGGTGACGAAAGGTAGAATGCGATCCCAATTCGAGTGGTCAGATGAAGCATACATGGCCATCATGTCACCAAGGGTGCGGTTGAAACGTTCGGTCATCCCATTAGTTTGAGGATGATATGCTGTGGTAGTGCGGTGAATGATGCGACACTCCTTTAGCAATGCTGAAAGGACGTCAGAGAGGAAAACGCGACCGCGGTCGCTCAGTAATTCTCGAGGTGCTCCATGGCGTAAAATCAGATTTTGAAGGATAAAACTGGCGACGTCTTTTGCTGTGGCAGATGCTAGGGCTGAAGTTTCAGCGTACCGCGTGAGGTGGTCGATAGCAACAATAACCCAGCGGTTGCCGCTTGGAGTGTTGGGAAGCGGACCGTATAGGTCAATGCCGACGCGGTCGAACGCGCGCGCGGGGCATGGTAAAGGTTGCAAGGGGCCGGTGGCATGTTGAGGTGGCGTCTTGCGTCGTTGGCATATGTGGCATGACCGGACATACTGGCGAACGAAGCGGTACATACCGCGCCAGTAGTACCGAAGCTGCAGGCGAGAGTATGTCTTTAATACACCAGCGTGGCCGCATTGTGGGTCGTCGTGGAACGTGGCGCAGATGTCGGAGCGGAGGTGTCGGGGTATAACAAGCAACCACTTACGGCCGCTGGAATTGTAGTTGCGGCGGTACAGCAGGTCATCCCGAATGATGAAGTGCGTGGCTTGGCGACGAAGCGTCCGAGAGATCGGTGCTGGCGACTGGCTGGACAGGAAGTCAATAAGCGAAGAGATCCACGGGTCCTTGCGCTGCTCTGATGGCATGTCGGAAATGTTGAGGGCGAAGGCACCGCAGGTAGAAATAGACGAGTGGACAGGGCCAGAGGGCAGGGGTGACCGGGATAGAGCGTCTGCGTCTGAATGCTTTCGGCCTGAGCGATAAACAACGCGGATGTCGTATTCTTGTAGGCGCAATGCCCAACGGGCAAGCCGACCAGTTGGATCTTTTAGTGAAGATAACCAGCATAGGGCATGATGGTCGGTCACGATGTCAAATGGACGCCCGTACACATAAGGACGAAATTTGCCGATAGCCCAAATGATGGCCAGACATTCCTTCTCAGTAACTGAGTAGTTCGCCTCGGCTTTGGTAAGGGTGCGGCTGGCATACGCGACGACGTACTCTTCGAAGCCATCCTTGCGTTGTGCAAGAACAGCGCCGAGCCCGACACCACTAGCGTCCGTATGGATCTCAGTTGGAGCAGAGGGATCGAAGTGTCGCAGTACTGGAGGCGAGGTGAGAACGCGTCGTAGTTCTTGGAATGCGTCGTCGCACGCCGAGGACCAGGCTGATAGGTCAGAACGGCCGGTGAGAAGCTGCGTCAAGGGGGCAATGACAGAGGCAAAGTTACGGACAAAGCGTCGGAAATAGGAGCACAGGCCGATGAAGCTGCGAAGCTCTTTCATGGTGGTTGGTTTAGGGAACTCGGATACGGCGCTAAGTTTTGTGGGGTCCGGAAGGATACCGTCTTTTGAAACTACATGGCCGAGAATAGTAAGTGTACGAGCGCCGAAGTGGCATTTCTTCAAATTTAGTTGCAGTCCTGCAGTGGAGAGGCACGCAAGTACCTGCTCGAGGCGGTTGAGGTGCGACCCAAAGTCGGTGGAAAAAACCACAATATCATCTAAATAACAGAGGCACGTTTTCCACTTCAGCCCTCGAAGAATGGTGTCCATCATTCGCTCGAAAGTGGCAGGCGCGTTGCAGAGGCCGAACGGCATGACAGTGAATTCATATAGCCCATCAGGCGTTACGAAGGCTGTCTTTTGACGATCGGCCTCTGCCATTGGCACTTGCCAGTACCCGGAGCGCAAATCGAGCGACGAAAAGAATTCCGCTCCCTGCAGACAGTCCAAAGCATCGTCGATGCGCGGCAGAGGATAGACATCTTTGCGCGTTATTCGGTTAAGGCGGCGATAGTCGACGCAGAACCGAATGGAGCCATCTTTTTTTTTAACGAGGACAACCGGAGATGCCCAGGGACTGTTAGAGGGCTGGATGATGCCACGCTCCAGCATGTCGTCAACGTGCTGGTCGATGATACGGCGTTCAGCAGCCGACACACGATAGGGACGCTGGCGCAATGGTGTTTGCTGACCGGTGTAGATACGGTGAACGACTGCGGACGCTCGACCCAAGGATGGTTGGTCAATGTCAAATGAGGAACGAAAACGTTGGAGGAGTTTGATGGTTTCTGTTTGCTGCGCAGGTGTGAGTTCTGCGTCGACGGCGCGAGCGAAGACGTCTACAGGGGCATCAGTCGCGGCAGGATTAGTGACGGAACAAATCGGAAGTGATGCCGTGTCGCCAAACATGGTGGCCGGGAGAACGCTATCGAAAGCTTCAGCGGTACCCAGGCACTCGCCGCGGAGTAGGGATGATGGGCAGGCGGACGGATTGCACACGTAAAGGGCAGCAGAACCGTCGCAAAAAGTGACGACAGCAAACGGAACTAGAAAGTTCCGGCGGCGCGCACAAGTGGCCGACGGTGTAAACAGAACAGATGAGTTCGCAGCAGAGTTACATGACACAGGAACCAGAGCGGCGGAGAAAGGTGCGATATCGATGTCAGAGGCGGCAACAACTTTAGGAGAAGAATGGTCGTCATGGTCGCAGCACGGCACGGATAACGTAAGTTCGGCACGAGCGCAGTCGATAAGAGCTTGATTGACAGATAAGAAATTCCATCCAAGAATAACGTCGTGTGAGGAACGAGGTAGGACGACAAATTCTATAACATACATAACGCTTTGAATGACAACCCGGGCTGTGCACGACGCTGAAGGCTGAATGCGATGCGAGGTTGCCGTACGCAGAGAAAGAGAGGTAAGGGGAATGGTCACTTTGTTCAAATTGCGGCAAAGCTTCTCACTAATAATAGAAACGGCGGCTCCGGTGTCGATAAGTGCGTGTACGGTGACGCCGTCTACGGACAGTTCAATTTCGTTCACCGGGTTAGAATGAGGCCTTGAAATGTTCGACGTAAACGCAGTTCTTGCCTCTGGAACTGCGACTGTTAGTTTTCCTCACGGGCCGGGCTGGGTCGGCGAACCATCGGGGAAATGGATCGGCGACGTGGGGAAGGTGACCGGCGTGCATCGAAAGGGAGGCGACTGTAAGATGAGTCCGGAGGAAGGCTAGATGGGTCCTGACGCGGAAGTCGAGCAGGCCTGTAGCTTGAGGCGCCCCCACTGGCAGGTAAACGGGGGCTGCGACGGCGGCAGAATCGTGCTACGTGGCCCGGAAAATGGCAGAAATAGCATATTGGCCGGTTGTCAGATGTACGCCACGGGTTGACGACAGGGGCTCCAGCGGCCGAGTAAGGGACGACCATCGGGCGTGAAGGTGGCGGCGGCACATGGAAGGTGCCAGTGGCCCGGTAGGCATCAGGAGCCGGAGGAGCGTAAGGCCGGGCAACAACGTCAGCGTAAGTGAGCGGTCCAGCTGCAGGCTGCGGAGGAGGGGCAGATGGCAGCGCCGCGGCAACTTGGGTCTGAATGACGTGGCGAAGCGAGGGAGCCAAGGTTGTCGACGGCTCGGGTGTGCTGTTCGCCAGAGAGAGTTGGCGTGCCACTTCCTGACGGATGAACTGCTTTATCTCCGGCATTAAGGCAGAGATATCGGCAGCGTCGCGGCCGAAATCCAACGGAGATAGATCCGTGGTGTCCTGCTGAGCAGCGCGCGTTGATGCACGCTGCTTGCGCAGCTCGTCGTAGTGCTGACAGAGCTGTACGACCTCGGCAATCGTCCGCGGACTCTTCGCGACGAGCATCTGGAAGGCTTGGTCATCGATGCCTTTCATGACGTGCTTAATCTTGTCAGCTTCGTCCATAGATGAGTTGACGCGCTTGCATAGCGAGAGCACGTCTTCAATATAACTAGTGAAGGTCTCTTCCTGGCGTTGAACTCGACCACGCAAGCGCTGCTCAGCGCGAAGCCGGCGAACGGCGGGACGGCCGAAGACCTCCGCCAAAGTTGCCGTGAAAGCCGACCAGGTGGTAAAATCGGCTTCATGATTGCGGAACCATAGGTTTGCCACGTCAGTCAAGTAAAAGATGACATTTGTGAGCTTGGCGCGGTCGTCCCACTTATTATAGGCGCTTACACGGTCATATTCGGCGAGCCAGTCTTCCACGTCGTGGTCATCTGTGCCGCTAAATATAGCCGGATCGCGCTGCCGGATGACGCCAGAACAGACGATGGCGGGGGGCACGGGAGCGGCAGCCTGGGACGGTCCCGGTTCATCCATTGCAACAGCTGGTGGTAGCGTTCGGCTGCGGAGTTCCAGGATGTCGAAGAGAAACCCAGCACCTCCACCAAATGCAATGGGGGTGTTCGCCTAGCAGAAGGGTAACTAGATATAGGTTGTAGCACTAGGCGTAAGCAGGTCGGCGCTATATCGTAACGGGGAAGCAAGCACTTCTCGTCGTCTTCTCTTGCACCAGCACACCAGCACCATGCCCACTGCCCAGTGCCTTCAGTACAGAACGAACGAACGAACGAACGAACGAACGAACGAACGAACGAGCGAACGAACAAACGAAAAACAATCGAGTGTACCAGTGAACGTTTTACTTGCCGGGAAAGAGAGAGAGTGAGTGAGTATGAAAAGAGGCACTATTTTCTGCGACCCTTTGCTCTTCATTCCCCCGTCCCACTCGATTACGCCTCAATCCTCAATTCGCCAGCGTGAGAACTCCCACGCACCAGTACCCCCAACCCCTCTGCAACTCCCCTTCACCGCCCTTCCCGGCAACTCGCTGGCGCGTGAGAATGCGCCCTCTTCCTCGGCACCATTGTATCACAAGTTCGACCAACGACCATCAACGACCAACCAATGATCACTAAACACCGCCAACCGCGAAAAAAATGCGAAAGAGACAGAGACTGCTATTGGCTGCAATAAATGGTCCCTAATGGCACGCTTGATTATTCAGACGTTGTCATAATAACTCTTGATCCCTTCATCTTAATGTTGTTTACACGGCAGAGACGGTAGATTCGGAGTGAAGCTTTCTTTCACTTCGACTTTTCTACAGCTGCTCCTGCTGCTGTCACTGTCTTTCACACCGGGTCGAAGTGCTGGTGCACACACGGTAAGAGTGAGTAGAATAGATAGACTATGTCACAGGCATGCCTCTTTGGGAATGAGTGTGGCCACAATGGCATCTGGAGCTCCCTGGGAGTCGCCACAATGCTCTTTCCCAGAAAAATCATTCAAGCACATGTAGCGCTTGCGTTTGTGCTCACAAGCCACGGTCCGGAGAGGGAGTAGAAAGAGGAAACAGAAAATGGGTACGACAGGAGGCCCTACTGATTCAGTCACCGAAGCAGTCACGAAAGGAGTGAACATTAGTTCAGTGGCTTTACCACTATTCGCCCGCGGCAGCTCCAGAAAATAAAACGTCTACAAATTTGTCCCGCGGATAGCTGACGCCGGGAGCACAAACACAAATCCTTAATAAAGCGCTGTACCGTAAATATGATATTACGCAAGCGGCCGACCTCATATCAACACTTCTGTACCCGATGTGGTAATTTAGTGGCCACGTCATTGCTCGAAATGGCGGGCTCGATCCCGAATGCTGTGCTGCATTTCGACGGGCGCAAATTGAAAAAAAGGAAAGTTACGGCAGGACTCATCTCATGATGACTGTGGACGGTAACGCCAATAGTAACGGAGCAATGTAGCAACGCACCACATCCTTGAACTCACGTTTATTTACCACGTGTACTGGTAATTCTGTGACTCATTGCTTCGGCCATATGCCACATACTCCGATAGCGTCTTACTTTGCTATTGCACTCTCTTGTCAAGGTTGCCCATGCCCATGGAGGCATGACGATGACATTATGACGCCGATGCAGCGACAATGGAATATAAAAGGAAAGATATTGATATTGACATAACGACGGCGGCATGACGACGGTGAGATGTGGATTCTGAATTTATGACAATAGAATAACAAAGACAATGTGACGTCGGTGACATCAACACAAGAGATGACGACAACTGTACGACGAAGATGGCCTGATGACGACGGCATGACGGCAACCGGATGAAGAAGCGAGTATGACAACGTAGGCACGATCAGCATGGCATCACGGCGATGGTATGACAAAGAATGTATGATACCGCATATGTGAAGACGACGCAATGACGGCGATGGCATGACAACGCCGGCATAATCACCACTGAATGACGACAGCAGGACTACGGTAGAATGAAAAACAAGGAATGAGGTGGTATAACGACGACGGCGCGACGACAATGGGGTGACGAAACAGATGTGATCACGGCATTAAAATCACAGCGCGAACACAGCGGCATGACCACAGTCGGACGTCGAGGTTACAATGGTGACAATACGACGACTGCGATGGCATCCCGACAATAGTATGGCCTACGAATGACTGCCGACGACTTATGACAATGCTACGACAACGGAATGCGAACAATATTATTGTGACCACGAATATGTGACGACAACGGCGTGACGATGCTGTATCACGAAACATTTATGACGACAATGGTATGACGAGAGCCGCGTGACGAATCTGAAGAGACGATAAGGGTATGACCATTACAGTAGGAAGACAACCGGATGAATGAGCAATAAGGACGATGATGGCACTACCAAGACGGCATGACGACGATGGTACGACAAATTATGCATGATAGTTTTTACTGACGACAATGCAATGACCACTATGTCATGACAAGGACGGCATTATCTTGATTGAATGATGACAGCAAGATTACGATAGAATGACGAGCTAGGCACGACGTCGATATATAGACGAAAGTGATATTCCGACGATAGCCTGACGACAACGGCACGATGAGAGCCGGGTGACGAAACTGGGGTGACAATGATGGCACGGCCACGATTGCATGAAGAAGACAGAATGAATAAGCGGGAATGACGACGACATCACGGCCAAGATGGCATGACTACGCTGAGATAATACAGGATGCATGATAGTGCCTGGGTGACGACGACGCAATCACGACGATGACATGATGCAGGCGGCATTATCACGACTGCATGATAAGCGTGTGATTACGATAGAATGAAGAATATGGAATGACGTTGATGGCTTGACGAAAGTGATATGAGGACTGCCGCATAACGACATGGGGATGAAGGTACCGAAGTAGTGACGATGAAAAAATAGCGTGACGACAATGGCATGGCGACAACTATATGACGACGACAGCATGACGAGAGTTGGATGTCCAAGTGGCAATCATGATGATAGAACCACCACAACACTACGAGAGCGAATGCATGGCGATGACTGTGTGACAACAATGTTATGACAACGGTATGACAACAATAGAATGACGACGAGCGTACGCTGACAATGGCGTGACGAAGACTGTCACAAAACCTGTATAACGATGATGTCCCGACCACGACGGCATTGCGAACACGGTCTGACAATGGAGGCATGAGCTATCGTGCCTCCATTGTCAAACGAAAAGGGTGGCGTATTCACAATTGAATGACGCCAGTATGATTACAATTCAATTACGAAAGAAGATTGACGTCGATTCTAAGACGAAGATGACATCAGAACAATAGGATAATGTTACTGAAGTAATGACAATTACAAAACGACAGCAAGACGAGGAGAGCATGACAACTGTGTGACCACAATGGCAAGATGACAATGACATGATGAGAGTAGGATGAGAAAGCTGGAATGACTACAATGCTACCACCAAGAGAGCATCACGGCCCTGAATACATATTTAGCTACCCAAGCTATTGCCCAACTTAGACCACTGGGTCCGAGTAGAAGACGTGACGACCTCAACTTGACGATAGCCAGATCACGAAGCAGTCCATAACGGAATCACTGTTTCAGTGTGACAACAAACGCATGAGTATTGTATGACGACGATGGCGTGACGACGACGGTATGATGAGTGTCCAACGACAAAGATGGAATGACGATGATGGAACGCCCACGACGCCATCACGTGCACGAGCCCGCACCTAGTGGCCCATACTGTTAGGCAGCTTGGGACACTGGATCAGTGCAGAAGGCATGACGGCAACCTATGACGACAGTACATATCATGAATCCGGGATAACGATGATGGAACCAGCATGCGGCGTTACACTGAACGCAACCAGCGCTCTGATGAACACGCACCGGAACGCATCAAGGCGTTTGTGGCATCGGAGCTCGCCGGTGATGTCTCCGCCCGCGAACTGAATATGGACCTTACGAAATGGGTACTAGGGGGACACCACAACGCGCTGTGCTTTCCCAGCCTGCTATTTAACCTTGCTGTGGTGCCTCTCCCGGCCCAGCTAAACGGTATTGAAGGCGTGCGGTACGCGCTGTACGCCGACGATATCGCCACCTGCACCACAGAGGGAAACATAGGGCATATGGAGGAAAACCTGCAAGCAGCCGCCCACGTAGTGGATCGCTACGCAGAGCGCTGTGGACTCCATTGTGCACCAAACAAATCAGAATTTGTGCACCTTAGACCAACACCTAAGGACACTACACAAATACGTCTCTCTTTGGCTAGTGGTCCCTTACATGAGGCCAAGGAGCTCCGAATTCTCGGACTCTTTATCCACAATCAAAGAAGAGTCGACGCAACACTAGAAAAGCTCCGCTAGGTTGGGGACCAGTTGGTCTGAGTGATCCGACGTGTCTCCAACAAGAGAGGGGGATCATAGAGAAAGAAATTTCAAAAAGAGTGGACACTCCCATAGAATTGACTGTAGCGCACCAAGCGGATGGTATTAACACCTCCCGGTTTTGGTTTTGGGCGCGCGCGTTTTGAACGCCAGTTGCTTTATGCCACGCTGACTCTGCTGATCGGCGCGGCATTTAGTATTTTTCTTTTTCACTTCTACTGCTGAACCATGTGCACGCGCAGCCTTGGCGCGGAATCGTTTTATTATTTAGGAAAAATGATTGCGAACGATCTTTACAAGCCTCCACCGAATCTGTGTCGTGTGCAATTTCATAAAGAAAACACTAGACGTCTTCTGAAATGACGAAATGTTTATTTTGCTCTATATAGTTGCTCGTTCCGGGCATCTTCCGCATTCATCCAAAGTTGGGGTAGCAGATAAGCAGCAGTCGTTGCCGTACGAAACTCCACCGGATGCCATCAGCTGGAAAAAAAAGTAAATTACAAGCATGTATTATTTTGGTATATTGACCTAACAAGAACATTGCGTGTAGAGTTGAAACTTGCGTAAGTGGTGAATGAGCGGCATTACAGATAAATTCACTTTTACATACCTTTCATGGCAAATAGACTCCTCCCAAACAATGCCACAAAATCTGAAGAAAACATCCGATTTTCAAGCATCCCTGCCTTGCCGGGCATTATTTCCTGCACCTTAAGAACACAAATACAAGGGTGGCTGCGCGTTTCCAAAACAACTTGGCCTCAGTCGACGCGATGGTACGCCAAATAAACAGAGGTAGCTACAACACAGGCTCTCAGCCAGACCATGTTGCACGCTCGCAGAATGCCTTATAAGCGCACTCTCCTTGGGAGCACGAGCACCGAAAAATTCATGGCGCTGGGAGTCCACAACACGCTGGACGAAATAGCCGAAGCACCGAGAACGGCCCAACTTGAGCGTTTCTCTGAAACGAGAACCGGAAGACCGATACTGCGAGACCTTGGCCTCGAACCGAGCGAAGGCAAGCAGCAGAAAGACGTACCTATACAGGATAGCATTAACAGAAAGCTCAGGGTCTGCCCGATCCCGAGGAACGTGAACCCCGAGCACAACAAGGAGCGGAGGTTGGCGAGGGCCGGGGCTCTCGTGGACCTCCACGCCAGAGAAGAAGGCGCCGTCTACGTGGACGCCGCGGAGTATCGAGGGAGCAGCGACGCATACGCGGCGGTGGCTGTCGGGGCATCGACGGGGGCAACGAAGACCGCGGCGGGCGTCCGTACTCGGAAAGCGCACCGGGCGGAGGAGGTGGCCATCGCCTTGGCCGTCTCCGACCCCGGATGTACTACAGTGCTGTGTGACTGTAGAACGGCAGTGAAGAACTACACCAACGGTAGGGTATGTAGTGAGGCTGCGCGCATACTGCGCAAGGTCGAAGACATCGGACGCAAAAGCACTGTGGTGATCAAGTGGTTTCCGGTCCACATGGGCAGTGACGTGTCGGAACGCGGGAACGTGAACCACAACGAGACGGCCAACTCGGCCGCGCGAGGACTAACCAACCGCGCAGCTGCAAGCACGGCCGACTCGGAGTGTTGGTCGCGTTGCAGTGCCAAGGACAAGATGACCACCTTCAACGAAATAGTGAAGTGGTACAGACTGAACAGACAGACTATGCCGCCACCTCACCCGGGGCTTACCCGGAAGGAGTTAGTTAGTTAAATGGGGTTTAATGGCGCAAAAGCGGCTGAGGCTATGCTGCGCCAAACACGAGGTGTTTTAAAATCCAGTTTATGAAGGAAAAGGCTTTGTTAATCTATATTTTATGTAAAAAGCCAGTGTCATCTAGAAATTTATGGACGTCACATAATGGTACTAGTGGGTCATCACCTAAGATTATAGCAGGGTGTAAAGGTATGTGTAGTTGATATAATTTGTGCAAAAGTGTTCGTCTGTGTGTTTCAGTCTCCGTACATGTGAGTAGTATGTGCATAACTGTTAGTGGCTGTTGACATTTCTCGCATGTTGGTGTGTCCTCTTTCGTAAGTAAGTAATTGTGTGTGAGGTGTGTGTGCCCAATGCGTAGTCGGCATAAAACTACTTCGATGAACCGCTCCTGATGATAGCATGACTTCCACTCGCCAACTATGGGTTTCGTGAGATGTAGCTTGTTGTCGGCACAACGGTCCCATTGGCGTTGCAATTTTACCTTTAAGGCTTTTCTAATTGCACGGATGCTATCTTTATATGGGAGTGTTGTGTTTGTAATGTCTTTGTGCGCTGCCATCAATGCATATCTATCAGCTGCTTCGTTACCCGGTATCCCAACATGGCTTGGGACCCAGCAGAAACGAATTGACCTCCCGTATTCATTAAGCACCACCATGTTTAATATGTCTCCAATCAGGGGTTCACACTCAGATTTAAAATGTAGAGCCTTTAGTGTGCTTAAAGAATCTGTGTATATGACTGCATTTTTGTGTTTATCAGTGATAATCTTTTTTCAACAACCCATATAGCGAAAACTTCGGCCGTGAAGACAGAGGCTTGTTGTGGCAATCGAATACTTTTTCCCAATTTTCCGTTACAACCCCCACACCCACGTGCTCTTTCGTTTTAGAGCCGTCAGTATAATATTGCATGTTATTTTGATATTTGTCCTGAAGTGTACGGAATTCTTGTGTGATGTGTTCGCGTGGGCTGTCTTTCTTCTTTAAATGTGTCAACGTCCAGTCACATAGCGGTTCAAGATCGTACCACGGGGGCAAACGCTGTGGCTTTCTGGCAACCTGTAGGACTTCGCAAGGAATGTTGTAATCTCGAACATATTCCTCATATCGCAGGACAAGCGGTTTAATCATGTTCGGTTTATTTGTATAGTGTAGGCGTGAGTTGCATTGTGTGAGGATATTGTACCATATGTGTTGTGGTGATGACTGAATTCTTAGTACGTAGGAAAAAGTGAGTAATGCTCTGCGCTGATGTAATGAGGGTTCATTACACTCAACATATAAACTTTGTACAGGTGACGTTCTGTAGGCAGCACTTGCCAGTCGCAGTCCAAGGTTATGTACTGGATCAAGTCGTTGGATGTAGGACTGTCTGGCTGAGCCGTAAACAACGGAGCCGTAGTCTAAAAGGCTACGCACAAGAGACCGGTAAACACGTAAAAGGCACGTTCGGTCGGAACCCCAGTGCTTATGGGACAAAATTTTAAGGATATTTAGAGCTTGATTTGCTTTAATCTTTAGTGCTTTTATGTGAGTTAGAAAATTAAGTTTGGTGTCAAAGGTTACTACTAAAAACTTATGATCTTGTTTCACCGGCAATATGGTGTCGTTCAATTTTAGGACTGCATCGCTGTGTAGCCCTCGTTTCTGAGAGAACAAAACAGTAACTGCTTTCTGTGTGGAGAAACGGAAACCATTTTTGTTAGCCCATTGTGTAAGTTTATTTATTGTCATTTGAAGCTGCCTTTCACAGGTTGGCAAACTTGAGGCGCGGCAAGCCACTTGGAGATCGTCTACGTAAACAGAGTACATAAGAGACGACGGTATAATCTTATTAATTGAATTCATCTTTACTATAAACAGCGTCGTGCTGAGAACACAGCCTTGCGGAACTCCATTTTCCTGCGTAAATGTATTAGAATGAACTGTACCCAGACGTACCTGAAATGTTCTATTAGACATAATATCAGCTAGGCAATTCAGCATTTTACCACGGATGCCGAGGTCAGCCAGGTCACTTAAAATTCCATATCTCCATGTGGTATCATAGGCTTTTTCTAAATCGAAGAAAACTGCAAGACAGTGTTGTTTGTGTAAAAATGCATGTCGAATTTCATGTTCAAGACGGACAAGATGGTCAGTGGTTGAACAACCCTTTTTATATCCACACTGATGGGGGTCTATGAGGTTTCTTGATTCTAAAATAAATGAGAGTCTTATATTGATAATGCTTTCATATGATTTTGCCAAACGGCTTGTGAGGGCAATGGGTCTGTAACTGCTTGCGGATGTTGGGGATTTACAGGCTTTTAGAAATGGAACTACTATTACTTTTTTCCACTGTTCGGGCATTATACCAGATTCCCAGATTATGTTGAAAAATTTAAGGAGAGCGTCTACAGATGCCTGAGATAGATGGGCCAGCATGGCGTAGTGAATACGGTCGTGACCTGGCGCTGTTGTTTTCCCGGCAGAAAGGACTCTGTTTATTTCTTGTTGTGTCAGAGGGGAATTGTACGGTTCATTTGACGCGCCAGTAGTGGGCAGCTTCTGTTTTTCAGCGGACTGTTTGTATTGTAAAAATTCCCCTAATAATTCCCTGAACTGGATACATCACGGAAATGTTCGCCAAGTATATCTGCTTGTTCTTGTATTGTTGTTTGTGTGCCTGGACATGTAAGTAGTGGAATTGTGTACGATGAGTACTCTCCTCTAAATTTCCTGACGTGGTCCCACATTCGTTTTGATGTTACTGTACTGTTGATTGAAGATATGTATTTTTGCCATGATGATTTTTCAGCCTGTCTTCTAATGAATCGTGCTTTGGTTTTGGCTTGTTTGAAGTTTAAGTGGTTGCAATAGGTGGGGTACCTCCGTAGGATTCCCCAGGCCTTATTTAGTTCTTTTTTAGCGTTGGTACACTCCTCCGTCCACCAGGGGTTTAGCCTTTTGCTCACAATTCCCGATGACTGGGGTATCGCGTTTTCTGCCGCTGAGATTATTACCTCAGTGAATTTTTCGTGAAGTTCATGAGCGCTTAGGTCTGGCGAAAAGACATCTTCCAGTTTGGAATTTTCCGTAAAGAGCGGCCAATTAGCGAGGTTTAGTTTGCTTAAATGATATTGTGCGACATAAAAACGACACGGACATGAAAAAAGACGACACACCAAGCGCAAACTTTTGTGTCGTCTTCTTTCACGTCCGTGTCATTTTTATGTCGCGCAATATCATTTAAGCAATGGATTACCAACTTGCGCGGAATGCTGCTCTCATTAGGTTTAGTTTCCATCGACGTGGCCTAATGGTTAAGGTTGGTGGTGATGATAGGAGTTTAATGACTGCTGGTAAGTGATCACTACCATATGAGGTGTCGAGGGCATCCCACCTAAGATCATTAAAAAGAGATGGTGAGCAAAAAGCTAAATCTAAACAGCTAAAACTGCGGGCAGTTGGTGAAAAATACGTTGGGGCACCTGAATTTAAAAGGCAGATATCATTGGATAAGATAAAATCTTCAACCAGCTGTCCTCTTTGGTCAGTTTTGACGCTGCCCCAAAGAGTACAATGAGCATTAAAATCCCCTACTAAACGAAATGGTTCCGGTAATTGATCTGTTAAATTTTCTAATTGTTTAGTAGTGAAGTGGGTGTGCGGTGGGATATACAGTGAGCAAATGGTGATGGTTTTGTAAGATAGAATGGTGACAGCTACGGCTTCTAAGGATGTATTCAATTGGACGTTTCGGGCAGGAGTGCCGCCCTGCACGATTATAGCTACTCCGCCTGATAAACGGCTGGAACATTCGCGGTCCCTTCGGACAACGGTGAAACCTTTGAGAAATTGACTATTTTTCGGACCGAGATTTGTTTCCTGAAGACATACAGCAACTGGTGAAAAGATGTTGATGATGTCTTTGATGTCACCGAGTTTGTGTATGAGACCTCTACAATTCCAATGGATAATAAAAGCCATTTTGAAATTGAAAGGTAAGAAATGGCACTACGGAAAGAATGAGAGGTGAGATGTTAGGTGACATGAATTTTAAAAGGCTTATACAAATGAGCGATAACCTTTAGGTTATCGCTTTCTTATTCTGAGTGGTTATTGGGATTTTGTCCCTCTTACCGCGCTCGAGGGAGCGCTTGTCCTTTGGTGTCAATGACACCGGGGTTTTTGCGTCGACCTCCATCGCTCTCTCTGAGGCGCTGGAGGATCGAGAGTTAGGCGCCGAGACACGTGTCTCGGGCCTTGGGGTTCGCTTGATCTTAGGGCCCTGCGGGACTGGTGTCTGCAGGGCGTTTGAAGATGATGGAGCAGGGTCAGCTGCTTCCATCACGGGGGCGGGAGGGGTCACTGCGGGACCCCTGCGCGTGGGCTCGGAGGACTCCTGAAACCTCTGTGACGCTTCCCCCATCTGCGTCACATCGGCGTAACTTCTTCGCGGAAGGTACGATAGCCGCTTTCTTGCTTCATAGAACGAGATTTTTTCTTTGACTATTAGAGCAATTACTTCGTTTTCTTTTTTCCAGCAAGTGCAGGACCGCGAATAAGCGGGATGATCTCCCTTGCAGTTGACACAAAGTGGCGAAGAGGTGCAATTGTCAGTTTGGTGATCGTTCGAACTGCATTTAGCACAGGTTGTTCGTCCTCGACATGTATGCGAAGCATGTCCAAACCTTTGGCATTTAAAACATCGTCTGGGGTTCGGGATATATGGACTAACATTTACCTTTACATAACCTGCATCCAGCGAGGTAGGCATTACACTTGTTCCGAAGGTGAGTATGACATGTTTTGTGGGGATTTCTTGGTCGTTCCTACGGATGACAATTGTTTGGATTTTAGTAACATTTTGTTCCTGGAAACCTTCCAGTAGTTCTTCGTCGCTCAAACCAATAAAGTCTTCCTCTGATATCACACCCCTGCTTGTATTAAGTGTTCTATGTGGTGAAATTGTCAGTGTTGTGTTACCAATACTGGTAAGTTCTGTGAGCTTTTGCGCTTGTTCTTTGTCATTTAGTTCTAGGAGGAGGTCCCCGCTAGACATTTTTGAGGCTTTGTATGAAGGTCCGATTTTTTCTTTTAGGCACTTGGCCACAAGGAATGGAGAGAGCTTTCTCACAGGTACGTTGTTTTCACTGTGCAGTACATAGAACTTGGGAAATGATGGAGCGTTGCTCCGAAAAGAGAACTGGAATGTTGCTTCGATGCGGCATCTTTTCAGACACCGATCATAGAAAATAGAGGCTTGCGCTGCCATGACAAAAATGTGTATGTTCGGCAAAAGCGCCGACCGCCCACCACGGAGCCCAACGCGGGGACGCGGCAGAGCTTGTGTACAAGTCTGCACGACGCCAGTCGTACGCTGTCACTATAACCAAATATGGTGTACCCAAGCTAGGATAGCCACACAAGGTTAACCCTTGCCGCCGTGGAGAAAGGAAGTAACTAGAAGAGAGATGAAGACAGGAAAGATAAAACAGTGAGAGATAAAGACGAAGGTTTGAGGAGAGAAAGAGAGAGGAAGAGACGACTGCCGATTTCCCCCGGGTGGGTCAGTCCGGGGGTGCCGTCTATGTGAAGCAGAGGCCAAAGAGGTGTCTTGCCTCCGCCGGGGGGCCTTAGAGGTCCAAACACCCGGCATCGGCTCAACCTCCAGGATCCCCCTTTCCCCAGACACGGCTAAGCCGCGCACGGCTACACGCAGGAGGGTCCAACCCTCGTGTGCTCGGGTACGTGGTGTCGCAACACACCAAACGCCTGCTTACGCAGACGCCCCTGCGGGGACCCGGAAGGAGGCAATGTTATACAGACAGTTACAGACGGGGTCCCTGCTCACCCCGGTGCTAGCTAAGCACGTGTGTCCGAGCGTGTACGTGAGTGACGTGTGTAGACTGTGCGCGAAGGAGAGAGCCACCGCGGTTCACATCCTTTGGGACTGTAGCGTAAATCCGCGAGAAGCCAGCGAGAAGACGACGATCCCGCCGCAGCTAGAGGCTGCAACGAGGAGCTATGATCAAGAGACACAACTCAAGGCCGTCCAGCAGCTCTCGGCAGCTCTAGAGAGGCAGCGACCGCGCGAAACCGAGGAGAAGGAGGGCAGCACCCCCAGGAAGGGGGCGGCAGCCCTCTTCGACCCGCGGAAGTAGCAAGGAACCAAGACCTCGAGGAGCACAACGCACGAGACTGACGTAGTGGCCGCGTCGCGGTAAAAGCTTGTCCTCCCTGCGTGGAGGGAACCTAACCGATTCTGCAGGCATTTTCAATAAAGTTGTTCTCTCTCTCTCTCTAGGCGCACTCAAGACAGATTCGGGGGTGGAAAGCCTGTTTTCAGTCACTCAAAAGACAGAAATATCAAGTTCTTGAGCTTCTCGGCGTTATCTCTTACGCGTCCTGCCGGCGAGAGTGATAACACTGTCGTGTTATCACTCTGGGCAATCGCTAGTCGCGTTTTCAACAAGCGTGAGTATCGAAATAAGGTGTACGTAGTTGCAGGGCCATAAAGAACACCACGAACTTGTCCCACTAAAATTCAATACACGCGAAACTAACTCACCACGACCAGCTTGCTTTTTTGCTTACAGCTTCACAACCCCACGAGCCGCGAGCATGCCTCAAAAGTACCCAAAAAAGTTACTAAATGGAAGTATAATAATTTTTGGGGTCAGAGAATGCGTCACGATCTTCTCCCAGCAAGATACAGTACACGCGAAACTAACTGCGGCACACAGCCGAGCGCGGCCACTGTGCTTGAAAAGCACCCCAAAAAGTTGCTAAATTAGTAAGGATAAGGTCTGGAGTCAGAGAAACCGCCAAAACTTCTCCCGGTAAGATTCAGTACACGCGAAACTGCGTCAGACGGCCAAGGTGCTTTTCGTCACAAAGCCAGATGCGGCGAGCGTGCCCAAAAACTACCGAAATAAGTTATAATAATGCTTGGGCTCATAGAAACCGTCGTAAACATCTCCCAGTACACGTAATTACCTCTAATTAATTAGGCCTGGACGGCGTAGCTGTTTTTCGATAACTGCGTCACTATATAGGTTCAGTTTTATGCAGTAAACCTAAATGTGCTTGAAGTGCGTCGCAGACTGTCAAACGAAATTCCTAACCTGGCGGTGCCGTGTCGAAATGCAGATGGAAAGCAAGAAAACGCCGGGAGCCCGCCAAACGGCCTAGATCCAAAAGAGACAGGTCGCCGAGCAGGAGAGCTTCACATGCGCAGCCGACCTCGCTCGCTTCGTTGGCATGTCTGGCGAATGACGCTTGCACGTGGCGCGTCTGGCGTGCCGCTAGCTGGTTGCTAGTTGACGCACGTAAAATAAGTAGCTAAGTATAACTTCATTTATACACAACACTTTTATTAGTTTTAGCGGGAAAGAATAAAAAAAAATAGAACGTTGTCTGTAAGTTCATTTCACATTCTTTTTTTTTTCGATGCTCGTGTCAACTAACGAATGAAGTTGACACTAGGCGTGACGTGTTTCCTGTTGCCAGTTTTTGCCGAGTGTCCCCTCGTGTTGAATTTCTTTCTCTATGGGGGTATTACGAAGCAGGTACGCTGTGCGGCTAGCTCATGCTTTCGTAACAAGCCGAATTCTATATTCGGTCCCCTATCTCCATCTAGCGGAAACATGGTGAAACCAACCTCGAGGTCATTCTCCGTAAAGTGATGAAGAGGGCCCTTGACCTTCCTGTCGCTACTTCGAACGTGAGACTTCTCGCTTTTGGAGTAGTGAACACTTTTCAGAAGCTCAAGGAAGCCAACGTTACCAGCCAATACACACGTCTAGCTCAGACAAAGTCGGGACGGCATTTGCTGGACCGGCTCCACTTGAAATACAGCTTTCACATTCAGGAGCGGGTCCGAGTGCCCCAACTCTGGAGACGCGCCATCAGAGTTCGACCCCTCCCCACATAGATGGATAGGGAAGGCCACAGTGGTCGTCGCCAGGCGAGGGCGGACGCCTTGCAACGCCGCTATGGCAACAAACGCGGACACTTCTACGTTGATGTGGCCGGTCCATGGCGCGGAGGGTGGTATACAGCAGCGGTCATCCACGAGGAAAAGCAAGTAGATGGGTTCACATTGAAAGCCTCGGGCTCAACACATGCAGAAGAAGTTGCTATAGGCCTAGCTGTGTCTGACCCCCGGTCTCAATATATCATAACCGACTCGCGCGGGGCCTGTCGAAATTATGAAGCTGGTTGGGTGACCCCGCTAGCGGAACGAATATTGGAGAACTATAGCAACGGGAGAATTGATCCTTCCCCCCATTGCCTGGTCTGGACTCCAAGTCACCAGGGCCTAGCAGGGAATGAAGCCGCGAACACGGCGCGCCCGGCAATCTTGAAATATTTCGATTGTTCCTTCACTGGCAAGTGCCAATACTGCGGGGAGGTGGCTGACACCTACCACATGGTTCGGCCTTGTCAGCTCAATTCAGCACTTTCCCTCAACCCTAACCCAACCCGGAAGGAGTGGGAGGCGAGGCTGCTCGGTTGCTTGGACCTACAGGCCTAAAAGGCATTGGTCCGGAGGGCTAAGCTGGCGGCTCGTACCAATGGGGCCCCGGAATAGGGACTCCACTCATTGCGGAGCCCCTTAAGGGCTCCACCTCTGTTTTTGTTTTCAATAAAGGCTTTCAACCAATCGCCCGCAAAGATATATAAAAGGTTCGCTGACAATAAACCGCGGCTTCTTGGTTTGGGGCATGGACGGCTGTCTCTTGTGTTCTTCCTTCAGTGCGTCTGCCCCGACACGGTGGGAACAACGCTACATGGTGCCATAGGCTCAATGGATCTTTCTACGAAGAGCCACAACAACACCAGCATTCCTGGTGACGAGTCAAGTCCGGCTTCCTCTGAAATCTTCGCCATCCAGCCGCCATCAAACATCAGCTTCGAAAAAACGTCCGAATGACCAGCCTTGTTGCAAGAATTCGACGACCACCGGCTTGCATAGAGATTGAACGAGTGCAGTGAACAAGCTGAAGTCCGGACTCAGCTTTACACAATGGAAGACAAGCGAGGCCGATATTTCAAAACTTCGGCTTGTCGGAAGACGACGCCAATAAATATGAGGTGATCAAAGGCAGTTTTGACAAGCAGTTCGCGGCTGTTCGCTACGTCGTTTACGAAAGGGCTTGTTTTCACTGCAGAACCCAGAATCCAGGCGAGACCGTCTGCATCGTCGTCACAGCTCTGCGCAGTCTTGCAGACTGGTGGGATTTCCGCACCTTCAAAGAGAGAATTATTCGCCACCGCTTTGTCGTTGACTTCAGGGACGCGAAGCTCTCCGAAACACTTCAAATGAACGCATCGTCTCAAGGAAACAGTACACGAGCAATGGCAGCAGTCGCGAAACAACGACGGCCGTTACGACTAAGCAAACAGACGTGGATACTATCAAAAGGAAAAGCGCGTCTTCGCAACTTCTCCGAAAGAAGCATCTCACGCATCGCGTATGGGGCGCAGCACCTCAGGGCAGAAGCTCAGCGGTGTCCTTTCCACGGGCAAGTGTCGCATCCAAGGCTCACGTGCCCGGCGAAAGCAGCAAAGTGTTACCACTGCAACGTGAAGGAACACTTCAGTGTGGTCTGTCGCCAGAAGGGATTCACATCCAGCAAGCTAGGACTGTCCTCACTTGAGAAAAATAATGGACTGTACTTTCTCGGTACTATGGAAAATTACTCCGCAAGTGCCGATTTTATTGCAGCGTCTATTAACGGAACGCCACATTCCGCGAATGTATACGCAGGCGCTGAGGTATCTGTGGTTCCTTCAGCATTCCCTAGGATCCGATCAGAGTTATAACAGGCATAGTTCTAATGGGACCAAGTAGGAATCGATTAAAGGTTTCGGGAAAGCTCACTGTCATTATTAGTTGGAAGCAGGCAACTATCAGACAGTGTATGTCATTGTTTTATAGCGGTGCATTCTTCTTGGTAAATAAGCCCCAGAACGGCACCGGATGGTTAATTTTGTAGACCGCGTAGCGTCTTCCGGACCTCGGGAGTATCGCTACCCTCAGCTGTTTCAAGGATTAGGTAAACTATCGGGACAATATACCATCGACTTGAAGCCAAGCTATGTGCCCTATGGGGTTCATGACGATGAGCAAAACGAGAACAAGGAGAAAGCGGGAGCCGACGTTCCGACAAGTGGACTTGTCTTTTTCAAGGGAAGTCGCCTTTAAAAAGACAAGTCCACTTGTCAGTACATTCGCTCCCACTTTCACCTTGTTCGCGTTTTGCTCATCGTCTTGAATTTCCATCTTCCGCTTTCCCCCTCTTTTCCCTATGGGGTTCATGTCGCACGCCGCGTTCCTCTTCCCATGAATGATAAGCATGAGTTCAATCACATGGAAAGACTTGACATAATATGAAAAGTAGGGGGACCTTAAGAATGGTGCGTTGTAATGGTTGCTCTGCGGAAACCATCAGGAACACTACGAACTTGTGTTGATTTGACGCACCTAAACCAAAATGTACTTAGGTAACATTGTGTTATGCACACTGTGGATGAGACGCTAAGCTTGTTAAACAATGCAACAATATTTTCAAAGCTAGACGCCAATTCTGGCATTTACCAGATTAATTTGTCCAGCGAGAGTCAGCTGCTGAGAGAGAGAGGCAAAAGGGAAGGAAAGATAGGGAGGTTAGCCAGTGTAAGTACCGGCTGGGTTACCTTGTGCTGGGGAAAGGGCTAAAGGGAATAAAAGGTGAAAGAAGAAAATATATTTGAGAAAAATTCACACAATAACTCGATGCTACGGGCTACAAGATTCAAAGACAGTCGCACAATTAACAAGCCCTTAAAAACTTGAGCAGAGCCCTTAAGGCCTTGGGTGCCGAAACCCGTCTGGACCAGTCTCCAAGAACTTTTCGTTCTCTGAACGGTTCCGATTCCGGTTTTCCGAGCAGGTCGCGAGAACTTGACACATTGTCACGGGGACAGGCGCAGAGGAGGTGCTCGATCGTCTCCCCGTAGCCGCAGGTGTCGCAAGTATGGCTTTCCGCCATTCCAATGCGGAATGAAAAGACGTTTGTGAATGCCACGCCGAAACGAACCACAGGCGGCACAGAAGTGTTCCTTCCGCTCGTGGTAACCTTGGTGGAAGGCGGAGTTGCAAACGTGGATCCAATCTATCGAGACGTACGTTCGTGATTTCACTGGTGTTGCAGTGTGCGTAAGCTGGTATGCGAGGGATAGAATACTTGTGGCTGCATCTGTTCTTGACCGTGGTATAGGTACGGCACCATTGTGGGCCGATCGCGCAGCGTCATCCGCACTGTGATTTCCCGAAATTCCGCAGTGACCCAGTATCCACTGGTAGATGACGTAGGGCCCTTTGTTGATTGCGTGATGGTGGAGCAGTCGGATGTCTGCGAATAATTGTACGCTAGGTCCGTAGTTGAAAGGGGACAGCAGATACTGGAGAGCTGCCTTCGTGTCACAAAAGATGGACAATGGATGTGATGTTTTGTGACAAATACACTCCAGAATAGCACGGATAGCTGGGAGTTCTGCAGCCGTCAATGATGTAATGTGAGGCGTCTTGAATTTGATGGTGACAGATCTTGCGGTAATTACTTCTGCTCCACCTACAGTTTTGGAGGAGACAGAACCGTCCGTGTAAACGTGGTTGCGTTCTCCGTGCTTCTCATGTAGGAATCAAAACACGGTTTGTTTGAGGACGAAAGATGACATCTCCATTTTCTTTTTGATACCGGGAATGACAAGAAGGGCCTGGAGCGGATGGAGGCACCACAGCGGTAGAGATGGTCGTGATGCAGACGTCAACTTTGATGGTAAAGTTCCATGGTTGCCGACAATAATCCTGCTAAACGCTCAACGAGGTAGAGCGGCAGGAAGGGAAGCGAGATGATGCGATGGAATTCGGACGAAGTGCCTGATGTGCATCCTTAAAGTGTCGGCATGGATATACGTATTGATGGGGTGGTCATGCGCAATGGCACTGTTGCCGCCGTGGATGCACATATGGAAAGGCCAAGACAATAACGCAGAGCTTGAGCTTGCACAGACTGGAGGGCTCGGAGGTTGGTCTTACCGGTCCCACCCAGTACAGGTAAGCTATAGCGTAGGAGGCCCAGGAACAGTGTGTTATAGAGTTAGAGCATCGCACTCACAGACGCACCCTATGACTTTCCTGCAAGAAATCTGAGCACGTGGGCTATCATGACTAGTTTCCTTTTTAGGTAGGAGATATGAACACTCCAGGAGAGTTCTCGATCTATTATCACAGCCAGAAGGCGGTGCGTCTTCTCGTAGGCAATAGGCTATCCATTATTCTGACAACGTACGGTTTCACTGCTTTGCGGGTGAAATCGACCACAGAGCACTTCTCGGAGGACACCTCCAGACCTCGTGGTCGAAGATAACCTGATGTTACTGTGGCCGCTTTTTGGAATCTGGCGCGCACCTTGGGACGCGTCACTCTTGATGAACAAATGCACATATCGTCTCCATAGATCAACACATGGACGGATTGCGGAAGGGAATGAACCAAGTCGATGAGCACGAGCTTAAATAGAGTGGGGCTCAAGACTCCGCCTTGTAGTACCCCACGGCAGGCGTTGTGTTGTGATGACGCAACATCCTCTGCTTGCACAAAGAATGCATTTAAGTAGGTGGATATCCATCGAAAAACAAGGCCACCTAGGCCGACATCGCCAAAGCGTCCACAATGGCTCGGTGGCTTACGTTGTCATAAGCACCTTTAACGTCCATGAACATCACCGCTGACATTTTCCTTAGGCTTCTTTCGTGCTGAACAGACGAGGCTAGATCTATGACGTTGTCTATAGAAGAGTGTCCGCATCAGAAGCCTGCCATAGTGGCAGCGTATATCTTGCGGTGTTCTAGATACCACTCTATACGTGTAAGCACCATCCTCTCCATCACCTTTCCTAGACAACTGGTCAGAGCAGTGGGACGATGAGACAATAAGTCTAGGGGTGATTTACCTGGCTTGAACAGAGGCGCAAGGCGGCTGGACTTCCATGCAGCAGGAACCACTCCTTCACGCCATAAATTGTTGTACACGTCTAGAAGAGCATGCCGGGCTGATTGACCGAGGTTATCAAAAGCTGCGTGTGTCGCCCCGTCAGGCCCAGGCGATGATGAACGTTTGCTCGCTGCCAACGCCGCTTGCAACTGCTCGATGTATAACAGATCGTCCATAAGAGAATCCCGCGAGATTGGAACGACATGGGAATCATGTGCGGTGAACGAGGGTGATTGACCAGCAACCTTCAAACAGAAGTCCTCCGCTAAGTCGATCCCTCGACGACCTTGGCAGAGAGCCAGACAGTTGAATGGGTGGCGGTGCGGCGATGTTCGAAGACGTCGCACCGATCTCCTTATATGTGACATGAGTTTACGTAGATCAACGGAATCACAGAAAAACTTCTGTCTTGGAGTCGGCAGGGAGTTGATCCGACGCTGGATCTTCTCCTGTATGCGTCTCGCCTCCCTTAAGTCGTAAATGGACTTGGTGTGCCTGTATCTTTGTCCGCGTGACGGCGAATCGCTCGAAGCGGCTCCAATTCTGCTTCGAATTTAGAAACCTTAGGGATAGGCCTAAAGACTCTTGCGGCTTTTTGATCAGCAATGTTAAGTATCTCCTCGATGTTGCCAGGTAGGCAGTACTGGATCTTTCGGCAATTCCTCTCCATGAACAACATGTATTTAGGCCAGTCGATGCGTTGAAGAATGATGGCTGGGTGTGACTTGCGTATGCCGTCGATTTTCACATATGTTAGAATATGGTCACTATCATGCGTTTCGTTGTCCGGAAACCATTTCGCACTGGCACTGAGGCATCTTGAAATCCAGCTAGCCGCATATGTCTATCCCCGCAGAAAAGTGGGACTGCCATCGTTTAGGCAACAGAGTTCATGGTCCGACACGAAGGACAGTACCCATCTTCCTCGACAAACCATGTTTAATCATCTCCATAGCGGATCATGTGCATTGAAATAACCTGTAGTAATCCATGGTGCAGAATTCGCTGTTAAAAATCTACTTAGTCTTTTCGAACTCATGGCTGAGTCTAAAGGCCATGATCGAACACATGGCTGAGTCTAAAGTGAAAGATCCTGCGCGACGTTTGGTGGTTGAATCCTACAGACCAATAAGATTGACAAATACGGACTATAAAGTGTACACTAAAGTACTGGTGCGACGGTTGCAGTCAGTTATAAAAGAACTTGTGGGCCCCCATCACACATGCGGTATCAAAGGCAGATGGATCTTTTCGAATATACATACTGCAAGGGCCATACTGGAATGTTGCGATGAAAGTGAGGACAGAGTCGCTATGATACAAATTGATATTGAAAAGGCATTTGACAGAGTCGTTCATGATGTCATATTTTTGCTCTTAGGAAATCTTAAAGCCGGTGCAGTGATAACAGATAGAGTAAGAATGGTGCACAAAGATTGCACTGCAAAGTTAGTAATTAATAGGAAATTAGGTGCCAGTATAGAAGTGGAATCATCAGTAAAAACAAGGATGCTGTTTGTTGCCTCTTTTCTTTGCTGTATTTAGAGCCTTTTTGTTTGAAAATAATTAAAAGCCAATCTATTCGTGGGTTTATCTACGCAGGAATTGAGAATGGAGTTCTGGCTTATGCAGGTGACGTGGCAATTTTGTGCCGTGATCCAGAAAGCGTTAGTAACACTATGAAAGAGGTTGTTTCTTTTTGCGCCGCAACTGGAAGTGTTGTCAGCTGGACTAAGTGCCTACGTTTATGGCACGGCAGTTGGCCACAAGCACCGGAGTATTTTTGCAATATGAACTGGAGCGTTATCCCTGGAAAATATCTTGGGGTGCCGTTGCAACATTATTGTGACAGTGCCGCCTATTGGATCGAAGAAGTAAAAAGAGTTAAAGATAGACAGAAAAGTGGGACGGGCATAATTTCTCGATGTTTTCAAGAGCTAGTGTTCGCAATTTGTTTTCAGTTACAAAGGTGTATTACGTACTACAAACGTTATGCTTGGCAATAATTTCGGTGCAGAAACTTTACAGAGTGTTTGCGGTATATATATGAGGATTCACTTGCAGAAGAACTAGCCGGTGTAACTTGTTTCATTCGGTGAAGAATGGAGGACTAGGATTAACACATTTGTTTTTGAAACAGATTGTTAGTACGTTCGTTTTCTTAAGGGACCAAAGTGATATATGTTTGCGTACTGTTATTCAAGTGAGATTGAATGCTTCCTTGCCTGAGTGGCTTGGCTCATCAACAAATGAACAAACTCGAACACCAAGTGGCTTTCTGAGGCAAGTTATGTCCTTTTTTTTACTGAAAGCTCATTTTTCGAATGAATTTTTGACTTCTGTGACGCGTAAGGAACTTTATAGTGATCTAGTTGATGTTTTCTTGCCACATCCTGTTTACCGTACGATGTATAACTTAGGACATGAACGCAATGTGCTGAAACGCGTTAAAAAAATGCCGGTTAGATCTTCAGCGAAAACCTTTTTTCAATTGCATTCGGGCACTCTCCTTGTGAAGCCATGGCTGCAAAGCAAGGACTTCATTGTTCCATGGTCTGTTAACTGCATCATATGTAAGAAACCTGAAACTATTGAGCACATCTTGTTGGATTGCCATGACTCCGTTTTTTTGTGGGATGTTCTCAAACGAACTCTGAAGAAAGAACTGCCGTTAAGTCTTTTCGGTATTCAGCTTTTACCATGTGCAGACACAGGAGGAGTGCCGGCTGACTTGATAATGCTTTTGTGTGTGAGTAGCGTGTGGAAAACGCGTATGGATGTCTGGAATGCCCGTGTAGGTGAAAGGTCTGCGAGGGAACACCTAAATGAACACCTAAGGATGACGGGATATGATACAATCTGTGGAAGTGGGAAAGCAGTGCTAACAGTCGTTGTGTTTCCGGAGAGGGTCATTGGAGGGACTCTTTGATAGCCGTGATGCTGGATGTTCTAGAGTAGGTTTTAGTGATGAAACGCGCTGCTCTATTTTGTAAAGATTCAAGCTTGTTTATTAGGTAAGTCTGATTTGGATTGCATATTATGGAAGCGTATTCAATCTTTGACAGAACTAGAGCTGTGTAAGCTAACAATTTAGTTGACTGATTTGCTAAAGATAAATTTCGCCCGATGAATACAAGTGTTTCATTTTCTTTCGAAATTATTTTATGAATGTCATTATTCCATGTAAGGTTTGAAGTTAAATGGATGCCCAAGTATTTTAATGTAGACACATTCTTATACACATGTTGTTCATAAAATATGAACTCAAGTGAACGTTACTGCCTCTGTTAAATGTCGTTGTTTTTGTTTTAGAAACATTTATTTCCATTAGCCATTGCTCGCACCAAAGTGAAATTTTGTTTAGGTCGGCCTGTAAAACATTAGAATCTTCAGAGGTGATAATGTTTCTCTAAAGAACGCAGTGATCTGCAAAGAACCGAACTGTGGAGGTCAGGTTGTTACTGATGTCATAAATGTAAATTAAGAATATGAGTGGTCCAAGTATGGAGCCCTGAGGAATACCAAATTTAACTTCTGCTAAAGCGGAAGACTGATCACTTACGGAAACAAATTGGTAGCGATTGGTTAAAAAACTTGAGATTCAATTAACAATTTTACCATGTATGTTAAGCCGGCTAAATTTCATCATTAGGCGAGAATGGGGAACTTTATTGAATGCTTTCTTAAAGTAAAAAAATATGGCATCGATTTTTATGGAATCGTGAACAGCTTGATGAAGATCAGTTACAAGGTCAAATAATTGTGTTTCACAAGAGCGTCCTTGCTGAAATCCATGCTGATTATTAGAAAAAAGTTATGTTCAGATAAATATTTCATAACTGAGGAAGATATGATATGTTCAAGTAATTTACCTGGAATACTAGTCAAGGATATAGGTCTATAGTTTGAGGGCACTGATCGGTCACCTGATTTGTAAATGGGAGTGATGCGAACGATCTTCCAGTCATCTGGTGCAATCGCTCTATCTATAAATTGCTGGAAAAGGGCGGCTAACACGGGAGATATAGGTTTAATCATTTTAGGCATCTTTGTGCAGATGCCGTCTGAACCTGGCGCTGAGTTATTCGAAAGTCGATCGATGGTCGATTCTATTCCCTCCGGTGTAATTATAAGGCCATTCATAGATGAGTTAATTGAAGGGAACGTAAGATCAGGTGGTATTGGATTTTCGTTTGTGAATAGAGAGTTGAAAAACGAGTTTAGTTCAGTCGCAGCTTCAGATGGTGAGAGTAGCACGCTGTTATTAACGATTGTTATAGTGGATTGAGAAGAGTGTTTAGGGTTAATTACTTTTCAAAACTTTTTTGGATTGTTAACATGCTGACGATGTCAGCGTTAAAAATCTTGTCTTTAGATGCTTCAATTTCCGCTTTGCATTTATTTGATTGTTCACGGTATCGCTGCCAATCACCATCCGAGTCGGACGACTTAGCTTTAGAGTAAAGACGTTTCTTTTTATCGATTGCACTCTTCACTTGGGACGTGAACCATGTGCTCTGTGTTGCTGAGGTGATTTCAATTTTGGGAACGTGCTTTTGTTTCAGTTCAGTAAGCTTTCTTCGGATAGCGAGCCAGTTATCATTTGCATTGCGATAAGCCATGGTTTCCAAGAACCACATAGAAAAGGTGACAGCTCTGTAAGAATCGCGTCGATATTTGCACGGGAGTAATTGTGAATAGATTTCGTTGCTTTTTCTGGTTTACTACTTTGTAAAGGATATTCACAGTGTACTACGTTGTGGTGGCTAATACATTCAAGGACGTGAACAAGCATATTTTCCAGTTCGGTTGTGAGGGCCAGATCTAGAATGGAGTTTCCACGTGTTGGCTTGCAAACTATTTGATGCGCAGATCAGATGAACAAACATCGACAAATTCCCTCCGCTCTTCCTTGCGAAACCTAGGGGCGTACACGTCTGCCAATTTGTTGCGGGGTAGTTGAAATCGCCAGCAAGGATTATAGGTGAAGTTGGATTCTTGTCTTGGTTTAGGTTAGGGAATGATTAAGTCTCTCGATGAATTCAGCGGTAGAATCAGGTGGACGGTAACAGACTCCGACTGCACAAGTCACAGAGGGACAGAACTGAAGTGAAATCCACAAAATTTCAATATTTGACTGCGTGTCAACAACGCGAGCCCATAGATTAGATTTCACTGCAGCTACAACACCGCCTCCCCGTGCGCCCACCCTATCATTTATAAATATAGTGTAAACCAAGTTTCTGTCCCAAGAACAATATCTACAGAACAAGCCTCAATAAATAGCTGGTCTTGTTTGTTAAACATGCTTCGAAAGTTACACACCAGGAGTGACAATGAATCGCCTTAATTAGCATTGCTGTGTCAATCATTCTGGTTAGTTTCATCCCCTCATGCACCAACAGTAGGTTGCTCACTCAGCCGACATACTTTGTGTTCATTGCGCGTTGAAAGACAGGTTACTTTGTTTTTTGATGAATCAAAGGTGTAACATTTGCTTCCGAGAAGTTTATCGTAGACCACAGTATATTTTTCGTTAGGATTGTGTTTTTTGCGTGCGAAATCTCCGAGATTTTTCCTGATGAGCTGCATTCGGGCCAAGAAATTTTCAATCTACACGCGTGGCTTTTGCACGTCCTTTAGTTTGGAAGCATTTTTTAAAATAATGCTCTTGCCTTTAAAATTCAGAAGTTGCACGACAATTGGTCGGATGTGACTTGCTTTAAGTCGACCTATTCTGCGGGCTCGCTCTATTTCAGCTGCATTGAAGCCTAGCTTAGTTAACACAAACTGGTTGATGATGCGTTCAGTATCAACCCATCTTTCTTTTGGTTCTTCCGGAATTCCCTTAAGTTTAGGTTATTTCTGTGGATACGGTTATTTGGGTCACCAACAAATAGATTGGCCTGCTCCAACTGCTTAGTTTCTATGGTCTTCAGCTGCTACCCGCCGTGGTTGCTCAGTGGATATGGTGTTAGGCTGCTGAGCACGAGGTCGCGGGATCGAATCCCGGCCACGGCGGCCGCATTTCGATGGGGGCGAAATGCGAAAACACCCGTGTACTTAGATTTAGGTACACGTTAAAGAACCCCAGGTGATCGAAATTTTTGGAGTCCTCCACTACGGCGTGCCTAATAATCAGAAAGTGGTTTTGGCACGTAAAACCCCATAATGTAATTTTTAACAAGCGTGAGAACTTGGTCCATCTTATCCGGGCTGGGGTTGGTCTCTACGTCGCCAGCGCACAGTATCAAATGGGCAATACAAAACAAAACCAAGGAACACCGTCCCCCCATGCGCCAGTAACTAGTAACCAACGCAGCCCTAAGCCATACTGGCTAACAACCGCTGGCAAAATGGCCATGCGCCACAAAGCGGCCTATCCGTGCACGGTAGGTACACAGATCATAGCTCATGGTGAATCAAACGACACTCGGGATTTGCAGCCTAAACAGTACCGAAGTTGAAGAAGCTATCGTCACAACCCGCTCACCTATGACACATGAAACAAGAATGCGTGAGCTGCGAACAGTCGGCTGCAAATCCCGTTCGGTGCTTGTGGACGAACCCTTTTGTAGGTGACCAAGTGGAGGGCGCTGCGTACGATGTCAGCCGCTTCTGGGTGGGTCGGGGCGCAGATCGCCTGCGCGATGGAAGGCGATAAGGCTGTAGCCACGAGGCAGCTCGCCAGGTGGCCCGATGACCAGCTATCAGTTTGGAGGGCCACAATCTTCGTGTCGTCGCTTGCTTCTCGAAAGTGTGAGAGCCTATGATACATGAAACAAAAATACGTGAGCTGCGAACAGTCGGCTGCAAATCCCTAATCAATATTTGCCACGTGTTCCTAAACTTACATCATTAAAGCACATCAGAATTGGTGCTGAGGCTGGTTCACAATATATGCATATACTTCAAACAATCATAAATAAGCCAGGAGCTTGGAGTATGATTGAATATCAAGAACTACTTTGATGATACAAAAGTCAAGGCTTTCTTTTTGGCATCACCCATTCCAATTCGTCTGCTTTTTTTTTTCAATTGAAGCATCGGCAAGGTTTGTGCCATGCGCTTCGACCATGATTCTTCCTTGTTCGCGTCTTTTAAAAGCGCCCGGCCATGACCATAAAACACGACAATCGCCCCAGTAACGCATTGGTCCCTATACACTTTTCCATATACTTTTTCGCAATACATTACGCATATTTCACCGCATAACATCGCATTGCGGCAAAGCTAATTTTATGGAACTGACATGTAACGGATGTTTTGTCATTCTGCTGTTCGCACGAGCATTAGGTCGCAAAATGACAAAACACAGAGTTGACTTGCTGCTGGTTGATTTTTTAGCTAACACTTCGAGACGTAAACGTTGTTTCCACAAAAACCAGTGAAGTTTCTCGCGCTCGTACGCGCTTCTAAAGGCAGTGTGACCACCTATAATTAAGGAACTGTGATAAGCGGCGACGAAATCCACACAAGGTACATCAACATCAACAAAAGCTACTGGGCAAAGATATTAAGAACTGGCACAGGCGCCACCCAGAAACTGGCAAACGCAGCGACGACATCCACACAAACCACGTCACTTTCCACAAAGCTCTTGGGCAACACGATCCGCCACGGGCACAGGTGAAGTCCGCTAAACACTACACGGGCAGAACTACTACGGCCACACTCGTTCATTTAACAAGCTCTCACATTTACCGACATCAAACAGCCGCCATCACTTCTCTACAGTCACGGGCACAGGCGAAGTCCGCACGGGCAGAACGGAAGCACCGATTCAGGGCTCTCGTCGCGTTCATCACTTTAGCGCCACATAGTTAAAAATATTACACGAAGCCAAGTCAAATCATTATTTACCGTCTATTTGGGCGAACGTAGCGCTTTCGGGCCCTAAGCACTACAACGACTAGGGCAAAATAACGCTTACCCCTGTTTCCACTTCATCGACTGGGTCGCAGCATTGGCGGCCAATGAACGAAAGAACCTGTTCCTTGCACATCAACAGTACTGACGACTTAGCACTGACCTTTTAGCAAACATAAAAGCAGCCGGAGACAGTAAGCTAGTCGCTTTATTATTCATGGGATTCAACGGTATGGGCTCGGCACACAGGGGCGCACAGCTTGGTGTAATCGCGCTTGCTCAGACGCGCCGATCGTTTAACCACACGATGCAATGATTACTCAACTCCGTACATCCTGCGAACAAGTAATGCGAATGATCACACGTATCACCAATAAAACGAGAGGGATGATGGAGAACGACACTCTTCGGTTGGTCAAGGCCTTTATACTCAGCAGAATTGTGTACGTAGCTCCGTACCTTCGGATGAGGATGTGCGATTTAAAACATTTCGATGTCATGATCAGAACAGCATATAAGAAGGCACTAGGACTGTCGGTCAAAACATCTACAGAACGCTTATTGCAGTTGGGGGTGCACAATACAACAGATGAGATGATTGAGGCCCACCTATTAAGTCAATATGCCAGATTGGCAGGAACGAAAACGGGACGCAAGGTACTAGAGGACCTAAATATCAGTTGTCCTTACTATACGGCAACAAGACAAGACATTCCGAAAGAGTGAAGGGGCAGATTCGCGACACTGCCCCTTCCTAAAAACATGCACCCAGAATATCATCAAGCAAGGAGGAGGGCAAGAGCCAAGAAGATGGACCAGATCTATTCTAAATTAGAGGGAGCCTTCTTTGTGGATGCTGCAGGTCCGGTGGGAGGAGTCTCCACAACATCGGTAGTGCATCAAGGGCAGACGGTCAATGGACTTTCTGTTCGGCACGGGGAAATTGCAGAATTGGAAGAGGCGGCAATCGCCATGGCGGCTTCGCATCCTAGTTCAGAATACATTATTACAGACTCGCAAACTGCATATAGAAATTACACGCGGGGCCGAATTGCACCGCTAGCTTGCAGAATCCTCAAACAATCTGGGGTCTTCGCTTCGCGCAAAGAGCTGATTTGGGTGCCAGGTCACGAGGGTATAGAGGGAAATGAGCGTGCACACGCTGCCGCCCGAGCTTTTCTCCCCCGGGGTCCCTCCTCCTCCCTCCCCGAAGACTCGGACTTCCCAGTGCCATTGATAACTTATGCAGACGTATTACAACACTTGCGCTTATCGGGACGAAAATACCCGGGCCCAACTAAGGGATTAAACAAATCAGAAGAATGTCATTTACGAAGGTTACAAACCCTATCATTTAATAACCCAGTCAAGCTACACGCTATTGAGCCACAATCTTTTTCGGCCGAGTGTAAATTCTGCGGGCAGAAAGCAGCTTTGTACCATATGGTATGGGCCTGCCAGGCTAATAGTGCCTTAGAAGCTATAAAACAGCCAACGTGGGAAGGATGGGAGGCAGTCCTGTCCAGCTCAACCCTCAAGGACCAGCGAGCCCTCGTGGAAAGAGCTAGGGCGGTGGCCTTAGCCAACGGAATTCCGGAATAAGAATCCGACCACCCTTCTCCTAACTCCCCTCTCCTTTTTTTTCTTCTTTAAATAAAACGTTTTCGTCAACCACACGATGCGGCACTGAAGGCGTCCAAAATGAAAGCGGAAATTCAAGGGCTTGCAAAATGCACAGTGGGAACTACCAGCTCACTGCTCTTGTTTGAGACGGGGTGGGATATCGAGCAAGCGAGCCAGCGCGCAAAAGATCAACGGAAGAGAAAGAGCAGCGTTTGCCTTTGCGAGACTTGATTCACAGTCGATTAAAGAAACGCGCAACGTGCACAACACGCACAATGTGCCCACCAAGTGCTCACACCACTGCGCTTTACCAGCCTATCAACTAAGGCCTCTAAATAACTTTATCCAACACAATCCAACCTTACGCGAGGTGGCAATACGATACTGTCATTACATCGGTCACATGACCAAGCGTGTGTTCAAGGCTTCGGCACTGTAAGTGCCGTGTGAAACCGGGCTGTGCATAGTTCCGCAATTGCGCTTGTTTGGGCACTCGTGTGTTTCTCACTGTTTTCGCTCGCGCTGTCCTTTGTCAAGGAAGCATTGTGCTTTGTTGTCTTACTTGGCCCCGCGTGTGTAGCGATTTGTTTGTATGATTTTAATTTGGAGAGCAGCTGAGGTTTTCATTCCAGAGTGCCCAGTGGAGGGCACTAATTTGCTCTTCAAGCGCATTGTCATGTCGCTATGGACAAGAACGGCGCTGCCACGCAAGCGTGAGAGCGCCGCATGCGGGGCAAAATTCAACTAGCGGGTGTACACCTGTTCCACCTCTCGTTCACACCGCCTTGATTGCCTCTTGCACTGTGCGTGTTTGGGCACCGCGCGCGGTGTGTGCCTGCGTGAGTGCGTGGGGACGTTTTATTCGAAGGACGATATACACGCTTCTATTTGCCTTTAAGAAGATCGGTACGCTTGACGGTTATTTTCATGGCTGCAATACGGCGAAAGGGCAGCGTCTGCTTAGCTATGTAAGTGACACTGAGCGGGTAATTGAAAACGACATCGTATGTGCCGCCGGAAACATCGTCGGCACATACGACGCCTGTCAGCTAAAGTCATCTTTGTAGTTTCCCACAAAATGTTTGCTACTAATTCGTGTTGTATCTGATGGCGACAACCGACTTCCATCGACACTATGCGGAAATAAACAAAATGTATCGCCGCATAGAACAAGAACGACTTGCGCACACAACTTTAACTTGTATGTCCGCTACAATATAGAATGTAGGCAGCAATGTAAATAGCTTGGTCATTTTTTAACAATGCTCAAGAGACGGAACGTGAAAGTGTTAGTAATCATTCCTGCTTCAGCAATGCCGGCGCTATCTAGACGCGGGCGTGTATCGTCCAGTAACTCGATCGATCGGTGCAGTGGTGATGCAGGAATATACTCCGGTCATGTTCAATGCATCGTGCACATATGCAATTTCTCGCCACACGTGAACTGCGGCCACTGCTAGCGCATGCAACAGAAGTGGTTTCTATTCTTGGGCAGAGCACACAGAAACGAAGCACGGGACAGAAGACAGGACAAGCGCTGGGCGAACAACTGGAAGTTTTTATTTGAATAAAAGGATTATATACCCAGTCATCATGAAATTCATGTGGATTAAACATAAGAACCGTCATACACTCACGAGTGATCAATGAACGAGATCGCTTCGTTTCTCAGTTGTTTACTTCGTTCTGCGCATCGCAGTAATCCATGTCTGTCGTCTGCTTTTTTCGTACCATTTCCTTGTGAATCGGCAGAATTTCACTGGTGGCATCAACCCTTCCGTGTTTACATTGCTGTCGTGACAATTAACAACAGAATAATAATTTCAAGTCATCCGAAGAGGCGCCGTCGCAAGCAAGAGCAGTGGGTGGGACATTGAATGGAAGCGGCGTAAACGTCCCCCCTTGGAGGTGAAATCATTCAGTCAGGGGAGAAACGAGCGCTGGCGTCTAGGATGAAACTTGGCGTGCGGACGTCTATGGCTATGTGAGGCGCCTTTTCAGTGACGTTGTAATTAAGGCGTTACGAGCATTATTCGATGAAAGTTAGAGACATAATGTTGCTTTTGGATGCCTGGCATCGGGAACTGCTGTCATGTGTGAAACTAGCAAGTTTTGCAGGATGCGAAGAAAGGTGGGAATTGCCGTGTCTGCGCACATTGCCTACATCCCCTAGACAGCCGTCACTGAGGTATTTCAGTCTCCCGTTTAGCGACAATGTTGCAGACAAAGGAACTGCTAAATTGGCTTTTTGTTGATGTTCATTACGAGTACGGTAGCAGGAGACTAGGTAAAGTGCACGCCCTATTTCCTTGCCTGGGGCTCCAGCGCACTTGTAGAATATTGCATGAACCGCACCATGGTGTTATCGCTTGCGATTCTGCTTCTTCGATTGTGTTTTGGCCCCTTTTATTCTACGTGACTGGTATTTAATGGTCTTAAGAGGAACTTTGTGTCCAATATGAGACAGCTGAATTCAATTTTCTTCGGGGCCTCGGACTGGTAGCAATATATTGCGCTGCTTCTAGCTTTGTTCGTGTTATAGTTCTTGTAGTTCGCGATCGGATACCACATATACTCTGTCTAACTCACTAGTGGATACTGCATGCGTGAGTCGTGAATCGCATTGGCGTACAATATTCTGTTACTCCAGGCAGTCACTATATTTTGCTGTTTGTGACTGGTGCTGGTCTCTACGCTGCTTGGCCTTTGCGGCACTTAGTCGGCCGCCTGCCGAGTTCGTGTGTGTGCCATGTATACGCACGGAGTTCGGAAGCGCTCGCGTAGTGTTTTTCGATTTGTGCGCTCTTCGTGTAGTTCGCTCAGCAGGGTATCCGGTGTTCGTGGTCCTCGTGCAACTAATATTCCAAGCGTAATGTCAAATAGAGGAACCTCTATTTAGGCGTTTAGACATGCCAGTTCGTTAAGTTGATGGGTAAATAAATGAATATTTGATGTTTTATGGCGCAAGGGCCAAGTATAGCCAAAGAGCGCCATGTCCATGGTAATGACTTCGCAGTGTAATCATGAGTTCGATGAAGTTGGTGTGACGTGGCTGTAGAGGGGCCTTAAACATGGTCGCGCTAAAGTGCGTAAAATCTGTATGAGATTATGGCGATGACTTATGACGTGTGCTATGAACATTAAGATGCATTTAAAAAGAATGATACGATGTGTAAAAATATATAAGGTTATAAGATATGCTATAGCACTACTGCCTCCTTAGAGCCCTTGAAAAACAAGGGCCTGGAGGCATGTGCTATGCAAAACTGTTATCGCAGAGGCATCCTCTGGAGCGAGGATGCTCTACGAATTTAATGGGCATATAACGTGTAGTACGACATCGTTTAAGAAGTTGATGACTGCCTTGGTGTCAAAAAGCGGTTCCTTACCAAGAAACATAGCCGGATGTAGAGGGATGTAATAATGGTAAGAAAGCAGCGGAAAATGTTTCTTTCTCTCCGTTTCGGTTTCCCGACACTCCAGGAGCACGTGGAAGACGGTAAGCCTCTCACCTCATCTACCACAGGTTGGAGGTTCACTTCCAGTAAGCAGATAATTATGGGTGCCAAATGTGTGTCCTGTTCTGAGGCGACAGAATAGGACATCTGTTCGCCGAGATCTTGCTGGGGAGGGCCAAAAACCTAACTGTGACTTTATAACGTGCAGTTTATTATTTATTTCTGCGTCCCTCATGCGTTGCCAGTGGTTTCGCAGTTCCTTTTGTATTTAAGGTTTCAGATCTGTGAGAGGCACCAAAGCAGTATTATTAACAGCAGGGGGTGCAATTGAAGTAGCCATCTGGTCTGCCAGAACGTTACCTTCGATTCCCCTGTGGCCAGGTACCCAGCATATGATGATATGCTGGTTAGATAGATAAGCTTTGCACAGGTCGGAATAGACCTCAGTAAGTACAGGATTATTATGTTTGTAGGGTGACATTAAGGCCTTCAACACACTTAGGGAGTCTGTATACATAACGGCTTTTTGGAGTTTTGATTTCCTTATATGCTTTACAGCCGACCATACAGCGTAGGCCTCTGCCGTGAAGATACTTGTTTCTGGATGTAGTACATCGGATTCTGAAAAAGATGGACCGACGGCTGCATAGGATACTCCGGCATGTGACTTGGAAGCGTCTGTGTAGAACTCTGTGCATGAGTGCTTGTACTTAAGTTCTAGAAGGAGGTAATAGCTTGGTTGGGCGAATTAAGCGGTGCTCCAGGAGTGAGACATGCATTTCATCGCTAAGCTCCTTGACACCCAGCGAGAAAGGCTGTCTTATAGACAGACGGTTGCGGAAAAGTGTAGCACACGTCATATCAGTAATGGTATTAAAACATAGATGTTCAGGATTAGAGTGCACTTTAAGGAAATATGTAAAGCTGATGTATGATCTCTGCAAGTGGAACGGCCATTCATTCGATTCGGCAAATAAGCTTTCAATCGGGCTTGTTCTGAAAGCGCCAGTTGCTAAGCGGATGCCTAGATGGTGGACAGGATCCAGCATCCTTAGCGCGCTCGGGGCGGCAGAGTTATACACTACGGCACCATAATCCAATCGTGACCGAATTAGGTTCTTGTAGAGATTCATTAGACACTTTCTGTCACTACCCCACGTAGTCTGAGATAGAAGTTTCATTAAGTTCATTGTTTTTAGACATTTTCATTTCAGCTATTTAATGTGTGGAATGAAAGTGAGTCTATCGTCAAGTATAATACCTAGAAATTTGTGCTCTTTTTTGATAGGTATTTGTTGTCCACACAGTTCTAAGCAAGGATCCGGGATCAGGCCTCTCTTTCGTGTGAAAAGAACACAAGAACTTTTGTTAGGATTGATTTTAAATCCATTTTTCTCTGCCCATATTGATACTTTGTTCAAGTCATGCTATACCTGTCTCTCGCACACGGCGAGGTTACAGGACTTAAAAGCTGTTTGAATGTCGTCCACATAGACAGAATAGAAAATGGCCGGCGGTAATGAAGCACGAAGCGTGTTCATCTTCACGATAAAGAGCGTGCAGCTAAGCACGCCTCCCTGGGGTACACCAGTTTCCTGTATAAAAGGACGTGACAGTACATTACCGACTTTTACTCGAAAGATACGATTCGACAAATAGCTTTCTATTAGGTTTAGCATATTGCCATAAAGGCACATTTCTGACAAGTCTCTCAAGATTCCGTTAGCGCCACGTTGTGTCGTACGCATTCTCCATGTCGAAGAATATGGATAGGAAAAACTGTTTGTGTGCAAATGCATCACGGATGTTTCCTCCATCACGGTTGTGGAGTGCCCCTCTCTGAAGCCACACGGATAGGCATCAAGCATTCTGTTCTATTCAAGGAAATGAATGAGTCGCTGATTAATCATTTTTTCAAATACCTTACAAAGGCAACTTGTGAGGGCCATCGGGTGGTAACTTGCCACTGAGGAAGGGTCTTTGCCTTGTTTCAAAACCGGCACCACAATGGCTTCTTTCCATGCGGTTGGAAGGTATCCCACAGCCCAAATAGTGTTAAAAAGTGCGAGTAGTGTGACTTGCGTGCCATTGTGTAGGTTTTTGACCATTTCGTACATTATTCTGTCAGATCCCGGTGCAGAGCTCTTGCATGCACTCAAGGCAGCTCTGAACTCGGCAATACTAAAAGGACGGTTGTAAGGCTCATTCTCTCGACTTTTTCTTGTGAATGGCTTACGTTCTTCTAATTGTTTATATTTAAGAAAAGATTGTGAATAATTGGTTGAACTTGATACGCTCTCAAAGTGCTCCCCAAGTGAGTCTGCCTGATCTTGCAGTGTATCGCCCTGTGTGTTTACCAAAGGAAGTGAATATGCTTGTCGCCCTCTTATCCTATTAACCCTGTTCCAGGCTTTGGCCTCATCTGTAAACGAGTTGATACTCGATAGAAACTTCTGCCAACTTTCTGTTCTGGCCTGTCGGTGGGTTCGCCTGCCTTGGGATTTTACTTTCTTAAAGTTGATAAGATTCTCCGCAGTGGAAGAAGCGCGTAGCAACCCCCACGCTTTGTTCTATTTCTTACGGGCGATCCTGCATTCTTCGTTCCACCACGGGACGCGCCGTTTGCGTGCCAAGCCACTTAATTCAGATATTTCAGATACTTCAGACACTTTCCTGTGTCTCGGACGTTTTTCGACATCAGAGGCTGTGCAAGGGGCACAACGTCATCCTCCGGGATGGGGAATAGGAATCCCAACCAAGCGTTTGACCCTGGTCGTCCACCACTGACTGCATCTAAGACAAGGGACCGTACTAGCCCTTCCACTATCGCCCTTGAATCTTCCGACAGCTCAACGGTTGAAGAAATGGAATCGGACAACGATTTCACACTTGCCGTGGGTCGCCGTTTGAAGAGAAAACTCAGGAGGACATCAACAGACAGTGAATCGTTGCCCAGGCAGGACACTGATAAGCAATCATTCACTGTTGCTTACATCCCTACCACAGCTACCGACGATCTGAATACCTTGAACAGGCAGAGCTTAACGGAGTACTTTGAGCGAATTGCGCCAGGCCAAGTCAGCGGGATCAGAATTAACGCACGGAGGAACATCCTTTCAGTGGACGTGAACAACAAGTCAATTCTGGATACGCTAAAGGCTGCCACGATGCTAGGAAACATCCCAGTGCGCTCCTTCTTTGCGTATGGAAAAGAAACCTCGACTGGCGTTATCTCTGACGTGGACAAAGAAATCGCTGACACTGACCTCAAGAGGCTTTTGAATTCCACCGCACCAATAGTGCAGATTCACCGCTTCGGTGAATCACGGTGTATTAAAATAGTTTTTGACTCAGAAACATTACCTGACTACGTAAAAGTAGGATACGTAAGACACCGTGTACGCCCTTACGTGCCAAAACTGGTGCAGTGTCGGAAGTGTTTCAAAATAGGACACGTAAGCGCAGCTTGCAAGGGCGGCGTAACATGCCAACGGTGTGGAGGGGCCCATCAAAATGACAGCTGTGATGCTACTGCCTTAAAATGTCCTAATTGCGCCGGTCCACATGAAGCGACATCAAAAGAGTGCCAGAAAATCAAGGACGAAATGTCAGTGCTTCGAAAGATGGTGCGGGACAACTCCACTCACAGACAGGCTGCTACATCGATACGCCGCCGCAGTCACCGATCGCGACACAGACGACAGCAAGACAAGAGTACGTCCCGTACAGATGGACCATCGTCCACATGGCAAACTCCTCGCTTGCCAAGTTTGCTCCTGCGATCAAGATTCGGGCCCGACGTACCTTCTTCGGCAGCAGCACGTGGAACACATTCGCAGCATAAAACGACGATTCCGCCGACCGACTCTGACATTGACTGGCCGTCATTCCCATCCAAACAAACAGGCTTGAATGCATCGGGAGATGCGTCTGCAAAGGTGGCTGAGAAGGATAAAACAGAAAATGAAAACGTACGAAGTATGCTGAAACACCTGATAACTACAGTTCGTTCACTTTTCTGCGGACTACAGACGCCGGTTGCTAAGACTGCGCTACATGTTCTAGATGCTTTGGAACCGCTCCTCGCGGCTCTACAATAAGACATCATGGCGCTATCTTTTGAAAACCAATTACGAAGATCTGCAATAATGCAGTGGAATGCCAGAGGCCTACGGGGCCGCCTCGCAGACTTTCGGCAATGGATGTTCAAATATCAGTTTCCCGTGGCTGTAATATGTGAACCAAACATGACGTCTTTACTACGAGTATCTGGATATGTGCCACTGTGGTCAAGGAATGACCACAATTTAAGCAAAGTGCTCACTTTTGTTCGTCGGAATCTAACGTGCCTTCGTAAAGACATTCCTGCACACGCTTCCAACGAGTACGTTTGCATAACTCTGAAGTACAAGCGCGCACATTCTCAGTAATTGGCGGATATATACCCCCAACATCGAGCATAGACTGTTCATATTTGCTGTCCATACTGAAAACTTGTCCGGGTCCCCACATAGTCATCGGCGACTTTAATGCCCACCATCCCATGTGGGGCTCCGCTTCGACGAACGCCCGCGGAAGAGACTTGGCTGACTTCATGCTTAGTCAAGGCTTGATGGTGATCAATGATGGCTCGCCAACATACCTTCGAGGCTCTTACTACAGCAGTTGCCTTGACATTGCGTTTGTTTCAAAAAGCCTGTTGTCTGCTACACGATGGTGCACTGATCTCGACACCCATGGAAGTGACCATCTACCAACATATATACAGTTGAAATGGTTACATCCCCCAGCTCCGCACACTGTGCGTTCTATCGATTGGCCAACATTTCGAGAATCTGTGAACACCGCATGTCAAGCTATCCAAGCACCATCCAATGTTGAAGATGTCATCGCGGCAACATTACGCGACACTACAAAGCACATCAGCGCACCTTCACCTAGATCACTTATAGATGACCAGTACGAGCGACTTCGCGCGATACGGCGTCGAGCAGAACAGAAATACAGAAGGACCAAATCACCATTAGACGTCACTGCATCACGCCGGGCGCAGCGTCATGTCCTGCGCCACCTTGACAAACTTGACAAACAACGCTAGAGATCATTCTGTGGCTCTCTGGATCCGAGAAAACCTCTCTCTAGAATGTGGAAAATTGTACGAAGCCTTCGCTCGCCTCCACAACAGCTTCACCCGTTCAGCGCTGTGGCCATACGGCAAGGCCGGCGTGAAGTTGAGGTCGCCGATGACTTCTGCAAATTACTTGTGAGCTCCTCCAACGATATACCAACGCAATCACGACTGACTTTCCCACCATCTAGTGATCACCGTCTAGACGCGCCTTTTACTATGCACGAGCTCGACGCTGCGATATCTACTTCCCGCCGGTCAACTTGTCCAGGACCAGACGGAATTACATACTCCGCGATTTGTCATCTTGGAGTAGAAGCTCGAGAAATTCTCCTGACGCTCTACAACTCTACGTGGGACACAGCAACTGTGCCTAATCGCTGGAAGTGCAGTCGTCTTGTGGCTTTGCTAACACCTGGGAAATGCCCACATGATCTCTCACATTATCGGCCAATAGCCTTGGCAAGCTGTGTCGGTAAAGTGATGGAGCGGATGGTACTGAGCAGACTGGAATGGCTACTCGAGAAAAGTGGCGGACTTCCTGATTTTAGCAATGGATTCAGAAGAGGCCGATCGTCCATTGACGGTGTGATCGACCTAGTATCTTCTGTTCAACAGGAAAAGAGACGCCGTCGTCTGGTATGCGCAATATTTCTGGATATCAAAGGTGCCTACGACAACGTTTTCCACCATTCGATTCTTCGGGCGCTTGAGGATATCGGAGTTGGTGGCCGGATGTATGCATGGCTGCAGAGTTACCTCAGTGGCCGCACCATCTTCATGTGTACTTCGGATGGCGAGACTGATAGACATGACGCTCGCAGGGGTGTTCCGCAGGGTGGTGTCCTTAGCCCAATAATATTCAATATCATACTGGTGGGCCTTGCAGACTAGCTACCTGAAACAGTGCATATCAGTACGTACGCGGATGATATCTGTATTTGGTCATCTGGGGTCACACGCCCACAAGTGCATGCGAGGCTTCAACGTGCGGTTACCATAACGGCGAAGTACTTGCGCCGTAGAGGCCTGCAACTCTCAGCAACTAAGTGTGCAGTCATGGCATTCACGCGCAAATCAATGTCAAATTATCCAATCGTTGTCGACGGAACGGTGCTCCCTTTAGTCACCCACCACAGATTTCTTGGCGTGATAATAGATCGCAGTCTTTCTTGGACCAAAGATGTTACTGCGCTTAGCGCTAAACTGACCAACTTCATACACGTTATTCGTGTAATATCAGGACTGAGATGGGGCCCCTCTGAGCGAAGTTTGCTCCAAGTGTACCACGCACTTTTTGTGGGCTAAATACGCTACAGCATGCCTGTGTTATCTAACATGGGGTCATCTTGTATACGCACGCTGGATAGCCTTCAGGCACAAGCACTACGGATATGTCTTGGCTTGCCACGCTACACGTCAACCAAGGGCACAATAACGGAAGCACGGGCTTGTCCAATCGACATATACAGGTCTTGTGAACCTGTCCGAACCTATCTTCACCTGCTAACCAGACACCCACACCATCCACTGTCAACACTTCCAAGCACAAACCTTGACTGTAGTTTTTCTAAAGCTATTGCATGTCACGCAAGTGTTATACCTGCAAGATTCCAGGCCACCAATATTCCCGCAACACCTCCATGGACATTGCCAAGACCACTAGTGAGGCTTCAGATACCCGGAATCGTGAAGAAATCTCACGTTTCCTCCATTGGCTTGAAACAGCTCACCCTGTCCCATATATTTACATTACATAGTGGGACTGTACAAGTATATACCGATGGTTCGGTCACGCCATCTGCCACAACGGCCACATTTGTCATCCCACAACTTGGAATTACTCAACGATTTAGATTAGACCACAAATCGACATCCACGGCTGCGGAACTTGTGGGAATACGGGAGGCTGTCCGTTTTATGAGAACGCAGACACCTCATAAACGGACGATATTGTGCGATACCAAATCAGCGCTACAGGCGCTAAAATGTTTTTTAAAGAAAGGACCATACTACCTGCTCGTGCTGAAAATCGTCGAACTTTATCACAGTGCCGAGTTAAGTGGCCACGTGATCACCTTTCAATGGGTGCCTAGTCATTGTGGTGTTTTTGGCAATGAACTCGCTGACAGTGAGGCAAGATCGGCGTCCTCTTCCTCTGATGAAGTACGGATTGCCTACTCGCGACCTGACACCAACTCCATGATTAAGGCACTCATGCAGGACCTTACAAAAGCTTACAGAGCCCACTATAACAACATTCACAGACGTCTACACATGGTTGACCCAGACGGTAAATTCTGTTTGCCCCCGAAGCTTACACGGAGCAAAACATCACTGTTACACAGGATTCGGCTCGGCGTTGCTTTCACCCGTCGCTACGCACACCTTATCGGCCAATCGAACAGCCCTGATTGTGATCACTGCCAGACGCCTGAAACACTGCAACACCTACTGTGGGACTGCCCAGCATATATGCTGGAGCGAAGGACGCTAGAAAGTTTCTTAGCCAGCGTTGGCAGGCAACCACTGTCGGAGGAAGCTATCCTCGGCCCATGGCCTGACACTGCAACTTCAATACGTGCAACAAAAGTATTGTTGAAGCTTCTGCAGGACACCAAGCTTGACGAGCGGCTCTAGCAAGACAGCTGTCTTATGTACATAAGCACTCACCACTTCTCTTATCATCATCATCCATCCCAGTACTTTCACTCCCCTTCCCTCTTCCCCAGTGCAGAGTAGCAGACTAGAGCGCACTAGCTCAGGTCGACCTCTCTGTCTTTCCTATCAATAAATCCAATCTTGTGGTACTTCAGATATGCATTTAGATGCAGCATCTATAATGAATGCTGTAAAGTACTTCACAGCTGCATCGATTTCTAAAGACATATCAGCCCACGAGATACTAGTAAGAGTTCGGAATTTCTCCCAGTCAGCTGTCTCAATCTTCCACCTAGGAGCCTGTGGTGGATATTCGTTTTCATTAAGTGTTCCTAATAGTATGGGGAAGTGGTCGCTTCCGTAAGGATTGTTCGTAACTTCCCATTCGAGTTCAGGCAGTATAGACAGGGAGACTATGCTGAGATCAATTGAAGAAAAGGTTTTGTTTGCAAGACAGTAATATGTGGATTTCCTCTTATTCAGAAGGCACGCACCAGAAGAAAAAAGGAACTGTTCAACAAGACGACCTCGCGCATCTATACGAGAGTCTCCCACAGGGAGCTGTGCGCATTGAAATCGCCAAGAACAACATAAGGTTCTGGCAATTTATCTATGAAGGACTGATATTCATGTTTGGTTAATTTGTAATGGGGGGGGGGGGGGGGGGGTATATAAAGCTGCTGCTATATGTTTCAAAAGAAGCTGCAAAAATTTGAGTGTAAGGCCTGCCCACTTATATGGCGAGCTCCCCGAGAGGGAACACAAAGTTGAGTGCTACCAAGTGAAGAGTGAGCGCATGCATGTGTCATAGATGGTATGTGGGTAAGTCGCGCTGGTGCAGCCAGTGCATCTGCATTCAAAACATTTAAGCTACCAGCGTACTGCAAAATTTTTCGTACACTTCGACGAAATGGAGCACCACTGCAAATATCTTGGCAAACCTGTACAGGGCAGCAAGTGTGTCTGCACTGAAAACATTTCAAGTACCTGCGTGTACGGCAGTGCCATTGCCAGGGGAACTGTAGAATAGAAATTGGTGTGCTCCCAAGCTGTTCATCAATGGAAATCTGCCTGGACTATCTGCGCAATATTTTTGGATGTGAAAGTGAGCGTGAAGTGGTAAAGCATTTGCTCGGGGCTACATCTGAAAGCGTTTTGTCATTCAGAGTGCCTTTTAAAGCAAAGCGGTTCGCCCCTAGTTGGTCGGCGTTTTTCTGTCCGTGTCCGTTATTAAAAACGTGGGTCGATCTCGGCGGCAGCGCAGGGCCAGAAGCAATGGCTTGTACCCCCGTAAGGCAGAGGCTTTGGCAAAATTAAGTGCACAGTGCATGCGTTCTTTGGAGTCATGGATACAGCATACAGATCAGCATACCTTTCAATAAAGAACAAGCGCAAAGCGAGCATTCAAGCCACATAATTGATGGTAAGGTGTGCCTGGTAACAAAGCGAAGCACGTAGCGCTACCCGCATACTTTCCCGGTAGCGATTACTGCTGTGCAAGCTGCAATGCTAGCTTGCAACGTGGGAAGTGACGTGCCTAGCCTTTCGTATATGGAATAACCAGTCTAGCACCTGATTTCAGTGTTGCTGCAGCACCGCTACAGGCGGCAAGGTGCTGTCAAAATTACTATAACTCTAAAGCAGTAAAGCATTGTTACCCACACATCAGTTGTAGTGGTGGTATTAAACAGCTTCGCTGGACATCAACGTTCGCAGGGCCGCCATCCCGAGCCAAATTCTTCTTTTTTTTTACTTTGGGAGACTGTAGATGTGTGCAATGTGTACTAATGTATTCATGGGTATGCAACTGATTTAGTGCGACCTTATGCCTGTTTATGCGAGAGTAGTACATATGTGCCTTATGTACAATGCTGTTCTTATAGACCGATTCGTACTTGTTATGACCGTTGCTCCCTTGGTTACTGAAACGCAGCTTCCTGTGCATTTCAGTTATTTCCGGGTTTATACTAGTTTTTAATACTGACGCTTGCATATTCATTTCTCATGTACTAGAGTACTAAGGTTGTTTTAGTTGTGTAGCGTTACTTAGTCTCATCGTACTCTGCATTACAGTGATTCTCCCTTGTTAGACAGAATTCCTTGTTTCAGTATTCTATGCTGTCTTTAGCTTGATTGTTGTTGTTTTAGTTCTATGGTTCTTTTAATTTTCTCATCATTACTTTATTTGACGTACTTACTGCACAGGCAATATTTTCAATTTTGACATGTTTCCGTTTGGTTTTTATCACAGGATTGTTTTAGTATGTGTCGTTATTCCTTTTTGTATTCTTTCTATCTTATACATTATTAGTAACATTGCTTGTAGGCAGCTACCATGCCATTCAATCTCGCATTTTCATTCTGCTTCTTGCAGTTGCTGTGGTATCAATTTCTGAATAACTCTAGTCGGTTTCATCGGATAGCATGTGCTCTGATCTTACTGTGCAAAAAAGAAACTTTTGCACACTTCGCGTTCTTGCTGTTCGTCATTGTAAGTGTACTTACGAATTTCGTTTATGCATGTTCAAGTCATTGTTGATCAACTTCTAGTTCATTAAGAATTGTTTCTGGGAGCTCTAGTCATTCTTGATGTGCTTTTAATTTGATTTACTTTGCGTTTCTAATATATTTTGCTCAAGCCTGGCATAAGTGCCTATTATTTTTGCAATAAAGTGTTCTTTTGTGATATGCACATTTCATGCGCTCTAGGCACAGAAGCCCTGGCCTGGCTGATTGTCAAGACGTGCCCATTTTTTAGCGGGATTTCATTCCTATTTTGGTTGTAAGCATCATTGCTGTACACAAAAAGTGGAACTGCAGATTCATTTTCGTGGACATGTTCCATTTCAGGTGACTTGGTCCAGGATGCGTCGGCATCTATGGCAGCAGTACTTGGCCCTGCACCAGAAGCTCAGTAGCACTATACACCGACGCTTCCACTCATTTGGAAACCATGGACACGAGCTTCAGATTATCATAAACCTTTCAAGACTACTTCTAGACTAGCTTTTTCATAACCTCGTAAAAGCATTTAGAAATCATATATGGTCGCTGCACTGTGCGACTGAGGCAGAGAAAGCAGTAGAGTGCGCGCACTCTGTTTCTTTCTCTGCCTCAGTCTCGCAGTACTGCGACATTCTCCTCGGACGCAGACAAAGCTAGCTGAGCGGGTTAAAGGGACCTGTGATGGTACTGCTTGAGTCTGGCCACACGAAAAACTTGCGTCGCACGTGAACGCCTATTACTTACCGTCACTTTGGCTACGGCATAGTTCACATCACTAAAGCGACTGAGTATAACGAATGTTACCGTATAAGTGGCTAGAAACTTGCGGTACTATCCCTTTTTGCGAACAGTAGGAGGTCCAACATTTCGCTCTCGTCTCAAAAGTACAGGGACTTTTGAGAATCGTAATGCGCGCTCACCTCATTACAGTCCTAATAGTACTGTATGTCTGTGCTGTCCTAATGACTTGTCGCTCAGAATGTATTGAGAATAATATTTGTACTTGACTCGTGCCACTGTTCGAGCAAGCGCAATCGTAACAGCAAGCAATCGTAACAGGGAGGAAAGTCGCCGCGAGAAACTCGTTTGGACCTTTCCATCCCATCGCATGTGCACAATACCCTCTGGAACTCCAGGGCTGTCGCCACGTTAGCCTCTTGACAGCTGTAATTATCCTCAAAGGCAATGCAGTAACTACACCGCTTACCTTTCTACTAACGTGCAAGTCAGAGGGGAGGTAGGTAATAATCATAGATAAGAGAGGGGAGAGGAGGAAGACAATCGGTAGAATCGATGCACTCGCAAAACGAGGGCATGAGAGCCTTGCGACTCTTGCAGTTCCCATGCAGGGGGTGATGGCGGTGAAGGCAGACGATGACGTGAGAAGGCAAGAAAACAAGTTGCGGGCAAACTGAAGGTACGGTACGGTACGCTTCTGCAATTTCTGGAAACTAACAGCCACGCAAACTTGTCGAGCAGACAACCCACGCAGGGCGTGCAGACGCAAAGCCGCATTAAGTCACCGCAGAGTCTAGGCGACACTATGGAAGCGGTCGCACGTCAAATCAACACTTCTGTGCCCACCGGGGTAGCTTGACGGCTATGGCATTGCTCCAAGTCGCAGCGTTTCGATGGGAGTGAAATACACAAACGTAATTGCTAATAGATGTGCACGTTAAAGAATACCAGTATGTCAAAATTAATCAACAGTGCGCCGTTATGACGTGCCTCATAATCCGATCGTGGTTTTGGCAGGTACAGACCCGTACTGCAATTAATGTTTAATTCTTCTTCCACGATGCGATGGGCTATGTGAGGTAATGATAATGCTCAACCCTCAGAGATGAACAATGCCGATGAACAACGCCTCAAGCCAGCAGGTACGTCTCCCTCTCTGTTCGATGTCCTACCTAGAAAAACAGCAGCCATGCAGGTAACGTTTAACACCAACTGACCATTCTCATATTGGACTAAGCGCTGAATAAATTGCATATTTACAGATTACGCATCACCGCTAATCGTCTATGAAAGCAAAGAGCATAAAACCTTCACTTGCAACGATTGCCACAGTGCGTGGGTTCTGCACATTTTTTTTTTTTACCTTCAAATTGTTATTTCCTACCATCACATTAACCGGTACACAACTAATTTCGGTTTGTTTCCACAGCGAACCTCCGCCAGTGGTACATGCGTTATTTCAACTAGCAAGAAGCGTTTAGATATTGCTTCAGAAAGAAGCCTCTGTGAAGGCCAGGAGGCGCGCACCCGCTACAATACAGACCACCACACTTCTGACACGCGTAACATAGAGCGCGATATCCTTTAGGCAATACGCAATAAAGGCAACTCACTTGCTTTCTTCTTGAATATTTATTTCGAACGTTCTCACGAACACTTACAAACACACTTCATTTGAAATATCAAAATAACGCATTCTAAATCACATGCAAGCAAAGGAGGTAACAAGGACAACCTAACACAGACGCTCAATTTCTTGGTGATACGTAATTGACAATGATCGGCGCACTCATATTGAGTCAATCGCTACATCGTGCATAATCATGTCCAGGAAACCATCGAAGTACCTCAATCACAGCCATTGCAGCAATAAGGGTCTTACGAAGGCGTGCCCTGGTTGGATACTTCACCTCATCCCACGAAGAGATATTCTCCGTCGTGTGGTCTCGTAGCATAGGGCTCCTTTAGGATAATCTGCGAGGTTGTTTTGGATAGGTCTCTTCTGTCAACAAAAGCTGCTGCGTAAGCGGTGCCAGCAATATACCACTCCTTTTTTCGTCTTCATGTATCTTTTTTATTTATTCATTGGTCTCCAATACACTTCGAATGCAGCCGTCCAACAACAACTATATTTTAACCCCAAGGAGGCAGTAGCTTCACAATAGCGTGCATGAAAACTTGAACAAACATCCACTCATTGTACGATTGCACAGTGCGGCAAGGTGCCCTAAATAACGATGTACAACATGAACAGTTCTTCGCTTGACAAATTGACAAGAGAGATGGAGTAAATGAACGAAACATACTGATGGCAATCCCGAGATAAATACATTCTTCAACCACAGCGGCTATTAGGGCACGATAAAAGGCGGCGTTACACATGCTTCACAACGCACTTGAAAGACCATTATGAGACCCCGTGTCACGTCAAAAGGAAAGTTATCGTGTTTGTGAAATATACCTTTGCACAAACCCACTTCCATTTGCTTCTGGAATGGGAAAAACGGAAAACAACATTCGTTCTTCCACCCTCATCACAGTAATGCGGCATAATCCTTCGTATTTGTTCACACTAATTTTGCTGGCGGCACAGCATAAGAAAACAAGCTTGCACATTATAAATTAACAAACAGAGTTGAACGGGTAGCGAATGCAGAGGGAGGATAACGCGTGCAAATCTTCGCCGCAACACGTCGGATATCATCGGCCTACAAAGTGGCCCCCCGTAAAATCTGTGCCAGTTAAGATGAAGAAAAATCAAGAATCACCAAAGCATTGTCACCCTGGCACGCAGAACGCGCATTTAGGGAACAGAATCAATTTCGTGGAGTGTCAGACACTACACTAGCTTATCAGTATCCACGCTTTCCTTTCTATTGTGTTTTTTTATGCCGGAAATCGCGTTTCATCGGTTTACCATTGTTGTCACGATTTATCTCAACACAAGACACAGTGGCTGTGTTCTCATTGCTTCGATTGCTGCACGGGAATGTTTGAATTAAATACACGCACGACGCGAAAACTGCACTTGTGTGTGTGTATGGCTGCATATGTTATTAGTGTGTTGATGTGATCCCTGTGTATGCCGCAATTGTCAGCCAGGAACTGCAAATGGAGGATTTCGATTTGATTACCCCGCGTTCTTCCGCGTGCGCCCATCATTAGGCTAACATGCGACGTTCCTCTCCGCCCCCATCAGAATTCGGCCAATGCGGCCGGAATCGAACCTGGAACCTGGAACCTGGAACCCCGTACGCCATGCATCCACTGAGCTACCGCAGCCGGTGCGACCGCCGCCGACTGCTGTCAAGTGAACCGCAACGGAAGTACAGTCGTGCCTCGACATCACGGCGCTCGTTCATATGGATGATTATATTCACGGACAGCCTTTGGTAAATCAGTTTTGCGGAAGCCCGCAAGGCGGAGGAAAGTACGTGAAAGGGAGGAAAACAGCCTTTAGCGGACACCAAGTTTTCCCATTGTATTTGCACCTCGTTATAATAGAAACTATCTGGGGGACAGTAGTTTGGGAGGAAAAGCATCGAGCCCGTTGAACCCATTGTGCTGTAGTCTCGCTAATGTAGACAGAGAAGACATAGACGGGGCTTCCTCTGAATACAGGAAGACGAGACCACCGCTCGCAATGGCAGCGACTACACGCGCTGCTGTCAGCAAGAGACCACAGGTCAGGGTTTCTTACGACGCCGCGGCCACCTGACATCTTCAGTAGCCGTGTGCTTATTGAAGCGTTCGCACATTGTATACCGAACACTGGGACCTCTACAATGCCCATTTGTTTGTAAAAATAAATCTTTGAGCAATTTCCTTTTAGTTTTTCATCAAAACTCATTTTTAGGGACGACCCGCCTTTCGGATAATATTAGCTGGCAACTAAATTGTCATCCCGGCCACGGCGGCCGCATTTCGATGGGGGCGAAATGCGACAACACCAATGTACTTAGATATAGGTGCACGTTAAAGAACCCCAGATGGTTGAAATTTCCGGAGTCCTCCACTACAGCGCGCCTCATAATCAGAAAGTGGTTTTGGCACGTAAAGCCCAATTATTAAATTTTTAACTAAATTGACCATATTAATGAGGCTCGGCTGTGTACAAAGGAAGCCAGTAAAGGCAACAAAAGTTATTGCGTTTTTTAGGACTGCTCAAAGTGGGTACAATCGTCTGCTATGAATCTAAGGACAAATTCATCCACCAAAGAGCTGATTTCTTTTCTCAAGTTTTCTGATAATATTGCCGACACATCTATGTCACTTCGGTAGTATTAAAACATCAGCCTATTTTAACTTGTTTTGCAAAAAAAAATTGGCTTCACACGTGATTCATCAAAAGCTCGTTCAGCGGAGCCACCACATTCCACCATATACCAAAGGTTTCCGCCTTTTTTTCTTTTTTTTTCCTGATGCACAACATTTTAGAGCCAATCTTGGTTTGGGGGCCCTCCCGGACATTCCTGACCATTACTGCATACTGGATGGGCTCTTCTGTTCATATCTTGCCGAATAGCTGGCACGCATGACATCAGTGCCATCCTTACGGCCTTCACAGGTTGCTGGCCTAATTCTCTACGGAATTCTTTCATGGCAGAACATTTGACACCAATCATTCTCATTCCAATATGTAGACGTCATCGAGAGTACAAGTCATTTATGAAGCAAATCTTTCCAACATTTGTCTGCTTACTTTGCCAGCCATTACGGCACACCCGCGCGTATGTCTCTACCCTGTCAAGGCAAGCTATATTCGTCTTTTATATGATCGCCGCTTGTTAAGGTGATTATTTCCATACTAAGGCACAGTCCCACAACGGGGCATAGGCCAACAATAGGACGTTACATTTAAAACAAATAGGAAAAGATGAATAAACACAAATCAATATAAGCATTTTCACATGGCGAAGCAGGCGTGCGACAGGGCACATGCGCTTGCGCGCAACATTAATTTTCACCAAAAACGAGGGCATAAGAGGGGCAAATTTAAAGCCTTTCTTTACCTGCTTCTCGAACTATTCGCTTCACATAATTTCCAAGTTGTCATAAGAATCTGCACATGCTCATTTTTTCTCCTCTCACGCCGTAATCGGAGGGGTTGCTTTCCTCAAACAAGAAATGTTGCGAACATTCTCTCACTCATAAAGTAGCATACTGCTCAGACCAATTTAGAAGGTTCACCTTGAGCCTTAGCAGCAACACATTTGTATTAAAAGGGAGCATTGCAAACGATACGGCTCGAAACAACGCTGAACTTCTGGCTGTGTAACGTTGTTGCCGTCCTTCAACCAATGGGTTTCCGTCTTAGCTATGACAGTGGCCGCAACTGTTCTTTTTTTTTCTTTTCTCTTGCCTTTTTTTGTTTGTTAACTGACCAAGTATTTTTAAGAACCACGTTTCGCTATCTAAGCACGCCAACATGCCATCAAACAGTATAAGCCGTTCTAACATACTGCCGCTTGCTTGGATGAAGAATTTTAACCCGTTTATTGCGAGCTTTTCACGTCAATAATTGCACGAGTAATTGTATAGAAGATTTATGTGCGTGAGTTCAACAGTATGAATGACGGATTTAGTATAAAGTATTAGATGAAGAAACCATGCTATTATGCCCAGTTGTCCTTAATTACTATCAGCGAAACCCTGCTCGGTTTGTGAACGTATGACGCATCCCAGACTCGCACGTTTCTATTCAATTCAATTCAATTCACTTTATTTCAACACCACAATGTTGAGGACCGCGAACAAAAAGTCTTTTTATGGATTGACAAGGTCCGCAGCCCCTTTTAACAAGCAGTGACAGAGCATAGGGTTAAGTGTGACATATTAAACTAGAATTACCTAAGTCCCAATAACACGAGTGACAGACATAATGCATATATAAATACATACATACATATACATATATGTGTAAAATGAATTCAAATGTAACAGAATGTATATGCAGTACATATAGCACTCACATACAATTGAAACCGAAAGAATTAACGCTAATTACTAATGCACATTATACATATATTAAATCGACAAATGTGTCACACAATACATACTGCTATGCACAATTCGGCAAATACACTGCTACAAAAAACACAATTTCTTCCTTTTTTGTGGAAACAAAGAAAAGACAAGAAAAAAGCACAAAATTAAAGTTACACAGTGGGGATTTTGTTTAGACAAGATGGTAATGTAAAGCGCAACATTTGGTATGTGTAGTTAGTCCTTGCCCGTGGCATCTCCCAGAGTTCGCACCTACGCCTATTTAGCTTCCCATCTCTGCGTTTTAAGTTAGATATAGTATTTAACGTGCTATTATTTTTGTTAATACCTCTCTTATACCGGTGAATTAGTGTTTGCTCATAAATATCACGCATAGGCAGTAAATTCAGTTTTTTGAAAAGTGGGCGCGTATGTGTGTCGTGGGAAACACCCAGAATACTACGGACGGCCTTTTTTGTATTCTGTGTAATGTGGTGATATTAGAAAGCGTCGTAGTACCCCAAACAAGATAGCAATAGTGAATTTGGCTGAGAAGCAAGGACTTGTACAGGAGAAGCTTGATGCTTTTAGGGAGAAAATATCTTAACCTGCACAAAATTCCACTCACACGGGATATTTTCGCAGCGACTAAATGCACATGCAAGTTCCACGACATATGTTGTTCGAATACGACCCCAAGACATTTAAGTATAGGCACACTTGGAATAATAGAATTATTAAGTTTTAATGGTAAGCCTGTAGCGACATTACGTACGCAATAACTCCCCTGGTTTTGACGTGAATCGCGCAAGGTTGCTTTTCCAACCCGCTCCGGAGACCATATCGCGCAGGTGCTGACTGTTGCTAACACTGCAGCTCATGTTTCATCACGTGCTATTTAGAGAGCGAACTGGAGCGTGGCTGGAACCGTGTGCCTGCTTTTGCTTTTGTCATGCAAGCTCACTAACGGCAGCCAGAGGAAGCGTTCTCAAGGCGTTACTCGACTAAATGAAAAGTTATCCCATAATTCCTTCCACGCTATAATCCCCCGGCAAAGCAGAACCTGTTTTAAAGGTATGTGCGTTAGCTCAGCAGTTTTCTTTTTTTTTTTTTGCAAGAATAATCTCACTAACAAGCGTTCCGACGCAGATGGCCAGTAGCACAATGAAAACAAGAAAGAAGAAGCGGAGCTCCGTCAACTGGTCATGACTTGCGTCAACATGTGGCTCTACGGGAGAGTATTCCTCATGGCTGTTCAGGAATGCCCAGTTGGTTTTCTTAAGGAGGCCTGCTTCAATTAACGTCCGCATGTACGTCCGAAATGCGCGTAAATGCGGGTAGTTCTTGCGAACAGGAAAAGATAAAAAAACTAAATTCAGCCGTTCCTTCGATTCCGAAAGCGTAGACGACGAGCGCTTCAAAGAGGAACCTACATCCTTGGGCAGAAAGCAGACGTAACCTTTGTTCTGCACGCATGACAGGCAACGTTCAGCATCATCATGAATCAGCGTGTCTGTGCGGCGTTTTCTAAGCGTTTTCTTCATCTTACGAAAAAGACTATCGGCAGTGTAGTTTCTTACTACAATCAAATGTGTTAGTGTATTTCTCAAGAGGCAGGGAGAGACCTTCTGTTTGTCAAGCGCTTGCTCAAGCTCACTGACCGTGTCGATGATGTCCTCCGGAGTGCGAAGACTGATCCTCGAAACAAGCTCGCCTCGGAAATAGCTGGACAGTGGAAATATAGCTACAACCCAAACACCGTAGACGATCCCACGTGCAAGCACTTTTTGCCTTCGCCGTGGTATAGGCATTGAGGTGCCATAAAAAGAGGCTAAGAGGAACAAAAAATAATCCATGATAGAACTCAGACTAGTGTAATTACTAACAATAATATCCGCTGCAACCAAAACGAGTAAACCGAAAGCCAGCACCAAAACGAGAACAAAAAATGCGGTCTTTGACTCCACGAGAATAAGGAAACCGGACACCATCGCACTTAGGCCCCTTTTCACGTAGAATGTTTCGTATTTGAAATCAATAACCACCGTTATAGCGTATTGCATGGAAAACCAAATGTCTACAGCGATCAGACAATCGCACAAATCAACGTACCCTCTGAAAAGATCCTTTGCGAGAACGCGGGTCGTGGCGTAAGGCCTCCGTTTCAGAGTCACGTTGTACGCAGACAGGCCATGCAATATTACCTTTGACGAGGTGCCAATGCAACGTGGTGCACGGGTTGCGCTTGGAGGTGACAATACGCATGCAACATTCATAACTGTGTTCCTCAACTCGGTGCGCTTTGACGGACTCTTTTGTACCCGGGTATTCACCTCGCAACCCCTCGTATAAAGTGCGGGCGAGCCGGCTTCAGCATGATTTGGCGTATTCTTTCCAGTTCCAAGCATGCCATGGCTATTTGCAAACCTCCATGCGAAATTTCTGCCTCCCGAGTCTCTTACATAAAAGCTCAACGCGTCGCTTGCTTCAGAGGCACTGTTTATCAATATCCATTCAACTAAGTAGTACGATTTCAGGAAGTTAAACGTTACATTCAGGCAGTTCGACAACTCCCAGCCTAGACTTATTGCAACTACATTTGACTTGATTCCCAAAGCTGCGTTTGCCCAAATGTATGTGTAAAAATTCTCTGTGGGCAATTTCCACAGTGTAAGCGGCCATGGCATCTCTTCCAACCAGAAGTGATCAAGAGAGTCCCAGTACTTTTTACAAGTCACAATTGTTATAGCATCATGCCTTGCAACATGAGACTGCAGAGCACTCAAAACATTTTCTCTGCTATTTTTAGCCCATAGTTGACTTTCCGTCAATGAATGGACTACTGCAAACAAAACAATAAAAATAATAACTTGTCCAGCCATCATTTTTGGCACACTCATTTCTCGGGCGGAGCTTTCAGCGTCTGCGAGGAGTGAAAAGTGCGTATCATTCAGCGTAGGCAATCAATAATTTGCGGTTTTACACGACATAAGAAGATAAGAGTCCGTGGGTAGCATGCCTTGGTTTTTCACAAATTAAGGCTGAATTCAGATCTTTTGTTATGCTGCACACTTCATAAAATTCAGCAACTTGAGTTTTCCATGTGTTTACATCTAATAAAATACTGTTTGCCCCTACGTTCTGACTTAAACGCTGTGCTTTCGAAGGTATGACCTTCCTGACAGCTAATTCCTATTGAGTAAATATTACGCGATAGGCTAATTTTGCAAGGAAGTATTGCTGCGATACTTATATAGCCTATTGAGCTAAGCTCCATTCAACGTACGTAGGAAAACTTCTAGCGCACACGCAGCACATCTAGCTTAGATTTCACAATTTACCAACTGAAATCTATCACACTGGTAGGCACTCTTACCATTACCCCACCTGGTGAAACATGCTTCACAATACAGGTCGCAGTGCGTGACTGCAGCGCTATTTCCAGGCGTTGCCCAGCTCGAAAAAAATAAAAACGCACGAATGCAACTGAGCTGCGATTGGACTCAGTGCACTCAGCTACCTGCCCCTTGGCAACGACATCTGCCACTCGTGCTGCTTGCCCTCGGGTATACAGGGATCTGCGCCGCGGCTACTGGCAATCTTTAATGAATGCGCGACTTCTCCACGCCATGAGCCAGCCTGGTTAATCGAAGGAATGACGGTGGATTGCCAAGCGTCTGCTGAGACTGATGTATTTGTTTCGTCGCTTATATCTTGCATACGCGTAACTATTGTGTTGAATATTTGATGCGAAATCCCAAGCAATGCGCACCGTTACTCTACGACGTTGAGCGTTTCCCGCAAGTTTCTAGTAGCGGGAAGTATTCAGGTGACAGTACGGTCCATTAGCCCGAGTGGTTGTGTCGCTCTTGAGAGCCAGAGCATCAAAAATTGACATTCAAGCTCGCGCGTCGCAAGAGCGGAGGTTTAAGTTAATGTATGTGACGGCGTTAACCGAGGTTAACCGAGGGTTGGAGCATCGGAGGCGTAATGCGAACACGCGGGATCGCTCCCAACCTGCGGGAAGTTCTCATCCGCTTTCATTCGCATTAATTTATCATTTTTTGATTGAATTATTAAGTACAAGTGATTTCCCCTGTGTTGTCCTAACTGTCTTTGTTAGCTTCTTATGAACTGATTAATAAAAATCGGACCGCTCGGTTAACCCCCTTTCTTCTCCTTCATTACATAACGAGGGTCTCTAATCCGGCAAAATTGATGCTTTCAGGTAGCACGTGTGGGTTTGTTGACCAGTTGTCTTCACCCAAAAGGATCACGTACTCCTGACACCTTTGGCACAAAGGATATTCCACATCTGCCGCCAAGGTTTGTGAGCGGTGGCGCTGCCTAACACTCCCAAAGTTAGTTCTAGTAGTTAAACGTAAATACTCAAGAAACTCGATATGGAAACGGCGCCGCGGTAGCTCAATTCGTTAGAGTATCGCACGCGTACCCTCTCGAAGGAGTTTACACCTTTTGAAGCTTATCTTGTCGCAAAATAATAATCATCATCTCCCTTGCTTGCAATTCCTTACTTGAAAATTACTTTCCTACTATCCGGTCGAGAATGTTTGGTCAAGCTGATAATGCGCAAGTCCTTCGTGAGTAGGAAGTACCGGGCCCGCAGCATTAAAGAAAGGAAATGCGGGCAAGACAGATGTCGATTATTGTTTCGGGACAAAATACAACCCAAAGGGTGCAAACTTTTTTCAGAGTGTAATGCGAATACATGGCATTGTTCCCCACCTGCGGCCAGTTTCTTGATCCCCTTTCATTGGAATTAATTTATCGATTCTTCAATCAGTAAGCACAAGTAATTTCCCCTGTGTTGTACTTGGTGTCTTCGTTTGTTGGCTTCTTATGATATGAATAATATAAATCGGTCCCTTCGGTTAACCCCATTTCTTTTTGTTCTTCATACCGAGGGTGTCGAATCCGGTAACATTGATGCCTTCCGGTAGCATGTGCGGGTTTGTTGACTAGTTGCATTCACCCGAACGGATCACGTACACGTGACGCCTGCGACTCAAACGATGTTCTACATCCGCCGCCAAGGTTTGTGATCGGTGGCGCTAGCTAACACTCCCAAGGTAATTTCTATTCACAATCATCATCGTCAGCCTGGCTACGCCCACTGCATGGCAAAGGCCTCTCCCATTAGTCTCCAGCAACCCCGGTCATGTGCTCATTGTGGCCATGTTGTCCCTGCAAACTTCTTAATTTCACCCGCCCACCTAACTTGCTGCCGCCCCCTGTTACGCTTCCTATCTCTTGGAATCCAGTCCTTAACGCTTAATGACCATCGATTACCTTCCCTCCTCATCATATGCCCTGCCCATGCCTATTTCTTTTTCTTGATTTCAACAAAGATTTCATTAACTCCCGTTTGTTCTCTCACCCAATCTGCTTTCTTATCCCTTAACGTTACACCCATCATCCTTCTTTCCATAGCTCGTTGTGTCGTCCTCAATTTAAGTAGAACCCTTTTCGTAAGCCTCCAGGTTTCGGCCTCGTAGGTGAGTACTTGTAAGACATAGCTCTTATACACTTTCCTCTAGAGGGATAATCATTATCTGAGAATACCTGCTGAAAGCACCCCATTCCATTCTTATTCTTCTGATTATTTCAGTCTCATGATCCGAATCCGCGGTCATTCCCTGCCCTAAGTAGATGTATTCCCTTAACACTTTCAACGCCTCGCTACGTATCGTAAACTGCTGTTCTCTTCCGAGACTGTTAAACATTAGTTTTCAGCATATTTTTAGACCCACCCTTCTGCTTTGCCTCTCCAGGCCAGTGAGCATGCATTGCAATTGGTCCCCTGAGTTACTAAGCAAGGCAATATCATCAGCGAATCTCAAGTTCCTAAGGTAATCTCCAATAACTCATCCCCAATTCTTCCCAATCCAGGTCTCTGAATACCTCCTGTAAACACGCTGTGAATAGCATTGGAGATATCGTATCTCCCTGCCTGACGCCCGTCTTTATTGGGATTTTGTTGCTTTCTTTATGGAGGTCTACGGTGGCTGTGGAGCCGCTATTGATATCTTTCGGTATTTTTACATACGGCTCGCCAACGCCCTCATTCCGTAACGCCTGCATGACTTCTGAGGTTTCGATTGAATCAAATGCTTTCTCGTAATGAATGAAAGCTATATATAAAGGCTGGTTATATTCGGCACATTTTTTATCACCTGATTGATAGTGTGATTATGGTCTATTGTCGAGTAGCCTTTACTAAAGTCTGCCTGGTCCTTTGGTTGACAGATGTCTAAGGTGTTTCTGATTCTATTTGCGTGTACCTTAGTAAATTCTTTGTAGGAGTTCCAGGTTTTTCTAGAACAATCTGTCCACCATCCTTCAACAAATCTGCTGTTACCTGATCCTCCCCAGCTGCCTTCCCCCTTTGCATAGCTCCCAAGGCTTTCTTTTCTTCTTCTGGCGTTATTTGTGGGTTGTCGAATTCCTCTAGACTATTCCCTCTCCCATTATTGTCGTGGGTGCCACTGGTACTGTATAAATCTATATAGAACTCCTCAGCAATTTGAACTATCTCATCCATATTAGTAATAATATTGCCGGCTATGTCTCTTAACGCCTACATCTTATTCTTGCCTATTTCTAGTTTCTTCTTCACTGCTTTCAGGCTTCCTCCGAGCCTGAGAGCATGCTCGATTAAATTCATATTATACTTCCTTATGTCACCTATCTTACGCTCATTGAATAACTTGGATAGTTCTGCCAGTTCAGTTCTACCTGTAGGGTTAGAGGCTTTCATACATTGGCGATCTTAATCTTAATCAGATCTTTCGTCTCCTGCGATAGATTACCGGTATCCTGTCTAACGAAGTTACCATCGACTTCTATAGCAGACTCTTTAATAATGTCCATAAGATTGTCGTTCATTGCTTCAACACTAAGGTACTCTTCCTGAGTTAAAGCCGTATACCTGTTCTGTAGTTTGAATCGGAATTCCTCTCTTTTCCCTCTTAGCGCCATCTCATTGACTGGTTTCTTATGTATCAATTTATTCCGTTCCTTCCTCAAGTCTAGGCTAATTCGAGATCTTACCATCCTATGGTCTCTGCAGCGCACCTTGCCTAGCACGTCCACATCTTGTATGATGCCATGGTTAGCGCAGGGTATAAAGTCTATTTCATTTCTAGTCTCGCCATTCGGGCTCCTCCACGTCCACTTTCGGATATCCCGCTTGTGGAAGAAGGTATTCATTATCCGCATATTATTCTGTTCTGCAAACTTTACCAACAACTCTCCCCTGCTACTCCTAGAGCCTATGCCATATTCCCCGACTGACTTCTCTTCAGCCTGCTTCTTGCCTACCCTGGCATTGAAGTCGCCCTTGAGTATAGTGTATTTTGTTTTGACTTTACCCTTACCTCTTCATAGAAGCTTTCGACTCGCTGGTCATCATGACTGGATGTAGGCGCATAGACCTGTACGACCTTCAATTTGTACCTCTTATTACCTTCACGACAAGGCCTGCCACCCTCTCGTTATAGCTATACAATTCCTTTATTTTACCAGCTATATCCTTACTAATCAGGAAACCGATTCTTAGTTCTCGTCTCTGCGCTAAGCCCCGGTAGCACAGGACGTGACCGCTTTTTAGCACTGTATTGCTTCATTTGTCCTCGTAACCTCACTGCGCCCTATTATATCCCATTTATTGCCCGCTAATTCCTCCAATATCACTGCTAGACTCGCCTCACTAATAACGTCCTAGCGTTAAACGTTGCCAGGTTCAGATTCCAATGGTGGCCGGATTCAAAGATTGTTAGTCCCCTCTGCTGCGTCACAGGTCTGACCGCCGCCGTGATCAGTTGCTTCGCAGCTGCTGGGTGCTTCTTATGATATGATTATTTAAAAAATCGGTCCCCTCCGTTAGTTGGTAAGTCAACATTCTTGACGTACATACGCAGTGCAGCACAGACGTATCATTCATTCTTTGTTCCGCGTCTCTGTCGCGCTGCACGCATTCGCCAAAAATCGGACAAGAGAGAGAGAGAAAAGGATGCATAGAAAGGCAGGGAGGTTAACCAGAGGCAGTTCCGGTTGGCTACCCTGCAGGGGGGGAGGGGTGAAGGGGGATAAAAATTGTGTGTGTTGGCTGCCATACTGTCATGTAAATTGCGAAAGGCTTGTATAGCATAGAAGGTGTTATGCCAGGCTCTCACTATGACTAGTACATGACTGCAGTACCAGGAGCAAGCTTGTGCTGCTGGCGCTGGGTACTTCAGGGCCTTAACGGTGTCACGGGAACGAAATGGGCATTGATTATACGTGACAGCCCCACTAAGTGCGATCTCCCCGCTATGACATTGCTTAGTTAATGAATTTCTTCACATCGGACTCCCGCACCTGCAAGGCCATCTCCTCGAATATCTCTAGAGATGGCTCTTTTGATGTAGCAAGAAAAGAGAAATATCGATTCACGGGCAAAGAAATAACAGCCCCGACTGCATGTCTGCATGAAGCAAAAGAATGTAAAAGAGCTTAATAAGCAATGCTGCTTTTAGAGGCTTCCATGCATTATTCACAGATCAACGACAGCTTTCAGACTGCGAGCTAGCTCGATCGACGAAAAGAATGAAATGGCGCGTTGCCCCTGGCGGTAACCACGAGCTCTGCTCATGCACCACCACTCGTCCTCAATCTTGTTCGCTTACCGATACAGACAGCGCGGGGCTATTCGCTTTGCCCCCATCAGCGCCAGCCGCTTCGCTGTGACCCCACTATAATCATTGCAGCGAAGCTGAAGTAAACGTGTGGAGCCCGACTTAATGTAACTCGTGCTGCAAATTTAGAATGGCATGTGGCGGAAACGATTACCAGATTTATTTAGCAAAGGCGTTCATTGCTAGAAAAGGGATTCCGGTGTGTGGGGCATCTCATCGAACATTCTCTCTTCGGTGCGAGTTCGAAATTTTCTTTTCGGCTCAGGACCATGTCCGATATAAGAAAATTAGTCAGTTTCCTCAAACCCTCTCTAACACCGTTAGTTAAAGGTCATTGAAATCTTGTCAATATTTAAAGATGTTTCCTAAACTGCCATTTCGTGGATGTGCATATTGATAAAATGTTGTCAAAATTGTACTATCATGTGCAATTTACGCCCTAAGATATGTATCAAGAAGCATGTCAATTGTCATTCATATATCCGTTTTGTATATAGGGTTTATGCATTTATAAATCCACTATGTTAAGGAGGATATGCTTGTAGTTTGTCACACCTTCTACGTTCTCTGCGGAACTACACCTCCCGAGAAGGTGTCCTATTATGGAATACTGCGGTATAAATGTTATAAAAAGTGATAAGGTGACTGAGAAACGTTGGCCAACTTTTCGATAGAAGGACTTATCTTCGTCAAAGGCGGCCTCGTCATCCTCGACATGTTAGTTTCAAGGGGTTAGTAGAGGGACGTCGTGGTGGCAGTTGTTGCCGGTGGCGCTTGGTTGTAAAGGGAAAGACTGCAAAGAAAATGAGCGCTGTCTTCTGACGTCTGTAAGCGGGAGAGTGGGAGGCGGGGAGAAAAAAGAAGAAGAAAGGGCACGGACCAAAAAGAGACCAAGAGGCGGAAAAGTAAAAAAAGAAACATGAAAAGAAAAAGAAGGGCACAGGAGGGTGTTGGAGGAGCGAGAGGTTAGGGAGCATTCAGGGGTGTCGTTGGCGGCATGCTTTTGTGACTTTAGAAGAGCCTGTGAGTGCCCGAGTAATAAAAAAAGACCAATAAAGACATCACGTGAAAGAATGATTTTAGTAGCCTAGCAGCAATGCGTCGGGTAATCTTGAAGTAGTCAAGATGGCGACAAGGAGTCTGGGGTGCAAAGCAAGGGACGTTAGCCTCAGTAGCTCAACGTAGGCATCGCCATGGCGGTATACAGAAGTGTGGATACATTGTGTGGCTGAGGCGCCGAAAAAGGTATCCTGGCGTCTGGGAATTTGGAATGTGTTGGTGAGGGTGTTGCTCAAATTAAGATTTAATTTAAACAAGAAAGAACAGACAGAAAAGGGGGGAGCGAAACCTGAATAAGAAATAGAAAGGTGACATGAGCAAAAGCGGGAGGGGCAGGTGTATATGGGAAAAGGGGTCGTGCCGTTGATATAAGCGTAAAAACGTGCACGAGTAAGTTAAATTGAGTAGTAGGCAGGGGTAAATTGGAAACGGAGGAATAGGTAATGTTAAGAATTAAGGTTAGCTGGTGGCATAATATGTTTCGTGCCTTGGTTGATGATGTGAGAATTTCAGATTTAAGATACAGCTTTCAGCGATTCTAAGTTGTCACGTACCAAATTAATTCCCGTCGGGTGTAGGCACTTAAACTTGTGTGTGCGGCATGATTCCGTATACTTCCTTTCTGGAGGTGAACGGAAATTTGTTTGTAGTATATTGAGCCTTGCTTTGTGAAATATATGACCTCATTCATTGAAGTGGCTGGCTACTACTTTAGATAAATTGTTTTGTATCTGCGCGATGACCGTTGAGTCTTGTACGAATTTGTTGTCTAATCTCACCTGTGAATTGTTTGCTACAAACTACACATTCTAGATAGTAGACTACGTTGCATGATGTGCAGGTGAAACTCAAAGTTACCTTGTGTCGCTATATTTTTTACTGTAGTAGAAGATCGAACATGTATGCATGTAGAACACCATGGAATGCCACAGGGACCGGACGCTAACTTCGTCCTTGTCCTTAATTTGACATGTAGAAGCATATCCTGAAAGTTAGTGTTGCGTTTGCAGGCTACTCTGGGCGGGTCGGTGAAATCTTATTTAGTTTGTGGTTGCTGGTGAGAATTGGGTACTATTTACTGAGAATGTTGTTCACGTTTGGGAGTTCGCGTGAGAATTTAGTAGTAAGAACTTGTGATCTTGTGCCCTAGGATTCTTGTGATCCTAGGGCAGGGCTTCAGGACCTCGGCTCGATCAAGTTTGGTTGCGTCGGTGTAGGCTTTTCAAGGGCACTGTTTGCGCTTCCTATTTGATAGGGTTTCTTTAAGGTGATCCGGTTTATCTATGTAGTCTTGGTTTTCAACGCAAATACAACGTGGTCGTTTGGCTTGGCCTTTAAGTAGGCCTGGTTGGCAATGTCTGGGATGGTGGCTCATGTAGTCTAGGTGCTGTTGTTTATCCAAAGGTTGCCTATACAGCGTTGTCTCTAGTGTGCCATTGTCAATGTATATTGTTGTGTCCAGAAATTTTATTCGCTCCGTTGAAGGTTCTGCTTGTGAATTTTAAAGTTGGGTGAAAAGAATTTAGAAAGGCTACACATTTATCTACGCTGTCTTGACCATGTCCCCATATTATGAATATGTCGCCTATACCTCATAGGTATGGGTAGGGCTTGTCTCTGCAGCGCGATAGGAAATCTGTTTCTAGAATCCACATAAATATGTTCGCATTAGTTGGTGACAAACGCGTGCCCATACTTTTCCCACGTATGTGCAGGTAGAAACTATCCTCAACTTCAAAGTAGTTATGTGTTACAATTCATTCAAGAAGAGACAAGTGGACTTCAGTAGAGTGTTGCACATTGTGTTTAGACAGCGTTTCTTTAATGGGAGATGAACCATCGGGGAGTGGAATGTTGATGTGCCGGGCCGTGACGTCTAGTGTTGCGAGAATGATGTTTTTGGGTAGTGTGCCTCTAGTTTATGTCAGTTTCTTGTACAAATGACAGAAGTGATTTGGGAAAGTCACCAAGGAAGTGGTTGTGGAATGTGGAGATCTTCTCTGTCAGGGTGTTGTTTGATACGATTGGGTGCCCTGGGATATTAATGGTGTATAGTTCAGTAGACAAAACTTTATGAATTTTCGGAAGGAGGTGGAAGCGCCCAGCAGTTTTGTTGCTTGGTGTACAAAAGTTGTATTTTTACGGTGTTATTAACTCATCAGCCAAAAGTGATTTCAGCCTGTTGGTAATTGTCAGTTTGTAGGATAATTTTGGATCGTTATCTAGCTTACGGTCATGTTCTGGGTTGTTTAGTTGTCTGCAAGCCCCGTGCTTATACTTTTCTACTGGCCAAATAACTATACTTCCACCCTTATCTGTGTCCTTAATAACAATGTCATTCCGGCAACTAAAATTTGAAATAATACGACTTTCCGCCGCAGTTAAGTCCTTAGATCGCTTAGATGTATCAGATTCGCTTATAATTTCTTTACTGGCAGCTTTCAGATATAGGTCAAGTTCTATGGCTTGTTCTTGTCCAGGAGTCCAAGTGGATTGGGCTCTAAGTGGTGTCGTGCCGGTGTCTGGTGCGTTGTTGTCTGCGAAAAAGTGTCTGATACGCATTCGTCGGGAAAATTTTGACAGGTCCTTGTGAAGCTCAATTTATGTATTGTGTTGCTGAGCACGTCTATTTCTTCTTTACTTCATGTTTTTTGAAATCTCTGCAACATTATACTGGTTTAATTTTGTGGAGGCTTCCGCTACGTTTGGTATTTTTAGATTCGAGGTTTCTCTTCTTGGCGTGAGGTGGCTGTTTGCCTCGAAGTCTATTTTTTTTTATTAAAGTTTGCTTTTTGCTTTGTTTTTGGACCGATTCTCGAGTCTGTTTTTTGTGGTAATACAGTAAATCTTTATTCTCATACGGTGTCAGAACTATGTTGTGATGTTTGCGGTTAAAGATTTCCAGTTGTACTTCACAGTGTTCTTTGGGGATATTCAAAATGCACTAGTTTGGACAGTGGTGCGGTGGGAGTGTTACTAGAGCTGGTATAGGCTTCAGTGCCTTTAGCGATTATATGGTTCTCTGTGCAGACTGTGTACGTTTTCAGAGGGGAGGTGTAGCCTGTACGTCTTTTGTAAGTTTTCTAACCTGGAATATAGTGAGATGAACCGAACTTCTATAAAAAGCTCGAAGATTTAAAAAGTACTATAATACCGAGACCGATCAAGTTGTCCAGCGCTGTTTATTCCACCAAAGGCAACGCCCCCAGCTCACGCGCGAAGAAGTCGAAGAACAGTGAAGATGATGATGGCTATGTACAAATGAAAACGACGAAGTACGTTAATAGTGCTTACACTAACTTCCCCCCGTCATGGAAGCGGCCAGCCTGGCCGCAGATTAGAGATTATCTAAACGGGGAGTGAAGGGCTTCATCCGCGAGACGTGAACAATTTCAGCATTCCGGCGGCGCCGGTCAGTGACGGAGTGTACTGGGCGAACGAGATAGTTCACTGCAGATGTTTGCTGCACAACGGTGTATGGGCCAATGTAGCGTGGAAGGAACTTCTCACAGAGGCCTGGGGTGCGGACTGGAGTCCAAAGCAGGACTTGGTCTCCAGGGTGAAAACGTAGGTCACGGCGTTTGTTGTCGCAGTAACGCTTGCGCTCAGCTTGGGTAGCTTCTGTGCTTTGCCGGGCGATTTGACGGCAATGTGCAACTCGGGCAGCGAAATCTTCCGGAAGCGACGCGTTAGGCGAAGAAGGTGCGAAAAATAGTTCTCTGTCGAATATGGTGGAAGGAGATCGTCCATACACAAGGAAGAAAGGGCTGTAGCCGGTAGTTCGTTGAATAGCAGTGTTATATGCGAATGTCACAAAAGGAAGAATTTTATCCCAGTCAGTGTGGTCAGGACGGATGTACATGGAAATCATGTCAGACAGCGTACGGTGGAAGCGCTCAGTAAGGCCATTGGTTTGCGGATGATAAGTGGACGTAGATTTGTGGACGGTATTAGTGGCTCGAAGAACTTCCTCGAGGACTTGTGAAATGAACGCCTTGCCACGGTCACTGAGAAGAACGCGAGGAGCCCCATGGCGCAAGACGATGGCGCGCAAGAAAAAGTCGGCGACCTCAGAAGCGGTGCCGGATCGCAGAGGGGCAGTCTCGGCATATCTTGTTAAATGGTCGACCGAAGTGACAATCCAACGGTGACCGGAGGGTGTCAACGGCAAGGGACCATATAAATCAATGCCAACAAATTCAAAAGGTGCGTCCGGGCAAGGGAGAGGTTGTAGTAAACCGGCAGGAGGGGATGTCGAGCGTTTGCGGTGCTGACATGACGCACAAGAGGCAATGTATTTGGCCACCGTTGAGGATAGGCCAGGCCAGAAGCAGCGGGTCTTTATGCGGTCGTAAGTCTTGTGGAAGCCTAAGTGGCCAGCCGATACATCGTCGTGAAGTGCCTCTAATACCCGCAAACGAAGGCAGCGAGGTAGAACTGGGACCCACCGGTGACCTGTTGGGTGGTAAATGTAGCGATGTAGCACGCCATCTTGAAGGCGGAATTGTCGAAGTTGGCGTCGCAAGCGGCTGTTGGGCGGTTCGGCGAACCCACTAAGGCGATCCATGAGAGCTCGACAGTAGGAGTCGGCCCGCTGAAGCGAGACGAAATCAGAGCGTGATGAAAGCGTAACTTGGTCCAGGGATGTTATCGAGAGTTGGTGAGAGGCAGGCGTAGCATCGGAACGACGTGGTTGGGAAGACGACGGCGCGTTACCTGGAGAGAGTGAGAGTGGGCAGCGAGACAATGCGTCTGCATCATGATGGTGTTTTCCAGACTTGTACGTTATAGTGAAGTCATATTCCTGCAAGCGGAGTATCCAGCGTCCTAAGCGTCCTGACATGTTTTTCATTGATGACAGCCAACACAGAGCATGATGGTCGGTGACGATGGTGAAGTGGCGGCCGTAAAGGTATGGGCGAAATTTCTGAATCGACCAAACGATAGCCAGGCACTCTTGCTCTGTAATGGTGTAGTTCCGCTCAGCTGGAGAAAGTGTTCGGCTGGCATATGCTATGACTTGCTCTTTAGATGCTGTATTACGTTGCAGAAGTACTGCGCCAATACCTTGTGCGCTTGCGTCAGTATGGAGTATGGTGGGGGCACGATTATCGAAGTGGCGAAGCACTGGTCCGGAAGTAAGATGCCGCTTAAGAGCTTGAAAAGCCGACTCGCAGTCGCTAGTCCACGTGAAAGAGGCACCGGTAACCAGTAGCTTGTGTAGAGGAGCTGCTATTGCTGCAAAGTTGCGTATAAACCTACGAAAATATGACGCCAAGCCGAGGAAACTACGTAGATCTTTCTGTTGCTGGGGGCGAGGAAACTGAAGAACGGCACTAATCTTGTCGGGGTCAGGCTGGATGCCATCTTTTGAGACGACGTGACCCAATACTTTTATTGTTTTGGTTGCAAATTTGCATTTTTTTGTATTGATCTGGAGACCAGCATTCGCAAGGCACTTGAGAACTTCGTCTAATCGTTGAAGATGTTGGCTGAAGTCAGACGAAAAGATGACAATATCGTCCAGATAACAGAGGCATGTCTTCCATTTTAGACCACGAAGTACGTTGTCTATCATGCGCTCAAATGTGGCAGGAGCATTGCAAAGGCCAAAAGGCATCACGTTAAATTCATAAAGGCCATCCGGTGTAGCGAATGCGGTCTTTTCTTTGTCAGTCTCGTTCATCGGAATTTGCCAATATCCTGATCGAAGATCAATGCTGGAGAAATACTCCGCCCCTTGTAGTGTGTCCAAAGCGTCGTCGATTCGAGGTATTGGATATACGTCCTTGCGTGTGATCTTATTGAGCGCTCGATAATCCACGCAAAAGCGAACTGAGCCATCTTTCTTCTTTACCAGGACCACGGGAGACGCCCATGGGCTAGATGAAGGTCGTATTATCTTCCGCGCAAGCATGTCAGCGACCTGTTGTTCAATGACCTTTCGTTCGGACGGCGATACACGATAGGGGCGTCGTCGTATTATAGCGGAACCTTCGGTTTCGATACGGTGTGTAGCCGCAGGAGTTTGGCTCAACACAGAGGAACAGCTATCGAAACAGGCTTTGTGTTTTGCCAAGACCACCATTAAGGCTTCGGACTGCGCGGCTGTTAGGTCAGAACCAAGAACGGCTGGAGGAGGGAAAGAATCATCCAAACCTGAGGTTGGTGCTGGCGATGAAGAAGGGCAAAGCGTGACTAGAGAGATTGGTTGAGTGTCGGCGAGGGTTGCCACAGTCATCCCTTTGGGCAGCATCACAGGATCTAGGGTCGTGTTGGAAGCAGACAGAAGGGCGCGGCCGCGTGAAAACCGGACGAGACAGATGGCAATGAGAATTCCGCGAGAAGTACAGCGGGAAGAAGGGGCGACTAGGGCGTCTCCGTCGGCGATCTGACTGGACGTTACGGCTACAATGTCTTCGTGACCAGGACGCAGGACGTAGTCTGAAGCGAGGACCAAGTTCACGCATGAAAGTGAAGAGTCCGCAACAGGTTCAAGCTCTGTATCTGTGATGTGGACAACTTCTTCTCTACATGAAATGACGGCTGAAGCAGAATGTAGGAAGTCCCAACCAAGTATAAGTTCATGGATACACGTTGGAAGGATGATAAACTCGATGTGGTGGCGTATGCCGTCGATGAGAACACGAGCAGTACACTGTCCGTCAGGGTGAATGAATGCATTATTAGCGCCACGCAAAATAGGTCCAAGATAAGGCGTTTTTACTTTACGGAGCCGGGAACACAGATCACTCCGAAGAACAGAAACGGCGGCACCGGTATCGATGAGAGCTGATGCGGGAACACCTTCGACAGTCACAGAAAGCATGTTGGCCGGGCGAACAGGAGGAATTTTTGAAGACCGATAAGAAGCAGTTTCCCCTCCAAAAACTGCAACAGTTAGTTTTCCGAGTGCTGGTCGACAAAATGGGAAGTGGGACGAAGTGGTGATGTAGAGCGCCGGTAAGGGGATGGAGAACGACGTCTGGCCGAACGGGAACTATGAGGCAGATTGGAAGCAGCTGGTGGAGACGGAGAACGCTGTTGAGGGAATGAGTGCGGTCCGGGATAGTAGTCGTCTGATCGGCGAGTGCGGTCTCTTTCGTGCTCAGCATAGCCTCGCCTTTCATCCTGCTGGCGCCGGCGGCAGAAGCGAGATATATGGCCGCGTATGCCACAGTAAAAACAAACCGGACGAGGTGGACGCCACTGAGGGTACGATGGCGCAGCAAGTGCTCTGGTTCCCATCGAAGCCAAATGGTCATAGGAAACGCCAGTAGGCACGGAAGTCACGGTAGGGGTGGGTAGCGAAACAACATCCGCGTAGGTAGGGGTGGAGCGCGCTACCGGAGCAAGATGCGTCGTGGGTGTAGTCATCGCTGTCAACTCCTGCTTTACGACCTCGCGCAAGTCGAAGGTGGGGGTTGGTGCGCAGGCAGCAGGGGGACGCTTTAGGTCTTGTAGTTGAAGCTCCTCGCGGATGATGGTGCGGATAAGAGCACGTAGATCTGGAGAATGAGCAACCTGAGGATCGCTGCTGTCATGTGGAAGACGAATAGACTGCAGCTCGTCGAGGCGTTGACACGTTGAAGTGATGTCTTGGACAGAAGCCGGATTTTGCACGATTAAGGCGTTGAACGCGACAGGCCCAATGCCTTTTAAGATGTGGCGAACGCGTTCGGCTTCCGTCATGCTAGGATTCGCACGGCGGCACAGAGCCAAGACATCCTCTATGTATGAGGTGTAAGACTCTTGGGGAAGTTGGCGGCGCGTTCCCAGCTTCTGTTTGGCGACTTCTGCACGGCCAGACGAGGAAGCGAAGATTTGCCGCAGCTTCGAAGTAAACGTGGACCAATCCGCGATGTCGGATTCGTGGTTGAAATACCACGTCTTTGCAACACCGGTCAAGTAGAAGGCGACGTGCCTCAATTTCTGGGTGTCGTTCCACTTGTTACAAGAACTCACGCGGTCGTAGTGGTCGATCCAATCGTCTACGTCATCACCGCGGAGTCCCGCAAAGACAGGGGGATCGCGCTGAGGGCTCGTCACAGTCCAAGAGGGCGCCGCAGGTGGGGTCGTCTGTGTGGTAGGGTTTGAGGCGCCGGAAGGGCCGGGGTCGGAAGTGTCCATTGTTGTAGGGGTAGCTGGGTGCAGGCGGCGACCGGAACGGAGCTCCAGGGAGGACGGGAACGCGAGAGGACGTCGGGATCTTGACGTACCTCCACCACTTTATAATACCGAGACCGATCAAGTTGTCCAGCGCTGTTTATTCCACCAAAGGCAACGCCCCGAGCTCACGCGCGAAGAAGTCGAAGAACAGTGAAGATGATGATGGCTATGTACAAATGAAAACGACGAAGTACGTTAATAGTGCTTACAGTACCTTTATTGCTCTCAGTATTGTTCACAGAATTCACTGATGAACTTCATACCGCTCTGACTTTACATCATCAGCATTACGACCGAGTTGTCTCCAGGCACTTATGATTTTAAGAGACATATTACGTGATCTTCCACAGTTATTTTTGGCACAAAATATTCCTCTGCATTACTTTATTTTGTAAGACACTTTGCCTTAAGGTACATCATGGGGCAACTGCTCCACAAAGACGCAGACTCAAAACCTTGCAGGGCTTCTTACAACAGCCTCTACAATGGGCCGAACATGCAAATTCTTGTTTATATAGAAAAATAAACGGCCCAGCTTGAACTAGAGGGCATATTTCCCACTTCACTACGATAAAAAACATGATGCGTTCATTCCTTGTAGCACAAAGCTAGTTTTTAGTTAAACACTAACCCACACGATGTGCTTTAATGACTGTGTAAGGACGTAAGGTTCACCTCTGCTGAGCTATTTATCCCCACAAAGATAGTGTTGAATTATATTTCAAAAGCAGTTATAGGCGAGGAAGTCGGCATATCGTGTCGGTTCGTTTATTCGCCATGCTTTAATTCAGGCATGGTACGTAAAAAGGAACACACACTGACAAAGTAGATAACGGCACAACCACCACGACACAGCGAAAAGAAGACGGCAGTGTCATGAAGACAGCATCAGGATTGCAACCTTTCGTTCAGTTACATCTACGACGACGATAACATCTCTAAACATATCGGCGAGTCACAGACTCAACGGCCGCAAGACATAATTAAAGGATCACAGAATCAGGAAATTTGTTGATGCGGTCTTTGTTTCCACAAATATGCATTTTCTGGCAGATACCTGGCTTTGCCCAGCCTTTTTGATCGGCGCAGCTGATATTGGAACTGGTCGCTATGCTTCGCCGTGGGAATAAAATAAACCAGCCGACTACATTGTTGTTAATAGGCTACATATCATGTGCAACGTCGCGCAGGATGAGCAAAATCAGAAATTGGGAGACCATTTGTTTTACTGTAACAGACAGCGTCCTGAACTGGCTATTATGGACAACTCATCTACTGTAACGCAAATCATTCTTTACCACAATTCTTCAATTTACGGGCAGACGCATATCTTGCCTCCGCTATCAATGCACCACGTTCGCGATAGGCCACCCTTACTGCGTTGTCGCACTGGTCTTGTGGTTGTTATCACCTTGTAGCCTTCGGACAGCATCGTCATTATATGGCGTCTTCACCGTCCTTGTCGTGTCATCATCGTCGCCATCGTGAAACCAAGATCAACGCTATACTCGGCACGGTCGTTGTAATCACATCATTATCAGTCCATCGTCATCGCCATCACTGGCATATGGTTGCCACCGTTCCAAGGACAATTGACATGAGTCCTGCGAGCGCGGCAGCTTATTACCCTCTAACGATACTAAGATTGATACACTGATTGAAAAAATCACACTTTGATTGTCACAACATCTTAATAGAACACATCTTGCCATTATTCCTGACATTAATGCGATTAGCATTAAAATAGTGTTTGAAACACCGTATTGCCCCCACAGGCGGACGATGTGGATATGATGTGGAAATGGCGTCCTTAGTCCACTATTGTTCAATGTCATACTCGTGGGCCTTGCAAAGGAGCTACTTGAAACAATGCATATCAGCACGTACTCGGATGATATCTGTATCTGGTCATCTGGGGTAACACGTCCACAAGTGCGTGCAAGGCTTCAACGTGCGGCTACCATCACGGCGAAGTACTTGCGCCGTACGGGCCTGCAACTCTCAGGAACTAAGTGTGCAGTGTTGGCCGTCACGCATAAATCAATATCACAATATGCAATCGTTGTCGACGGAACGGCGATACCTTTAGTCATCCACCACAGATTTCTTGGCGTGATAAACGACTGCAATTTTTCTTGTACCAAACATGTTACTGTGCTTAGGGCTAAACTGACAAACTTCATACACGTTCTTCGTTTAATATCTGGACAGAGATGGGGCAGCTCTGAGCGAAGTTTGCGCCAAGTTTACCAGGTACTTTTTGTGGGCTACATACGCTACAGCATGCATGTGCTATCTAACGTGGATCATCTTGTATACGCACGCCGGAGAGCCTTCAGGCACAAGCACTGCGGATATGCCATGGCTTGCCACGCTGCACGTAAACTAAGGGCACAATAGCGGAAGAACGGATTTGTCCAATCGATATATACAGGTCCTGTGAACCTGTGCGAACCTATCTTCGCCTGCTGACCAGACTCACGCCATCCTCTGTGAACAGTTCCAAGAACCAACCTTGACTGTGGTTTTTCTAAAGCAATTGCATGTCACGCAAGCATTACACCTGCAAGGTTTCAGGCCACCAACATCCCAGAGAGATCTCCATAGGCATTGCCAAGACCACTAGTGAGGCTTCAGATACCCGCAATTATGAATAAATCCCACGTTTCCTCCATTGGCTTGAAACAGCTCACCCTGTCCCATATACTTACATAATATAGTGGGACTGTACAAGTATATACCTATGGTTCGGTCACGCCATCTGCCACAACGGCCGCATTCGTCATCCCACAACTTCGAATTACTCGGCGATTTCAATTAAACTACAAATCGACATCTACGACTGCGGAACTTGCGGGAATACGGGAGGCTTTCCGTTTTATGAGAACGCAGAAACCTAATAAATGGACGGTATTCTGCCATGCCAAATCAGCACTACATGCGCTAACATGCTTTTTGAAGAAAGGACCAAACTTCCTGCTCGTGCTGGAAGTCGCCGAACTTCATCACAGTGCCAAGTGGCCACTCTTTAATGGGTGCCGAGTCACTCTGGTGTGATTGGCAATGAACTCGCTGGCAGTGAGGCAAGATCGGCCTTCTCTTCCTCTGATGAAGTGCGGATTGCCTACTCGCGACCAGACACCAACTCCATGATCGATGCACTCATGCAGGACCTTACAAAGGCATACAGAGCCCAGGATGACAACACTCACACACGCCTACATATGATCGACCTAGACGGTAAATTCTGTTTACCCCCGAAGTTTACGCGGAGCAAAACGTCATTGCTACACAGGATTCGGCTGGGCGTTGCTTTCACCTGTCGCTACGCGCACCTCATCGGCCAATCGAACAGCCCTGATTGTGAACACTAGCAGATGCCTGAAACACTGGAACACATACTGTGCGATTGCCCAGCATATATGCTGGACCGAAGTACGTTAGAAAGTTTCCTAGCCAGCGCTGGCAGGCAACCACTGTCGGAGGAAGCTATCCTCGGCCCATGGCCTGACACTGCAGCGTTAATGCGTGCAACTAAAGTGTTGAAGTTTCTGCAGGACATCGAACTCGACGAGCGGCTCTAGCAAGGCAACTGTCTCATATACATAAGCACTCACCACTTCTCTTATAATCATCATCCATCCCACTACTTGCACTCCCCTTCCCTCTACCCCAGTGCAGAGTAGCAGACCAGACCGCACCAGCTCAGGTCGACCTCTCTATCTTTTCTGTCAAAAAATTCTATTCTATATTCACTGCCTAGGACAATTCCGAAGGTATCATCACACAGTATATCATGTTCTAATCACTGCACCCTAGTTGGAACTCCGTAGTATACCTGCTATCCTGGCTTCAAATTCGGTGCAATGACTGTCCCTCAAGTGGCCGCGCTCAACGTGGAGGTGCATGAGGCGCTATCGCTTTAACCTATTTAGGGACACATACCCATTACGTCACATTGATTTATCCATACATGAGGAATTATATATTGGGTGGACAACAATATCACATACGAAGGGCCAAAGCTTATTGTTAACGCACATAATTAGTGGCACATATCCAGTGACCCAGGGATCCGAGGTTCCAAGGCGTATCCACTTGGAATGAATTTCTAGAATGACGCCAGTTTGGGGATATGCCGCATCAAACTTGGCGTAAAAGTGCACTGTTGTTGCACTACTTCTTTTAAGAAAACCTCTTTTCTACAAAGAAGCAGCAAAATTAATGGAATATCCGTGTATTCCGTCCCACACATTGAGAAATAATATCTCGAAACTGGTGTCATTCTACAAATTTATTTCCAGTGGATACGTCTTGCAAGCTCACCAGCTAAAATTCATAAAGTTCAATATGTGGCGTCGACTAATACTTTAAGCAATTATTTAGAGAACTGTTAATTACGTCAATATGTGTATCGATCTATTGTGCTAGTAATGTCCGCCTCTTCGAATAATCCAGCTAACGGCCTAGAATTGTACTATCTGCCACAGGCTGTTTTAAAAATCGCCCTGTACATCAGGCGTGTTCTGCACCGGAACTCCTCCTTCGCGCTTCGCTAAGACTCGGAGCCATCTAGCAGCGCCGCCATGAAGTATGTGCATGGCCGCAGAAATCTATGACGCGTTGCTGCGTGCGAACACTGAGAAACACGCCATGCGGAATGCAGGCTCCACCAGGCGCTCTATTCTAGACACAAGGCACCATCTAGCGGAGCAGCTAAAAAGTCCGCACATGGCCTCCGAGACGAGGAATGTGGCGTGCCGGTGCCAGCGATCGCTGCAAGTTGTTGCCTCACTTACCGCGCAGTGGGTCGCACATACTCAGTGGCTCATAATGGCGAGAGGTTCCGTGAAGAGCAGCACATACGCCGTGCATTCATAGGGCAGCTCAATAATGCATTGGTGCGAAGAGTGCTCATTTAAAAGCGGTCTATAACCAGTACATTTGTGGCACAACCTGCTAAACCATCGGGTAGCTGTTCATTAGGAAAGCTTCTGACGTGTGTTTGACTCCACTGACCATCGCATAAATTTAAGGCACATACATAGTTACCAAAGTTGGAGTCAAGGACGTTCCTTCAAGACTGGCACAAACCTACTGGCACATGCACACTGCAGTGCGCTCATGTTGTCATCAAAGAGGTGTGACGCAGTTAGGGGGGAACGGTTACATACAAACATACATAGGCGCATAGAGACGTAGCTCCGGAATCTGTGTGAAGAACCCTAAGAATGTTAGCGTTTTAATAATGTGGTTAGTGTCTTTAGAGTCCTTCACGCACCTTTCGGCCGAGTGTAGTAATGCGCACCATTGAATTCTCGCGGCTGCCATCTGTCAAATCGGCTTCTACGGGTGACAGTGCCGTCAACGGCTTGTGGAAACCAGAATGGAACGATTCGTCAACAAGTAATCTTGGAACCTGCTAACACAGAACACTAAGGCAAACACTTCTTTTTCCAACTGTTAATAATTCCACTCAGCGGGTGCCAGTACTCATGAACGGACAGATATATGGTAGTCTGTGTTCCCAATTTGGCCTTAAAGCACCGCGCCGACCCCAACCGGGCGAACGTCGCACTTAAGCCTTAACTGCTTTTGGGGGTCACAGTGTACGAGAAGCTTCGCTTCCACCATGGCGGGCTTGGCTGCCTAGAAAGCTGTCATGTTCGGCTTTCCATTGCCACTGTGCTCCTTTAACCAGCAGCCTGTAGAATCGATCCAACGTAGTTGCAAGGTTAGGCAAAAACTTGGCATACTATGCGATCAATCCCAAAAATGATTTCAACCGGCTTACCATCTCCGGACAGCGTGCTGTGGTGATGGCTCCCATGTTGCTGGGAGGGTGCCGGCCAGTAGTATCGATCTTATGGACCAAGAAGCAAACTTTATTCTCCCTGTGCCTGCACCTGTCCTGGTTCAATTTGATTCGATCTTCGCGCAGCCGTTCGCAGACTTGCCGGAGCAGGCCTTGTAGAAGCGACTCGGTGCGGCGCTGGAACAAGGCTCAAGCTGACACGATGCCGAAGGAGATGTGGCTGCATGCGAATGAACGTTTGTGTGTGTTCAACACCGTTTTATCTCGCGCCTCGTCAACCAGTGGAAGTTGAATATCTTGGTGACGTAAATCCAAAGTGGTGAACACCTCACGCCTTTACAGAGATGCGAATATGTCTTCAATCATTGGCAACGGGTATTGTTCTACCTGTTTTGCCTGACTCACGGTAACGTTAAAGTCACCGCACAGCCTGATATCCCCGTTTTGTTTCACTACTGACACGACGGGCGTAGCCCACTCAGAAACTCTCACTGCTGAGAGCACTTCTTCCTACACTTGGTGGTCGATTTCTGCATACACATTTTCGCGAAGTGCGTACGGTACTCTTCGAGCCTAGAGAACGCGTGGTTTTGCGGCATCAACTCTGTGCAGCATCACAGGGGGCCCCATGCAACAACCGGACCGCTCTTCAAAAATTTCCGAGAATTCGGCTAAAAGCTTCGCTATCACTGCATCGCAGGGAAGCACATTTACGTTCTGCTATGCACATTCATTCAGTAGCGCTATGCCGGTATTCCAGAAGGCTTGGATAGTGTTACGGTAGCACAACAGAGGGTCTTCGCAAACTATAACAACTAGTGAGCTGTCCACTTGCGTGTTATCGCATTCGAATTTCATGGTTAAGGACAGGCAGTGTCCCCAGGAAGCACGACAGGCGCATCGGTCTTCCACAGCGCTGTCCACCACTGACGAAGGTTCTTGAAAACTGTTTTCGAAATGACGCTGATAGTCGACCCTGTATCCACTAGCATGCATAGTCTCCGGCCTTTCCAGACAAAATCATTTTCGCGCGGCCATACGGAGTCGTTGCTGGTTTAGCCGCGAGCCTCCAAGGTGCCAAGCATTTCTTCACATCCGTCACTGCCGTCTGGCCCTTTCACCAAGTACGTCCCCGAGGGGTTAACGCGACCACCGAAACAAATCCCTGTCGGGTTTCCCTTCCTTCCGCACTTGTGGCACGTCGCTTTGTTGTGTCCTGTGTCTTCTTGTGATTCGAGCCGAAACTCCCGCATTGAGTAGACACGGTCATGGATCCATGCCCTTGTCGAGATTTCTGCTGACTCATGTTGTGCCTCTGTACGAAATTGGCACCACCGTTGTCTTTGAAGCTGGCCTTTTGGATTGCCCGGACATTGGATTCTGCTGTTTCCGTGCCGTTGCGCGTTTTGCGTCTGACGCAGGGCGTGCGGACGCAAAGCCGCATTAAGACACCGTATCATCTAGGTGACACTACGGAAGCGGTCGCACGTCAAATCAATACTTCTGTGCCCACCGCGGTAGCTTGACGGCTATGGCATTGCTCGATGTTGCAGGTTCAGTCGAGACCGCGGCAGCCACATTTCGACGGGAGTGAAATAAAAAACGGAAGTGCTAACAGATTTAGGTGTACGTTAAAGGAGACCAGTATGTCAAAATTAATCAGCAGTCCGCCATTATGGCGTGCCTCATAATCCGATCATGGTTTTCGCAGGTGCAGACCCCACATACTGCAATTAATGTTTTATGCTTCTTCCGCTATGCCAAGTGGATGTGAGGTAATGATGAAGCTCAACCCTCGCAGAGATGAACAATGGCGCGGACAACGCCTCAAGCAAGCACGTTTCCCTGTTTGTTTTATGTCCTTCGCAGACAAAGAGCAGCGATGCACGCAAGATAACGTTCAGCACCAACTCACCACTCTCGTATCGGACTAAACGCTGTATAAATTGCACATTTACTAATTACACATCACCGCTAGTCATCATTTATCAAAGCAAAAAGCATAGAACTTCACTTCACATGCGTGTGTTCCGCACAATTTTTTTTCACCTTCAAGTGTTATTTATTACCAACCAATTTCAGTCTGTTTCCACGGCGAACCTCGGCCAGTGGTACATGCGCAATTTGAAAGAACAACCGCTTAGATACTGCTTCGGAGAGAAGCCTCTGTGACGGTCCGATGCGCGCACCCGCTACAATGCAGAGCACCACACTACTGATACACGTAACCTAGGGCGTGATATCTTTTAGGCAATACGCAAGAAATCCAACTCGTTTTTTTTTTCTTGAAAATTTATTTCAAACGTGATCAATAAACTTCATTTGAAATATCAATAAAACGAATTTTAAATCACATGAAAACAAAGGAGGTAACACGGACAACCTAACACAGACACTCAGTTTCTTGGTGATACGTAATTGACAATAATCTGCGCAATCATATTGAGTCCATCGCTACATCGTGCATAAAAGGACGTCCACAAAACCATCTAAGTACCTCAATCACAGCCATTGTAGCGATGAGGGTCTTGCGAAGGCGTGGCGTAGTGGGGCGCTTCACCTCGTCCCACGAAGAGATGTTCTCCGTCGTGTGGTCTCGTAGCGTAGGGCTCCTGTAGGTTAATCTGCGAGGTTGTTTTGGATAGGTCTCTTCTGTCAAGAAACGCTGCTGCGTAGGCGGTGCCAGCAATATACCATTCCTTTTTTCGTCTTCATGTATCATAGTTTTTATTTATTCATTCATCTGCAATACACTTGGAATGCAGCTGTCCCACAACAATAGCATTTTATTCCTAAGGAGGCGGTAGCTTCACAATAGCGCGCATGAAAACTTAAACAAACATCCACTCATTGCACTATTGCCCAGTGCGGCAAGGTACTCTAAATGACAACGTACAAAATGAACAGTTCTTCACAGAGATGGCGAAAAGGAACCAAACATACTGATGGCAATAGCGAGATATATATATATATATATTCATCACACACAGCGACTCTTAGGGAACCGATAAAAGGCGGTATGACACATGCTGTACAACATACTTGAAAGCCCATTGTGAGAGCGCGTGTCACGACAGAAGGAAATTTATCGTGTTTGTCAAATATGTTGTGGTATCAAATATATTTGGACAAATCCACTTCCATTTTCTTCTGAAATGCGAAAAACCGAAAACAATACTTGCTCTTCCCTCTCTTCACAGTAATGCCGCGTAATCCTTCGTATTTGTTCACACTACTATTGTTGGCGCCACAGCATAAAAAAACACGCTTACACGCTATTAAATAACAGAGAGTTGAACAGGTAGGGAACGCAGAGGGAGAATAACTCGTGCAAATAATCGCGGCAGCACGTCGCATATCAACCGCGTACGAGGAGGCTAACCAATGAAATGCAAGCCAGTTATGATGAAGGAAAATCAAGGATGCACAAAGCATTGTCGCCCTGGCACGCAGAACGCGCATGTAGGGAACAGAACCAATTTCCTAGAGTGTCAGACACTATACTAGCTTCTCAGTATTCACGCTTTCCTTTCGACTGTTTTTATTGTTTTTGCCGGAAATCGCGTTTCACTGGATTATTATTGTTTTCACGTTATATGTCAACACAAGACATAGTCGCTGTGTTCTATCGCTTCGATAGCTGGGCGGGTATTTTTGAGTTAAATACACGAACGACGAGAAAACTCCACTTGTGTGTGTCTATGGCGGCGTATGTTCTTGTGTTGATGTCGATCCCTGTGTATGCCGTAATTGTAAGCCAGGAACTGCAAATGGAGAATTCCGATTTGATTACCCCGTGTTCTTCTGCGTGTTCTTCTGTTAGACTAACGTGCGACGTTCCTCTCAAGCCCCATCAGAATTCGGCCAACACTGCCGGTATCGAACCCGGAACCTGAAACCCCGTACGCCATGCAGCCATTGAGCTACCGCAGCCGGTGCGACCGCCACCGACTGCTGTCTAGTGAACCGCAACGGATGCACATTCGCGCCTCGGCATCACGACGCTCGTTCATATGGATGATTGTATTCACGGACGGCGTTTGGCAAATCAGTTTTGCCGAAGCCCGCAAGGCGGAGGAAAGTACGTGAAAGGGAGAAAAACAGCCTTTAGCGGACACCAAGGTTTCCAATTGTATTTGCACCTCGTTATAATAGAAACTGTCTGGGGGACACTGGTTTGGGAGGAAAAGCGCCGAGCCCGTTGAACCCAATGTACTTTAGTCTCGCTAATGCGGACAGACACGACATAGACGGGGCTTCCTCTGAATGCAGGGAGACGAAACCACCGCTCGCAATGGCGGCGAAACGCCCGTGCCTCGGCGGCGGCGATTACAATCGCTGCTGACAGCAAGAGCGCATGCGGGTCAGGGTTTCTTACGACGACGCAGCCACGTGACATCTTCACTAGCCTCGTGCTTACTGAAGCGTTCGCGCTTTGTGTAGCGAACACTGGGACCTCTACAATGCCCCATTTGTTTCTAAAAATAAATCTTTGAGCGATTTGTTTTTAGTTTTTCATCAATACTCGTGTTCAGGGACGACCTGCTTTTCGGATAATATTAGCTGGTAACTAAACTTTCCATAATAATGAGGCTCGGCTGTGTGCAAAGGAAGCCACTAAATGTCAACAAAAGCCATTGCATTTTTAGGACTACTCAAAGTGGTTACAGTCCCTTGCTATGACTCTCAAGACAAATTCATCCACGAAGCAGCTGATTTCCTTTTTTTTTTTTTCAAGCTTTCTGATAGTATTACTGACACATCCACTTCACTTTGGTTGATTCATCAAAAGCTCGTTCAGCGGAGCCACCGAATTCCACCATAGACCAAACGTCTCCGCCATCTTTTCTTTTTCTAATGCACAGCATTTTAGAGCAGGCCTTGGTTTGCGGGCCCTTCCGGACATTCCTGGCCGTGGCTGCTTGCTAGATGGGCGCTGCTGTTCATATCTTGCCCAATAACCTACACGCATGACAGCAGCGATATCTTTACGGCCCTCACAGGTTGCTGGCCTAATTTTCCACGGAATTATTTCGTGACAGAACATTTGATACCCAATTATTCTCATTCCGACATATAGATGTCAGCGAGAGTACAAGCCATTTACGAAGCAAATCTTTCCAACATTTGTGTGCTTACTTTCCAAACCATTACGGCACACCTACGCGTATGTCTCTATCCTGTCAAGGCAAGCTATATTCGTCTTTTATATGATCGCCGCTTGCTAAGGTGGTTATTTACGTACTATATGGCACAGTCCCAGAACGGGGGATTGGCCAAGAATAGGACGTTACATTAAAAACACATAAGAAAGTATGTATAAACACCCCGCAATATAATCATTTCTACATGGCGCAGCAGGGAGGCAACAGAGCACATGCGCGCCTGCGCAAAATTACTTTTCACCAAGAACGACGGCATAAAAGGGGCAAATTTAAAGCCCTTCCTTAGCCGCTGCTCGAATTATTCGCTTCAAAGAGATTCCAAATTGTCCTAGGGATCAGCACATGCGTGTTTTTTTTTTCTTCTCTCCGCCGCAATGAGAAAGATTACTTTCCTCAAACAAAAACATACTGCTAACATTTTCGCAGTCATAAAGTAGAGAATTGCCCACACCAATTTACAAGATTCACCGTGCGCCTTGGTAGCAACACCGTTGTATTACAAGGAAGCATTGCACATAATACGGCTCTAAATAAGGCTACACTTTTGGCATTGTTACGTCGTTGCCGTTCTTCAACGAAGATTGTGCCAGAGGGGACGTCACATGCTTGTTACACAACTGTTTCTTCGATTCTCTTGCCTTCTTTGTTTGTTAGGTAACCAAGGGTTTCGAGGAGCCACGTTGCGCGGTATAAGCACGCCTGTATGCCACAAAAAAGTAAAAGCCGTTCTACCAAACGGCCGCTTGCCATGGATTAAGCATTTTAACCCGATTATTGCGAGCTATTCACGTCAATAATTCCACTAGTAATCTCATTGAGGATGCAACAATGGCGTAGAGGAAGAGCATCCGCCTCGCGTGCAAAATGACCGTGGTTACGATCCCGATGCCGCGCACGCCGCGCAATTTTCCACCGGATTAAAATGAAATCCGCGTCTTGATAAAATTGTACAAACTGGCCTAGAGTGTGGCCTGACACCGGTGATAAGAACCGGTACCGCACTCCCTCACCAGAGCAGGATTAGCCACCCTGGTGCAGTACTTGGCCCCAACCTCCTATATGAATACAACAATCAAACCCCAGTCCTCAGTCCCAAGCAGCTGCGAAGCAACTGACAACGGCGGCGGTCAGACCTGTGCCGCAGCAGAGGGTGCTAAGAATCTCTGGATCCAGACAGGCCGCCATTGGAATCTGAACCTGGCAACGTTTTGCACTAGAACATTATCTAGTGAGGCGAGTCTAGCAGTGCTATTGCAGGAATTACCAGGCATTAAATGGGATATAATGGCGCTCATTGAGGCTAGGAGGACAAATGAAGCATATACAGTGCTAAAAATCGGGCACGTCCTGTGCTACCGGGGCTTAGCGGAGAGACGAGAACGAGGATACGGATTCCTGATTAATAAGGATATAGCTGGTAAGATACAGAAATTCTGTAGCATTAACGAGAGTGTGGCAGGTCTTGTTGTGAAAGTTAATAATACGCACAAATTCAAGGTCGTAAAGGTGTACGCGCCTACATCCAGTTATGATGACGAGCAAGTCGAAAGCTCCTATGAAGACGTGGAATCGGCGATCAGTAAACTCAAAACAAAATATACTATACTGATAGGCGACTTCAATGCCAGTGTAGGCAAGAAGCAGGCTGGAGACCAGTAAGTGGGGGAATATGGCATACGTTCTAGGAATAGCAGGGGAGAGTTATTAGTAGTTTGCAGAACGGAATAATTTGCGGATAATGAATACCTTCTTCCGCAAGCGGGATAACCGAAAGTGGACGTGGAGGAGCCCGAATGGCGAGACTAGAAATGAAATAGACCTCAAACTCTCCGCTAACCCTAGCATCATACAAGATGTGGACGTGCTCGGCAAGGTGTGCTGCAGTGACCATAGGATGGTAAGATCTCGAATTAGCTTAGACTTGAGGACGAAACGGAAGAAACTGCTACATAAGAAGCCGATGAATGAGTTAGCGGTAAGAGGGAAAATGGGGGAATTCCGGATTCAGCTACAGAATTCGGCTTTAACTCAGGAAGAGGGCCTTAGTGTTGAAGCAATGAACGACAATCTTATGGGCATCATTTAGGAGCGTGCAATAGAAGTCGGTGGTAACTTCTTTAGACAGGATACCAGTAGGCTATCGCAGAAGACGTCAGATCTGATTGCGGAACGCCAATGTATGAAAGCCTCTAACCCTACAGCTAGAATAGAACTGGCAGAACTTTCCAAGTTAATAAACAAGCGTAATATAGCTGACATTGCTGACAGAATTGAGCAGGCTCTGAGAAATGGAGGAAGCCTAGAAGCAGTGAAGAAGAAACTAGGAATAGGCGAGAATCAGACGTATGCGTTCAGAGCAAAAGCTGGCATTATCATTACCAATATAGATAGGATAGTTCAAGTGGCTGAGGAGTTCTATAGAGATTTATACAGTACCAGTGGCACCCACAACTATAATGGAAGAGGGAATAGTCTAGAGGAATTGTGCAACCCACAAGTAACACCGGAAGAAGAAAAGAAAGCCTTGGGAGCTATGCAAAGGTGGATGGCATCTGAGGACGATCAGGTAACAGCAGATTTGTTGAAGGATGGTGGGCAGATTGTTCTAGAAAAACTGATCACGCTGTATACGCAATGGCTCATGACCTAAAGCGTACCGGAATCTTGGAAGAACGGCAACATAATCTTAATCCATAAAAAAGGGTACAAAGTATTTACTAACGTAATCGCAAATGGAATCAGGAACACCTTAGACGTCTGTCAACCAAAGTACCAGGTAGGATTTCTTAAAGGCTACTCAACAATAAACCTTGTTCACACTATCAATCAGGTGATAGGGAAATGTGCGGATTATAACCAACCCTTATATATAGCTTTCATTTATTACGAGAAAGCGTTTGATTCAGTCGAAACCTCAGCAATCATGCAGGCATTATGTAATCAGGGTGTAGACGAGCCGTATGTAAAAGTACTAAAAGATATCTATAGCGGCTCCACTGCCACCGTAGTCCTCCATAACAGAAGCAACAAAATCCCAATAAAGAAGGGCGTCAGGCAGGGAGATACGATCTCCCCAATGCTATTCACAACGTGTTCACAGGAAGTATTTACAGCCCTGGATTGGAAAGAATTGGGGATAATAGTTAAAGCAGAGTAACATAGTAACTTGCGATTCGCTGACGATATTGCCTTGCCTAGTAACTCAGGGGACCAATTACAATGCATGATCACTGACCTGGACATACAAAGCAGAAGGGTCGGTCTAAAAATTAATCTGCAGAAAAGTAATGTTTGACAGTCTCGGAGGAGAACAGCAGTTTACGATAGGTAGCGAGGCACTATAGTGGTAAGGGAAGACATCTAATTAGGGCAGATAGTGAACGCGGATCCGGATCATGAGGCTTAAATAATCAGAAGAATAAGAATGGGCAGGGGTGTGTTTGGCTGGCATTCTCAGATCATGAACAACAGGTTGCCATTATCCCGCAAGAAAAAAGTGTATAACAGCTGTGTCTTACCAGTATTCACCGACAGGGCAGAAACCTGGAGGCTTACGGAAATGGTTCTACTTAAATTGAGGACAACACAACGAGCTATGGAAAGAAGAATGGTGGTTGTAACGTTAAGAGATAAAAAGAGAGCAGATTGGGTGAGGTAACAAACGCGAGTAAATGACAGCTTAGTTGAAACCAAGAAAAATAAATGGGCATTGGCAGGGCATGTAATTAGGAGGGAAGATCATTAAGGGTTACGGACTGGATTCCAAGAGAAGGGCAGCGTAGCAGGGGGCGGCAGAAAGTTAGATGGGCGGATGAAATTATGAAGTTTGCAGGAGCAACATGGCCACAATCAGCACATGACTGGGGTAGTTGGAGAAGAATGGGAGAGACCTTTGCCCTGCAGTGGGCGTAGCCAGGCTGGTGATGATGAATATCATTGAAGATTTACTTGCGCGAGTTCAACAGTATGAATGACGGATATAGCACAAAGTATTCGATGAACAAACCATGCTATTATGCCCAGTTGCCCTTAATTAATGAAAGCGAAAGCCTGCTTGATTTGTGAACGTATGACGCGTATCAAACGCGCGCGGACGCAATAACTCTGTGGCTTTGAAGTGCGCCGCGCAACGTTGACTTTGCAAGCAGCTTTAGAGAGAATATCACGCACGCGCTGACTGTTGCTAACACTGCAACTCATATTTGATCACGTGCTATTCAGATAGCGAAACTGGGGCGTCGCTGGAACCATCTGCCTGCTTTTGCTTATGTCATGCAAGCTCACTAACGGCAGTCAGAGGAAGCGTTTTGAAGGCGTTACTCGAATAAATCTAAATTTATTTTATAATTACTTCCGCGCTACAGTCCTCCAGCAAAGAAAAATGTGGTTTAAAGATGTGTGTGTTAGCCCAGCAGTTTTGTTTTTGCAAAGATAACCTCAATAACAAGCGTTCCGACACAGATGACCAGTAGCACAATGAAAACAAGAAAGAAGAAGCGGAGCTCCTTCAACTGGTCATGACTTGCGTCAACATGTGGCTCTACGTGAGAGTATTCATCATCACTGTTCAGAAATGCCCAGTTTGTTTTCTTAAGCACGCCTGCTTCAAATAACGTCCGCATATAAGTCCGAAATGCGTGTAAATGCGGGTAGTTCTTGCGAACAGGAAAAGATAAAAAAAAACTAAATTCAGCCGGTCCTTCGATTCCGAAAGCGTAGGCGACGAGCGCTTCAAAGAGGAACCTACATCCTTGGGCAGAAAGCACACGTAACCTTTGTTCTGCACGCAAGACAGGCAACGTTCAGCATCATCATGAATCAGCATGTCTGTGCGACTTTTCTAAGCATTTTCCTCAGCTTACGAAAAATACTACCCATAGCGTAGTTGCTTCTCACAATGTTATGTGTTAGTGTATTTCTCAAGAGGCAGGGACCCACCTTCTGTTTGTCAAGCGCTTGCTCAAGCTCACTGACCGTGTCGATGATGTCCTCCGGAGTGCGAAGACTGATCCTGGAAACAAGCTCGCCTCGAAAATAGCTGGACAGTGGAAATATAGCTACAACCCAAACACCGTACACGATCCCGCGTGCAAGCACCTGTTGCCTTCGCCGTGGTATAGGGACTGAGGTGCCATAAAAAGAGGCTAAGAGGAACAAGAAATAATCCGTGATAGAACTCAGACTAGCGTAATTACTCACAATAATATCCGCTGCAACCAAAGCGAGTAAAGCGAAAGCCACCATCAAAACGAGAACGAGAAATCCGGTCTTCGACTCCACAAGAATAAGGAAACCGGACACCATCGTACTTCGGCCCCTTTTCATGTAGAATGTTTCGTACGTGAAATCAATAACCACTGTTGTGGCATATTGCATGGAAAACGACTCGTGTACAGCTACCACGCAATCGCACAAATCAACGTACCCTCTGAAAAGATCCTTTGCGAGAACGCGGGTCGTGGCGTAAGGCCTCCGTTTCAGAGTCACGTTGTACGCAGACAGGCCATGCAATATTACCTTTGACGAGGTGCCAATGCAACGTGGTGCACGGGTTGCGCTTGGAGGGGACAATACGCATGCAACATTCATAACTGTGTTCCTCAACTCGCTGCGCTTTGACGGAGTCTTTCGTAGCAGGGTATTCACATCGCAACCCCTCGTACAAAGTGTGGGGGAGCCGGCTTCAGCATGATTTGGCGTTTTATTTCCAGTTCCAGTCATGCCATGGCTATTTGCAAACCTGCATGCGAAATTTATGCCTCCACAGTCGCTTACGTAAAAGCTCAACGCGTCGCTTGCTTCAGAGGTACTGTTTATCAATATCCAATCAACTAAGTAGTAGGATTTCAGGAAGTTAAACGTTACATTCAGACAGCTCGACAAATCCCGTCCTAGGCTTATTGCAACTACATTTGACTTGATTCCCAAAGCTGCGTTTGCCCAAATGTATGTGTAAAAATTCTCTGTGGGCAATTTCCACAGTGTAAGCGGCCATGGCATCTCTTCCAACCAGAAGTGATCAAGAGAGTCCCAGTACTTTTTACAAGTCACAATTGTTATAGCATCATGCCTTGCAATGTGAGACTGAAGAACACTCAAGACATTTCCTCTGCTATTTTTAGACCATAGTTGACTTTCGGTCAATGAATGGACTACTGGAAACAAAACAATAAAAATAACTTGTCCAGCCATCATTTCTGGCGCACTCATTTCTCGGGCAGAGCTTGCAGCGTCTGCGAGAGTTCAGAAGTGCGTATCATTCAGCGTAGGCAATCAATCATTTACGGTTTTACACGACATAGCTAGATAAGAGGGCCACATGCTTCATTTTTTTCACAAATAAGGCCTCAATTCACACCTTGTATTATGCTGCCCACTTCAGAATATTCAGAAACTTCAGTTTTCCACGTGTCTACATCTTATAAAGACTGTTTCCTCCTGCGTTATTATTTAGACACTATGCTTTCGATGGTATTACCTTTTATGACAGCTACTTTATATTGAGTAAATATTACGCGACAGAATAGCCTTGCAGGAAAATATCGCTGCGATACGTATGTGGCGTATTGAACTAAGCTCCATTCACCATATACAGCAAAGCTTCCAGCGCATACGCAGCACACCTAGCTTAGATTTCGCACATTACCAACTGGCATCTATCACACCGGTCGGCACTCTTACCATTACCCCACCGGGTGAAACATGTTTCTCAATACAGGTTGCAGTGAGTCACTGCAGCGCTATTTCCAGGCGTTGCCCACCTCGAAAAAAAATAAAAGCGCACGAAGGCTACTGAGCTGCGATTGGACTGCAGTGCACTCATCTGCCTGCCCCTTGGTAACGACATCTGCCACTCATGCTGTTTCCCCTCGGGTATACAAGCATCGGCGTGGCAGCTACTGGCAATCGTTAATGAATGCGCGACTTCTCCACGCCATAAGCGATCCTGGTTAGCCGAAGGAATGAGGCTGGTGTGCCAAGCGACTGCTGAGACTGATGTGTTTGTTTCGTGACTTACATCTTGCATACGCCTAACTATTCTGTCGAATATTTGATGAGAAATCCCAAGAAATGCGCACCGCTACTCAACGACGTGAGCGTTAGCCGGAAGTTTCTGGTAGCGGGAAGTATTGAGCTGACAGTACGGTCCATCAGCCCGAGTTGTTGTGTCGCTCTTGAGAGCCAGCTCCGCAAAAATTGAGATTGAAGCTCGCGCGTCGCAGGAGCGGTTATTTAAGTGGATGGTATCGACCACAAAAAGTGTGGAGTTAATGCTGATGTAGAACGCGAATAACTGTCATTAGTACATAATTTACGATGTGCGCATATGCTTTCAGGCTCTCTTCAGACTCTCTTTCAGACCAACCTCTTCTGCTACGCTAAAATATTTACTTGCCTCCTATCTTCGTCCGATGAAGCACTGGCTACCACGTTACCACAAATGAAAGATTTGCTGAAAAAAATCCAAGCCTTTTGATGATAGATATGTGCCAACGCAGACGCCGGTACTACTCGTACTAGAAAGGCTGCTGCAACCTGCTGATGCGTTGCATCTAAAATAACGTGTCGTAAATGGTGTTCTCGCTGGTATTGCGTAACTATCCTTACGCAACAGCGAGAACTTTCCGGCATGTGATTATTTTCCTGACCTCCTTCATTCGCTGCCTCTTCAATAAAGAAAAAGCAGCCTGTGAAATTTCTCAAAGAAGGGTGCTCAAGACCAAGACGCGCAAACTGGCCACCTACAATAAGTGCACGGTAGTGATTACAACGACGCGCAAAGACATGCACAGAAAGTACACAGGGTGTCCCAGCTAACTTTATCCAGAGTTTAAAAATATGCTAATGCCACGTAGCTGGACAGAAAAAAAGGTAATGTGTTCTGCCGTCACTTGGAGGTAATCAATTTTTTTTTCATTTCGCCTAATTAGTCCTCAATAATTATTCAACTTGTAAAATATTATAATTAGATTAGAAGTGTGAATGAGAAACTTATAGAATGACGTGAAAAACTCCCGTAACAGCTTTCTGTTGCTCAATACGTGCTACTTAAAGTGTTTTTCTGAGCGTGAAATAAGCCCGCAAATGCACGCAAAATTGCCGCGCGAGTGATCACTCGAGCCACTTTGCGTGTATTCGCGGGCTTTCTGAATGCTCGGAAGAACGCTATTATGTAGCACATATTGAGGAACAAAAGTTGTATCGGGAGCATTTAATGTCGTTCTACAATTTTCTCATTGACACTTTTCATCTACTTGTAATGTTTGAGAAGTTCAATATTTAATTAAGACTAAATATTTAATTGTGCGGAATGAAATATACTTTGAGCGCCTCCAAGCGACGGCAAACAACATTACCTTTGTTCTGTTCCACTACGTGGCATTTGCATATTTTTGAACTGGCTAAAGTTAGCTAGGACACCATGTGTATAGAATTGCGAGCTCACGGTGGTCATATCTCATTGTCACGGAGATGACATGTAAGCAGAAAAGATGTGATTGTGCATTTCCATAGTCTAATAGGCTGTCAAAACAGCGGGGCTGACTAACCGCTCGCGCAGCACCTTCTCCCTCCTCTTATGCTACGCACGAAGCCTATTGTCAGTGAGCAGAGGAGCCATCGGGCTCTATAGACATGGCGTCCCAGGCATAGGCTGTGGAGGCGCACGGAGCAGAATAGAGCACTGTTTCGAATGGCAATGTAAGATGATGGCCATACACAACGAAAAACGAGGATTATTCGGCGGTGTTATGCTAGGAAGAATTGTACGGGAAGTCAACGTAGGGTAGGCTGCCATCCCTATCACACTGATTGACAGGAACGTACGTGTATAGCATATCTGTCAGTGTTCTGTTAAGCCGCTAGGTAGGAACATTTTTCTGCGGATGGTAAGAGGTAGCCAGCTGATGTTCTGTAGAGTAATTACGAAGGACGGCTTCTAGGAATTTGGCCAGAAAGGAGCGGCCACAAAACAAAAGCAGTGGTCGTGGAGCGCCTTTGTTAAGAACGACGTCGATATGCAGAAAGTTGACGTCGCTAGCGCAGGTTCTTAGCTTTGCTCTCGTGCGATGGCCAATCTGGTCGCTTAGTCTAGTCGGTCACGACGGCAATCCACTTATTGCCGGAGACCGAGGTGAGATTGGGGCCCAGCAGATCAACGTCGACATGGGAAAAATGGTTCTGGTAGAATGTAGAGAGGTTTAATTGGCCAGTGGGTGGAAGAGCAAGGCGTTTGGCGCGCTAGTCGCGCTTGCCGAGCGCGCAGTGGGAAGCGTATATATGCGAAGATATGATGGATGCCAGGCCCTAATAACCGCAGCGGAAAGTGGTCACTGGTGCAGCAAACACCGAGTTTCCCAGCTGTTGGAGATTTAAGGAGATGTTCGAGAACGGTGGAACAAAGGTGCCAGACAACAACCTACAAAAAAAAAATTATCTACATCCAACGCAAATGTTGGAATCTATGTGAAAGAAAGCTTTCGTGGAGCGGTTATAGAAATGTATGAATTAAACCTTTTCATTCTTGCGTGTTTGACGTAAATGAAACTGACTCGATCGCGCATATGATCTAGCTCAACCATGAAACGCAGTGAGAGAAATCATATATTGGCTAGCATTTATTATTTATTTTAATTGTATAAGCAGCTTCTTTTCCGATCCCCTGTTGTTAGTACGACCCATAGCCTGATAATACTAAGAACTGATAATCATCACCAACACAAGGCAAATACTGGGGCAGCATGGCCGTAGTCGCTTTTGCGCCATTAAACTTGAATTAGCTACCACAACGCAATAATCTCAAAGAGCTAGTTGGCGTTGGCACGCTATGTACTGTCCGCTTTATGGCCAATACCGCGCTGTAAGAAAGTGCCATAGTATAGAAATCATGATCATCACAATCAACACGCAGGCATGTTTCTGGCGGATCTCCCGTTACGGTTTGCCGCATCCTAAACTAAACAGGGCTCAGGCACTTACATTACGCTTACTACAGACTGGTACTTATATTTGCCCACGGAGGCTGAACATGTTTTATCCTGAGACGTATACAGAGCCTTATTTCCAGGATTGTGGTGTTTTAGCCACGCTCGAACACATGCTCTGGTCTTGCGAAAGAATTGAAGACTCGGCGATCAAGAACGCGTCCAGGTGGCAGGCTGCACTTCGCAGCCCGGACCTGGATGAACAATTCTGGGCTGTCCAGCAGGCTCACGACGTGGTCGTGAGGCCTGACCTTCCGGTCCCGACGTGGGAGCGGCCCGCTTAGTGGTGCATTTTCGCTACTTGCAGGACCAAATAAAGTTTTCCATCCATCCATCCCGTTGTGGAACGTGCCATAATATGGAAATCGTATTCATCATCAACACGCGGCGATCATCTCCAAGAGCTAGTTGGTGACACGATATGTCAACAACCGAATATGGCCCCAACCAGATGTGGCACCAACCTGACAATGCGTTCATGGACGCTCCCTCTTTGTCTTGGCAGCTTACGCAAACATGTTCGCGGCTTGCATCCCGAGCTGATCACCCACAGTGCTCCGAGCTTGAACGGGCACTGCCACTGTCCTCGTGACAACGGCTTAACCAGCTGCCGCTCGGTAGCAGTTTGATCGACTACGCCGCCTGGTACCAACGTCGGCGACGCCATAGCCCAGAGTTGCCTCTAAGTGAGGCAGTCGCTTGGGTCTACGGCGCTGTCGTCGAGGGGGAGGGCGCTGGCAGAGCGTACAAAGCCGTACTCGCTGCAGGCCGCATAAGTTGGCATTGTGGCACCAACCGGACAATGTGCTCATCAAGGTTCCTTTTTTATGTGCAGCTTGTGTTCTCCTAGATCGGCGGCCTGCATCTCGCGCTGTCGGCCCACATCCTCGCAAGCTTGGACGGTGCGGAATCGCAACTAAGAACAGCCACTAAACAGGCCCCTAGTACTTACTTCCGACAGAGGGTGCGAAAAGTCGCTTATACAGATTCACTGTCTTTAACGGCATACTTTTACGAAGGTTTCTTACGCGCAAGCGTAAACGACTGGGCGCACTGCGGGACGTCGAGGGGGAGCGTACGAAGTACGAAGGAGCGGGCTGAGCGCGCTAGAGTGCAGGTCGAGGCATCTCTTCTTTATACCTCTCTCACGTTGTGTCCCTCTATATGCTCCCTCAGGGAGCAGAATTGCGCGTAAGTCCGCCAGTGTGTTCCTGCTATGCAGTGAAGCGACTCCTTGCGCGCGCAGGAGGCAAATGCCGCGCGCTGTTCCATTTGCTTTTTTGTCTGCTAGTCGCGATGGCACTTTTTAATACAGGCTAAGCTTGAACCATTGGCGTAGCCGGAAAGAGGTAGGGTTCTAACACCCCGAAATGTTGTTCGTATGTACATATATACACGCACGTATACATACACACGTACGAGCGTACGTAATGCGCCGATACAGCACACGATTGTCCAGCTTGAATTGCGCGACTTGGCGTCGAAGCCACGCGTTAGGTGGGCCAGACGCGTCAGAGAGGTAGTTTATCATACGCCGACAATATGGGGCAGCCCGTTGGCGAGATGCGAAAGTAAGATCGTTGTATCGTCGTTCCGTGGACGACGAAATGACAGGCCGACATCAGCAAGGCGAAAATGCCTTTATTCCGTGCTCGATTATATAGCCCAGACCAGCCAGACTGGCGAGGGAAAGAAGACAAAGGGCAGGCCTTGTGCCGAGTGCCAAGCGTAACGCGGCTTATGCCAGCGCATGTCTTATCGCAGCGCGACACATCTTTTTCCTCTTGAAAAAAACAAAACGAATCGCTTTAAGTGATTTGGTTAAAGTGGCTGTCGTACTGCAGGCGCTGGGGAGGTCGGCTCTGCCTGCTGGATCGTCTCGTGGGAGGAGTGGACGCTTGCGTTGTAGCAGGAACAGAGACGCTCGGAGTGTCAGGAATTTATGTAGGCGGAGTGGTCTGCTGATTAGCCTCGTCGGCGACATCGTTTCCAAACACCTCCGGGTTGAAAGGTTCGCCTGTGGGTAGTAAATGTTGCCGGTTGCGCCGAAGAACCTTGTTTCCTTCGGATACGCTGGTATCTGAATATATATAAGTAGTACACGCAGATTTGTAGAACACCTTCAGAAACCGCCGATCGATTTGTTTCCTTTACGATACGTCTCACGTGTTCCTTTCTTCCGGGTTGCTTCTCTCAAGCGTGCGTTCAGTGAACAAGGTCGGCTGCATCGTGACTGGCGACGAGGAACCGGCAGGGCGATATCTCATCGGCAGCGCTCGGCCAGCAGCATACATTTCCGCCGTCATCCGACGGGAACACACACACATTATATATATATATATATATATATATATATATATATATATCAGACAGAAACGTTTCTGCATCCGGGAAAATGTATACAGTGAAGTAGACGCGCGTATGAAGCGATTTATTGACGTTTCGGCCGGGGTCCGGTCTTCATCACCTGAAGGCCGGACCCCGGCCGCAGCGTCAATAAATCGCTTCATACGCGCGTCTACTTTACGGTATATATATATATATATATATACATATATATATATATATATATATATATATATATATGTGTGTGTGTGTGTGTGTGTGTGTGTGTGTGTGTGTGTGTGTGTGTGTGTGTGTGTGTGTGTGTGTGTGTGTGTGTGTGTGTGTGTGTGTGTGTGTGTGTGCGTGCGCAGGAAAACACTAAGCAAGCGTCGCCTTACAGCAGAACTTATTGCGGCCAGTGTTTTTGCTGTAGCGATAACGTGATCCTCACCAGCGCCAACGAAACTGAGTTGTGGGCGTCAACGCAACAATCGTGAATTGTTAGTGTGCTATTACACACGAAACCACGTTAAATCACGCTTCACTTTGATTTCAACTGAACAAGCATACTCTAAACAACAAAATGACTGCTATTTGTGCTATTCCTATTATACATCGGCATTCTTTGTCGCATTGTACTAGAAACGCCCTGAAATACTGTTACAACCGCGTAGTCAACAGTCGCCGCTCTACGTGAGCCACACATTGCAACAAAATCAGAGAAGTCTTCCAACAATTCTCGCTGCATCAGATGTACAATTGTTTTCGTAATCCACAACTTAAGCGGGAATTGCGTGACGCTTTTTTTCAGTGCACTCAATATTTTAAGTCAATGGGAGTACCAGCTTTAAATTTCAGGTACCTGTGGTGGCTAGCGACACCTCAGTGTGTATATGTTTAATGATTTTGTCCGTCCGAGACAAGCGTTTCTTTTATCGCTGCATTATTTTTCCAAGTATGCCACCAACGAGGACATTCCTTTAAGATCTGCTTTCTTGAGAGCTACCGATGAAAATCAGTGAAAAGGCGTCAAGAAAGTGACGCAAACGTATTCAGCAGCCGACACGGTTACCAGACACGGTAGTCGGTCAGGGTATCCTCTAAATGCGTCGCCATTGCAATAGCATCACCGCGAAATTCATTGTACACAAATATGACGTTAATTGTTTGCACTTGAAATAAGGTCGCTGTCGGCACAAGCCAAGCCACGGGGCTGAAAAAAGAAGAAAGTGGCGATATTCCAATCAAAACAGTGTCAACACAGTAATGTGCTATCGAATTTTCTGCCTGTTGTACAGCGTAAGCAATCACTGAGGCGCACTGTACAGACAGCTCTCGACACGCTGACGGCTTACTTTCTTGGTCGTATAGCACTGCAATACACGTAGATGACGCGAAGGCAATGCGAATAATTTCACTTGATAATTGCGTGAATTTGGAAAGCAAGCAGTCTTTAAGCAACTGTCAGCACTTTTACTGTAGCCCTCAGCGGCGATGTCTTCGGGCAATGGGAGTGTTCCTTGGTGGTTGGTTTTTGCAAGGGTAATTGCAACGGGCCCGTCGATCCGATGGCACTAATGACCCGCGTGCGAGGCGGTGTTCGTGTCTTGGAGATTCCAAAGCCGTGGCCCTTGCAACGGCTACTACTCGTTAGCATGACGTCATGGCTCTTCAGAGCCAGCGCCCATCGTGTTGTTGATAGAGAAATGTCTATTCAGTTATCACGTCCGAATGCTCGGCCAACTATACGAAACGATCAAAACTGAAGCCTCAGTGCATTGATATCGCAGCCACAGATGCCAAGTATACGTGCACCCGCGATGTTAGCAAAACGCGCCACTTGAATCGCTTTTACAGAGATTATTGCCAAGGACGTCATGAATGTCTTCCACTGTCGAGAGCTAGCAATAGATTTCCGATGTCGGCAGTAAAGCAATCGGGGAGAGAAATGTTGACATGGGGGTCAACGTGGATAGCACGACCAGGACGGCTTTGACCGTGAACTGAAAACGGTTATAGTGCCAGCGGCTCCAGTGGCACCTGCGTGTAAAAAAAATACAATGACGTCTTGTGAATTTAGTTTCATGATCCTACTTAGATATCAGTTTTAGCTCATTTATAAATCTAGCCTTATGAGGCAAATCAGGGGCACAAAACTTTTCGCTCGTAAGTGCACTTTACCATTGGCCAGCCAGCTTCGATAAGCATCAGGATCGGCTGAATTTTGTTACGAACAATTCTAGCGTAACAGGTTGCGAGTATGAGTGCGGACCCAGTTGTGATGTACCGAGAAGACAACAGCGAGCGAAACTCCACTACAGGGGCAAACAGGAGGAAAAATAGGACTAAAATAAAATGGAGGAATGGGTTAAAATATTTCCATGCAGTTTGTTACATCGGATTTCGCTGATATGTCGAGCACAATAAATGTCTCCAATGGCTGTGTAGGGCCATCACCATGCATGCTTGCGTTCAATAAATGCGAATGAACAAGCCATAAAAAAAGAAGCACTGGGGCTGGTCCCCATAAAGCCAGCAGACAGTGAAGCTATGGAAAACATAGGGGTAATTAGCTGTGGTTGAAATTGAAATGTAGAGAATAATGAAGGAGAGAAAATGAAAGTGGTAGAACATATATCTTGTCACTGGTGGTGATCGCGCCCACCATAGTTGCATTACGTGTTCGACACACTACTAACTGTGCTACAGCGACGGCCATCAATCCGTCCACTAACTTGGGTATTTATGTGCAATAGGTCTAGCCCTGGTAGTGTTAGCCAGCGCCACGCAGAGCCATGGCGGGCGGATGTGGAACACCCTTTTTTGCCCCCCTCCCCCCCCCCCCCCATGGCGTCACGTAAACCTTGAACTTAGGAGAGCAGGCACCCGGCTAAAAAACACTCGTATGCTACTTATTGGTAGTATACCAAAGTCAGGAAGACGGCTTATGAGTTGAATAATACATTTCGCTCGCATGTCAGCATAAATAAATCCGCGATTTAGACTGGCACACCTATATAAGTATATTAAGAGGGAAAAGATAAAATTAAAGGGAAAAAATGGAGCTGGGCAAAGTCCATTGCGTATGGCAGGTAACGTAACGCGTGTACCAGATAGCCGGCGGTTTCTTACATTTAAAAAATGAATTCCAAGAGAAAGGAATCGCTGATAAGGCAGACAGAAAATTACATCGTGGGATAAAATTTGAAAATTGGCAGGTATAACCTGTAAATTGCTAGCGCAAGACAAGTGTAATTGGAAATCGCTGGGAGGGGCCTTCGTCCAGCAGTGGACCTAATAATGAGGTGATGATGAGATGTGCAGAAAGTATGTATCATCACGGTACAGCACATCGGTTCAAAATACATGGACGCCATTATTCGCAACATTATTACAGCCTTAGTATCAGTAACGTGGATTGGTATATATGCTCCAAGAAGCCCGCAAACGCTTCTTGAACGTGGCACATTCATTCTTTCAATCATTACGTAATTCCCTAGTAAGTTCCCGAGATAAATATTTCACGCCCATAAGCAAGCACCTAACGTGTTCATTTCCATTAAAGGCCATCTTCCTTTCCTGTGGCTTTGTTTAACCTACTATTTCTCAGCATTACCATATGACATCTGCTACTGAACATACATATTGATTTATTGTGAATCAACAATATTTGCCACACTCGCATAGTATCTTGTTCATTAGATAGCGAGTTAGATTATACAGACAACAGACCAAAAACATAGTCATCATCTTTTAGTGGTTGCGCAAAGGTAGGAGTACATGGCAAAAGCAAAGGTTAAATTACGAGCATACCACGCACTGTGGGAATCGGTGGAAGATATGTGCTTTAATGATAAACATGCCCGTGGTAATTCTGAATGTGTTGTTTAGTGGCGTTATGCGTATGCCATCTTGACGGTAGGTAAATGATATGCTAAACCACGCAGGTGACGACCGTTCTTGCGTTGAACCGAATTTTTTTTTTTTTCGTAGGCGAATGCAAAGAATGCTTCGTTGAACCGAATTTTTTTTTTTCGTAGGCCAATGCAAAGAATGCTTCGTCAATCAGCCCAAGGAGCTACTCTGCTTCAGTTCAAAATTAATTGACTTCATTATTCCTTCAACAAAGTTAATGATCGTCACTGCTTCGCGTTGGAACATAGCCACAACCATATTGGCTTCAATCACACTCTCGTTAACGAGACTCTACTGGTCTGAGGTGCAGGCGGTATTGCAAGTAAGACTATGTATAACTGTTGTACGAAACCTAACGATTGACGCTTAACGTGTATACACCTTTTGAAAAGGCATCACGAAATGCACCTCCCTATGAGACGTTTGTAAATGTCTCTCGGGCTTTGATTGAACCTAAACAGGCCCGGCAACCACAAGCCTGGAAGCCTTTCCTTCTTTCTGCTTTGTGCGAAGCGGCGCGGTGCTGTTTGAATGCGTTGCTATCGGGTGGTATAGAACGATGTGGAGATGCGTTAGGTCGTTCCACGAAGTCGCTCAGTGATGCCTGCTCATGCAAGGTCGCGGAAAAACCACCGCGTACTCTTTGGCAGCAGCAATAACGACAGGAAGCGAAAACTATTGGCCGAACAAAGTTGCCACGTGCATCTCTAAAAACTGCGCATTTGTGGTGGTTGTGAACTACTTCGCTTGCATCGGTTCTCATTCGAGGAAGAGCAGCGACGTATGTGGATTGACAGCGAGAATAGAAAAAAAGCTTGTCACCACCTAACATCGCTCATGTACGGCCGACGAAATGCAACTGCTTCAAACAGCTAAGCTCCACTCGTGAGCATACTTGCGTTAGCCACCGGTACCGTTCCCACGCATTTGGAATCTGCGGTGCTAAATCTGCATTGGGGCTTCTATGTGAGGTGAATGTCGTCATGGGTCAAGACAGCCATTACAAAGGTTGACAAACCGCCGTAGGTTTGTGCTTCGGTACCAGCTAGCTATTTGCCCTATAAAGCGGTAACATTGAATATTGAATTGAATTGAATATATATATATTTCCAACAGATTGATATGCAGTGTCCCATCTAATGGACACTGCATAACAATAATGCAACAACTTTTTCTGAGGACACAAATTCTACTAAGAAGGTGAGTGTGTCGAAGAGGACGCGCCGAACAACACCAAACAGAAAAGGTTGCGTCTTCGTCCATACTGCTAAGCAATGATGTGATAGCTGGCACATTATACTACGCAGCAAGCTTTGCAGTTTTTCCTTTGGTATCGCTTAGGGTAAACATTTGCAGCTACACGTGAGCAACATCTGCTTTCGAGAACACTTTCATTATCGACTTTTGGGGATGGTGCTCCCCAGTGGCGGAGATGTGGAGGTACACAGTTTCTTCTTCCTTCTTTCTTATCCTGCATTTTGTTTGTATTTATAAGTAACAGTTCCAACTCTCGTCAAATTAAACAGCACCCACGCAGTTAAATTCCGCTTGTATATTTCTTGAACTAGTCTATGCTGCTAAACCATAACCTAGACTGTCGCGTGGCGTTCCTATCAGGCCGCGCTGGCAGGCCACGAAGGAGCGGAGCATGCGAGACGACAAGCACACCCTTTGAGAACCAAACGACAAGTGTTTTATTCTTCACACGCTCCATAGCTCCTGCACAGAGGGCAGCACTGGTCAGCTGAAATTTGGCGACCATTACAGGGCCCTAAAATAAAGGGCTAATGTTGCAATAAGGGCAAATTAAAGAATCTTTACAAAAGCAAAGCTGATCTTTGTCACGAATGACAGGACTAAACGCCTGCGGCGAAGAAAGTGTGAAGGAAGCATGTGAAGAAGTTTACAACGCCGGTTGGCGAAACTAAGTTGGAAGCATTTAATAAACGAAGAGAAGGAAGAAAGCGACTGGGGCACTTGGTGTGTGAAGCGCGAGAGAAAAGGAAGAAAAAGAAGGCGAAGGTTGCTGAACAGGGCACACGTATCTCCAACTATGCTTTCGAGACGGGAAGAAGCTGCTTCGGAGAGCCGGATCTCAGAGGGGACAACCTTGAGATGGCCGGCAACAGATCCAGATTCTGAGCTCCGGCTATGTCCCCGTGGTATTGCTACACGGGCCCGGTCCAGAACCCCGCTTGCCTCACCACCCACTGTGCAGTGCCACGGACGCACTCGCCTGGCCACGTCAGCGGCACGACACCCGACTGGCCAATACCGTGTTCTGTGCCACGCTGGTGTCGGCAGAGAGCCACAACCCCGTCCCTGGCTACAGAGGTCGATGCCTATGCCGCGTCAGAACCACGGAGGCCGTGTCTAACGCGACCTCGGGCCAACGTCCGCCACTACTGGTGACTGTCGGCACGTTTGAGTCATAGTGGCTACCTGTCACTTGTTAAGTCGAAGTGAAGAACAGTATATAGTTGAAGTCGGGTTTGTTTTTTATGTATACAGCTAATTTCGGGAGCTTTTTGTGTGTGCGTATAATATTTCTGGTGTGTGAGATTACTTTGTTGTCCCTTTATCTTAGTTAGAATCGTTTCTTGAGATGTAGGTTTTTTTAACATGTTTACATGGTTTTCCTGTGTGTTACTGGAACGTTGAAATTTGTGACAGCGCTACTTTGCTGTAACGCTGAACTCGGGCTAAAACACTTGCACACATGTCACACTGGGTGCTGCGTCCTCCCCCTCACCAGCAGCAGAAACGGCGATGTCACGTTGAGTCATCAACTAACTTCGAAGACGCCACCTCAAACTAAGCAGGCCACGGAACTCCGAGAGCAAGCAGCAGCAGCTGCAGAGCATCCAAAATACAGCATCCGCCCAAGCCAGCATGGTGGAAAAATCACGCCCACAGATGATGTCACTGAGCGCCCACAATGGCGGCGCACTGGATTAAACCGACTGTGTATACGAACACCATTTCTGATGTTCGAACTAGCTCCACTACCCAAGTGCTTACTCTCCTCTGCGCTAACACCACAGCCGTTAGTCGTGCAAAAAAAAACGCAACGGCAAACGTTCTTGCTTCTCCCCAGGACTCTCCGGACCTGGACGCAGCTGTTCCTCTCCACATCACTTCGAAGCAACCGCGACAGCCGTGCGATAACCCCCGATGCGTCCACTCGGCGAGAACAGCGACATGAGACTCAAAACATGGAGACAGGGAGGCTAAGACTGGCGCTTCTTGGGCGAGTTCGCCGCTCACATAGTGCAGAAAGTGCGCTATAACACAAGAACTAAGTCAGGCTCACAGTTGGAAGCCAGAAGCCGCACTATCGAGCGCACTTTGCAGCGCCCATCGTAATGTGGCGGCGTGCGGCACAGGTAGGTGCTTTTCAAACCAAGCTTTAGCTCCAGTTTCCTGCCGCTCACTGGGCTTAAATCTCTTCTGCACGGATCTGCAAAGCGTATGATGTGAGAATTTCGCCTTGAGTGTGCAATGCACATAGCGTTATACGCGTGTCACGACCTCTTAACACTTTCTGAACACCGACAAAACACCGATACTTGTCCAAAGGCTTTTTATATTCGTCGTTATCATCATCATCAGCAGCAGCAACAGCAGCCTGGCTACGCCCACTGCAGGGCAAAGGCCTCTCCCATACTTCTCCCAGACTCTTTATATTATGTTTGGCCAAATGTTTTCAAGTCCACCAAGAACTCTGAGACTATTGTGTTTAAAATCCCTCCAATGAGCCTGTTTTGCCGGCAATAGAAAAAAATACTGCTTTTGTTGCAATGATGTGTCTTTGTTGTGTCTGAGGTACTCATCTGATAATCGAACGTGGCATGTACATTCTAGAGTGGGCGGACAATTGTAAGGCAGGCAAAACATTTAATGGGCACTGTCGTTTGTAAAAATAGTCGAGGGCCCTATCTCTTGACTACAACAATTTCAAGACGCACAGTTGGACATGGGGTATATTCCCGTCGCTCCGAAACTATGGTAAGAAATGTGAACTAGTGTGCTCGTAGTTTGGAGCATTAGCAAGACTACAAGACACCCACCGCGAGACACAGCCACAGCTGCTGTCACAGGCTTAGTTGTTTGGGGGCTACAGGCAAAGCGAAAAGGTCCCGTGTTAACGCCTGTATTCGTACACGTTGTGCGCCTACGGCTGTAAAAGACATTTAATGCTTTAAATAAAATATCGAGATTCTGTCCCCAATCCTCACGCTAGTATGCTGCCTACTTCAAACATCGCCTCGTTTCCACGTTCGTCCGCTGGAGCAGCGAAACTTTCGGTGGATGCGAGAACAACCCTGCGCGTTCACTGCACGGCGTGCTGGCTCCGTGCAGAGCCTTAGACCACCGTCCGAGCATCCTAGCTACTGCGGCGACGTACCTGTCAAAGCATCCTTCGCGCCACATTTAAAGCTCGTGCTGGAAGGCCACTCTCCCGACACGACGCCGCTGCTCTTCCGCCATCAGGTTAGCTGCTGATTCAACGTGGCTGGTGCCACCGCACATCTCCTAGCCAGGTCATGCTGCTGCCAGTGAGACGGCGCGTGGGCCTGAGTCGCATCACCACGAACCAGGTCATACTGGTGCGCAGCTCACAGCGCGCCCTCTAACGACGCCCTGGGGTGTCATGGCAGCGGCGACGACGAAGGCGGCCCTACCGGTGCGGTCGAGGAAATCTTGGGCCGTGGAGGTCCCAGCGGCAGCACGAATAGCAGGAGCAGAATCAAAAAGCCAATGATTATCCCGAACATTAGGCCACGCCGGAATCCCGTCGCCTCCATGGTGCTGCTTCCGGGACCACTTTTGGGAGATAGCATCGAGTCGTGGCCACCGAGTAGCAGCCTCCAGGAGCGGCATCGAGTAGCAGCCTCCATCGAGTGGAAACCTCCAGAAGCTGCCTGCATACATAAATTAATGGCAGTCTAAGCCCACAAAAATTTTGTAAAGATTGGAAAATGTAAGAGCGCAACAAGTCACTTCAATGAGACATCATTTAACTCTGACAATCTCGGACCATATTCGCGATGGAGTTCTTATGCGAGAACTGGTTGCAAGAGCAAGTTTCAGCCCATCCAGATGTTATATGTGCGGTCGAACGCCCCTACATCGAACGCCTTTAGAACAATATGACGTGTACAACGTATGGATCCAGATGTTATATGTGCGGTCGAACGCCCCTACATCGAACGCCTTTAGAACAATATGACGTGTACAACGTATGGTTCATAAGGTCTCGGTGAAATTCCTTTCTTTCTTACGCATTGTACACGCCTCCTCAACTCAGTGGTCTGAACAACGAAGGATTTTCGACGTAATCAGCGGCTGATTTCACGTGGGATCGACCGTACTTGAAGCAGATCATCGCAAATACTTTGTGTATTCGTCAATTTTCTTAGTGTATTAGTCATCGGTACAGTGCACTGCTATGAAGTACACTCATTATGCGGATCAGTGTGTTATATTGTGCTGTGTTCGTTAGTGACATTTCGTAATTGTTTCACATGAAGGCTTCGTATGTAATCTGCATATTACGCACCGAATATGTTGCACGTGTTCTATGGACAGAACAATATTTCTGTAGTTAATTTTTTTTCTTTCTAGGCGTCAATACGTTACCACTTGACACATCATAAAGTTAAAAATAAAAGCTTAGTACATGTCATGCCCCCGTTTAGAGATGGATGCTCGCATCACCATCACTGTCATCCTCTCATCATCATCATCATCATCATCATTGGCTTGCGCCAATATTCAATGTGTGCATAACTTTATGCGAAGGTTGAAGTTGAAAGTGGAGTATTATGTCCAGCTGATGATGGCTTTGCAAAATTCGTATTCCATTTCACTTCAAACCGTCAGACTAAGAATCAGTACACCATATAACAGCAGATATTCTTCCATATGAGACGGCATGTCGACAGTGGCGTAGCCAAAAATTTCGATCAGGGAGGGTCTCACGTTCCAGCACAGCCTGCTCTTTATGAATTTGTCGAGGGATCAAATACATCAACGATAACTGCATTGCCATTGCCAAAGATGCTGCAAACAAATTCTTGAGCGCTACGCACTGTCAAGACATGTAAAATATGTATTTTTTCATTAAAAAATATATTCGCATGTACCAAAAAACTGTGCCAGAAATAACTCATATCAATGATTCCACCTTTTTGTCTATTTAAAAGAAAATATAACACGAACTTTAGAACTATAACAGTTCGAAACCAGCAAAGGAGTGCGTGCCGCTCATATGAAAAACGTGAAGGCCGTGAAATGAACAAGTTGAGAACAAATACTTTAATGAAACTTTGTAATTGAAGAACCTTCCTTAGATTTTCGTACATATACAATGGCCAGGGAAAAATCTCAATGACGTTGTCCTTCGTTCCAATGTATTGCGCCGGAGCAGCTGTCACCGGTCGTGCATTGTGAGTAATTGCACCAAAATTATAGTCGCAACAGAGAGCACATATAAAAAGCAGGAGTTTTGCAAAATATGCATTAGAAATGCGAAGATACAGCTTGATAAAGGGCAAAAAAGTGTCACTGGTAACAAAGTTAACTGCATGTATACACAAAAGCTCGGAACAAGATATTTAAATATGCATACAAGTCTCCAATAAATCTACGTATCTAAACAAAAGTCACTGTATAAAATGCATCAAACAAGGCAAATAAACATGTTGCGCAACCACAGATTCACAGATCACAGAATCCCTAAGGCCCACCCCCTCTCCCATACTCCACTCTCCCCGATGCATTGCGCGCGACGGAAGGCGGCGCGCTTCCTCCCCGCTTTTCTCCCTTGCGCACACAAGGCTGATCCACCATCGTCGGCTCACCTATCCCCCTCCCCCTACGCTTTCACTCGCAAGTACAAGATGCGGCGCGCGGTGACGATGCTATCGCCCTTGAAGTTTGATGAATAAGCGCGAAAAGATGCACCAAATAACCGAAAATTTAAAGGGACACTAAAGCGAAACAATAAATCAGCTTAGACTAATGAAGCATTGTTTGAGAACCCTGCAGGCAGTCATTTCAAAAAAAATAGTTTGATTATTAGATGAGAAAATGAAGGTCCAAGTATCAGTATTTGAATTCCGCGACGAAACTCCAGCGTTGGTACGTCAGCGTGACGTCAGAGATTCCAAAGTAGATTTTCGCATTTGGGCCGCGTTGGCTGAATAAAGGTTCCCGAAACTTGCCATGTTTAATATTTGGTTCCTTTAGAACGCAATGTAGTCAATCTGTACCGCTATATATAATTAGTAGGCCCTAGAAGATGTCATCAAAATCCAAGACGTCACAGCCCCCAGGTGCGGGAACAGAAGTAGGCGTGGCCACCCGTATTTCGTTCTTGCGCTTTTTCTGGCTTACCAAACGTCTTATCGTTGTAAGAGTGGTGTTTTTGGTGTTCTAGAACGGTAATTTACTGATGCAGAAGAAATCACTTTTCACTTTAGTGTCCCTTTAATGACGTTTCGGCTCCCCATACGAGAGCTTTGTTCACAATAAAACCAATAACAGAGATACAACGTATTTAAGTAGGTTTGAGTACGTGATGCAATCAGCGAGTGCACATCGTCGGAAGTGTTCCGTCATGCCTATTCAGCGTATGCGCTGTAGTCTGTATGTGCAAGTATTCTAGATGCAGGCGTGACGCAAGCTTCTTTTCCTTAGCCAGGACACGTGCACTTGCCCAGTCAATATCGTGGCCTGTAGATTCCACATGTTCAGCAAGGGCACTCGAGGCCACGTGACGTTTCTTGACGTCATACTCATGCTGTTTCACACGTTTCTTGAAGTCACCTATCTCGCCGATATACTTGTAATCACAGTTCTCGCACGTCATGGCGTAGACTACACCGGGGAAATCTTCCTGTGGCAATTTGTCTTTTACGTTTACTAAAACGTTTCTTAGTTTGCGGGTTGGCACATGCGCGATTTGGCGTCGTACCTGCGCATGATATGAGCGATGGCCTCATTTGTGCCAGGGACATATGGAATGGCAGCTCACTTCTTCGGAGACGACGTAGAACGCTTTCTTTCTGAGAGTGACACTTCTTTTCTTACCGAGGACAAAGAGGACGGAGGGTAGCTACAGGTTCTTAAATCTTTACAGATGCTTTCAGTATCACGCGTGCAGTCCTCCTGTCTTGTGCAAACGGTCTTTGCTCGCTGGAACAGCGTAGCAGGTACAGACCTTTTGTGTAAAAGCGGATGTACCGAGTTAAAATGCAGGTGTGTGTGGACTTCCTGTAGACGTTTAAAGAAAGGCCAGAGTCACCACGCTTGACAAGAACATAATAACCCATGAATGTATTTACATTTCTTGTTATCTGTGTTGTTGTATGTCTTGTTCCACTCCCCTCAATAATGCCCGCAGGGCCATGAGGGTACTTGACATAAACATCAAGAAACGGTATAGACAACCGTATTCTTCTTGCTTGACAGTAAACTGAATCGCCTGTTCCACGCTATTAAGACGAGCAGTGAAGGCAGCGAGAGCATCCTTGTGAATTATGCAGAAGCAATCATCTACATATCCTAGGAAAACCTTTGGAGAAGGGGTAAAAGACTCAAACACCCGATGTTCGACGTCCTCTATGACCAGATTCGCAGCAGAAACTGGTATAGATGCACCCATAACCGTAGCATGCGTTTGCAAGTAAAATTTATGTTGGAAGACGAATTATGTATTCGAAAAACAGAACCTAAGGAGACGGGACAGGTCTGAAACGCAAATCGGAGACCTATAGGGCAGCGACCCCTCAGCTTCGAGGGTAGCGGTGCAAAGCTTTACAGCCAGTTCTACTTGAGCGCTTATGAATAGTGACTTAACATCAAATGAGACCATGACGTCATTATGAGCAGGAACAACGTGCCGTATGTTTTCAATATAAAGTCGCCAGAATTGCGTACGTGAGTGCCGTTCTTTCCAACGAGTGGCGAAATGATCCGGTGTAAGAAACCAGAAAGCTTTTACAGAGGTGAACGAGCGTAGTTGACAATGGGCCGCATATGAACACCTTGCTTGTGTATCTTTGGTAGGCCATAAAGTGCAGTAGCTGATCCGTTGTGACAAAGTAGCCGGTAATAGAGTGATTTATGCTGGGGAGGAACCAAATGGAAGTCGTCAGCTAGAAGGTTTTGGAAGTTCCTTTGCAGTTTTCCTGTGGGATCACGCGTCAGGCGAGTATAGGTATTGGCGTCACTAACCAATGCCAGTATCTTTTTTGGTGTAGTCACCACTATCAAGCAAAACAGCAGCGTTTCCTTCGTCAGCCGGAAGAATGATGATGTCTGGATTGCTTCAAAGCCGGTCGATAGCCTTATGTTCCTCTAGCAACAGCGCGGAGCTTGAAGAAGGGTTTTGGAGCCTATAGAAAGCACGTTAATCACACGCGCGCGACCTTCGTCACGTCTACTCGCGTCTACTTGGCCTACAGCCTTTTCAACAGCACAAATCAGCTACTTATCTCGTGAGGTCCTGTGCTAAAGTTTAGACCAAAGCTCAGGACCGAGAGTTCTGCTTTGTCAGGTTTATAGGGAGAAATAATGTGTATAGCCTCGCTTGATATACTACGGGACGTGCCGTTTCAGGATGGTCGCAGCCTTTCCAGCTTGGCATGGTGCATGACGTCGTTAATTTATGTTCTCGTCCGCACGTCTGAGCGAATGCGCGGCCCGCGCGCCGCATGTTCGAGTTCATTTCCGAGATGACTACTCAGCCGGTTGATTCATGCGCGCTGCCTTCCACCACGCCAAGTGTTTGAGGTCGCGTAATCTGTGTTCTCGAGGCCTGGCACGGTTGAAGCGGTCAAGCGAGCGGCAGCACGACGCCTTCGGTTTCCTTCGAGCACCCGGCGCTCCCCACTGCCGGTGCTCATCACGACACCAGCATTTGTGAGAAGCGACTGCTGGTAGTCATCGAGTGAGATGTGTTCATTTTTGTTAGTGCGCGCTTGAGATCATGCCTGCTTGTCTATTAGCAATGGAATGTTTACTATATATACGGCTGATAAAACTACGAACCTCATTTCGTGTAATAGTCGAACACTTTGCTATCGCTTTCAATACTATCGCTTCCGTGTAAAATTGCGACTTTTTTCGGTGACTTTTCCCAGCTGTGACATGCTGCGACAGATATTTCCGCCGGCAAGCGCCAGCTGCGGTGAGTGCGACACCAGTTCTAAGGATTCGCGCTGTTCGCGAACTCGAGCCGGCTTTCCGCATCTAACGAGTTTGCGTCTTCGTGATTAAAAAAGCAAGATAAATGAAAGACACCAATAAGAACTATGTCAGCTTTCCGCACAGCGTTCTTCGATAATATAAATCTCAAGTCCTCCAACCCACACGCGAATCGGCACCCGCTAGCACGCCGTATTTCGTGCAGCCACGTGCACGCAGTGCCTCTCGCTGATGTTCACTATTGTTTATGCTCGGGCTCCCCGCCTATTTTTTTTTTCACTGAAACTGAAATACACAAACAGCTACCAGCCCCGGAATTTGTTCTACGTGGATATGTCTCGCGAACTCGCCGGCTTATATTCGTAAATTGCATTATGGGCCTTTAACCGGTGAGTTTATATCTAGCACACTGAAAAAATATTGCGCCAAAAAACAACACCCACAAGAAAGACGACGACACCACGGGCACTACTTCAACTGTTTAATGAGGGTGAAAACACTCGACATATATAGCGCTCCAAAACACCGCGCACAGCCTGAAAAAAGTGGCTAACCGGTATAATGTATACCGGTTGTGTTCTCCGCTCCCCAAAAGCTTGCCCAGCTAAGCCGTCGCATCACTTGCGAAAGCCAAACGCCTGGCTGTCAGAAGAAGCATGGCCAGCGTTTCGCAAAGTGTGCCACAAACGTCGTATATGAAATTCCTCTGGCCTGCGGCAAATCCTACATTGGACAGACGGGGTGTTGTGTGAGCGACCGGCTTAGGGAACATGCAAAAGGTATAAAAAATAATGAACGTGAGCGACTTGTGGATCACTGCAGGGCTTGCACCGATTGTTTTCCACGGTTCCGCGATGCGAGGATTTTGGGTATAGAGGCAGGCATCAGACATCGCGTGAAACATTGGAAACCTTCTACATCAAGAAAGCGGGTCCGAGCTGTGTTAGTGATACATCGGTTTTTCTTTACGAAACTGAGCTGAAGTTTCTATCGCGCCTACTCTGATAAAACTTTGTACTCCATGTTGCCTTGTACGCATGCGCGGTGTTTTGGAGGGCTATATATGCCGAGTGCTTTCACCCTCATTAAACAGTTGAAGTAGCGCCCGTGGTGTCGTCGTCTTTCTTGTGTGTGTTGTCTTTTGGCGCAATATTTTTTCAGTATGCAAGATTACCAACTAGCCCAGCAGTTAACTCTTCTAGAGTTTATATCTAGTTCGCGAATTTTAGTAATTCGTCAAATACGCATTTAGATTTCACGTGGGAGTAATGCCCGCTTCTTAGAGTAATCCAGCTCAACGAATGAACTGTGCTTCATGTCGCAGGTTATCTTTTCAAAACTCGGTTCGCTGTAAAAGAAAACGCCCTGCATAGTGCCCAGGATATCGTACGCACTATAGCAGATCCGTTCGTGTAAAATCACGCGTGAAAAAAGCAACCAAATATTCTGAGATACTGCTCCGACGACCCTGTAATGTTTTTCTGCAGAGCCATTCGTCTACTGCCGCAAAGTTAAACAAATCAGGTGAATCCCCCTACCCCCCAGCCCCTCCTTCCGAGTGACCGGCACAAAACATTCGCCTTGCGACCCAAGCAACCGATCTGTTCGCGCGATTCGCCAGTGTGAACGCGCCCTTTACGCGTCGGCACAACTCGCCTTCTGTGGTTCCTGTGGGGCAGCACGGTGCGGAGGAGGCGCGACGCCCGCCTCGAGTGGCACGCTCGCAGACCCCGCCCCCGAGGCACCTGGGGACTCGCCGATCGCGGGAAGTGAACCCGTAAATGGCACGAGCCAAAGATCAGTGGACACATCTGTGGCTGCGAAAGGGATAGTGGCTAGGGAAAAAAAAAGAAAGACGCCTTCAAGCAGTAGCAAATAACAGAGCGACATGAGCAAGAAGGCACTGGCACGAAATCAACCGACACTTGTGTGTTTGTTTGAATGGTTGTATTCAAATGATGCACCCGGTTTTAGCGTTAACCCAATCTTCATTGTACATTCACACTGATAATGCTAACTCTGTTTCCATTAGCGTATTTAAGCCATGTGGTTTTACGTTGCTAATACTGCGCTTATTTACACTGTTTACAAACATTTTTGTTTCTCGTTGCTGACTACATAAATCTTTCATGTATTGCCCGCCGTACTCTATGCCACACTTTGATTATGCAAGGTATTTTAAGTACAATAAACAAAAAATGTTCATTTTCTTCTTTGCATAGGAAAACAGACCCTAGATGAAACGCCTGACGGAACTCGAAAAGTGAACATTTTTTTATGTATACCTCGATTTTTTATTATTAAACATTTCACCAAAATGCTTGAATACTGGAATATACCAAAACCTAAACATGATGTATTCTTCTGCCATCGTACATTTCTTGGTGATTTAGTGCTCAAAACCCCTACACATGTACAATGTTGTACTTTGCTTTTTTATATGAACGTTTTATCGAAAATAGCACAATACAACAGGTGTGTAACCGATATTGCATTAAACCTACTTTTTTTTTTTTTGGAGTGCTTGTCTCTACAGTCACAGCGTTGTAATGTTTGTTACTGTTGTACAATCATGTATTCGAATGGATTGAATTATTTATCGAATGTAATTTATTGTATAAGTATTTAATTACATTGGGCTCATTGTGTTATATTTTGCCTCATATTTATGTCTCAATTTTCACTGGATTTTGTCGTTTCGAGGTCTTTGGCAAGCGGTCACTTTGTCTGCTTTTTTCTCTCACTCTCCCGTTTCATTGGAAAACCACATTAGGTTTTGGTTGACTGAGTAAGTTTTGATTGATTGATTGATTGATTGATTGATTGATTGATTGATTGATTGATTGATTGATTGATTGATTGATTGATTGATTGATTGGCTGACTGACTGACTGCTTGATGTATGTATTAATCGACTGTCTGATTGATTTACTTATTAATTGATTGCTTGATTGATTGGTAATATTAAAGCAAGAAATGAACATTATCATGCAGCGTCTGACACAACTTGTGACGCTCCTGTACGATTGCTGCTGCGACTGCCTGACAGGACCTACTGGAAATTTCTTGGATGCGACTGGCTTGGTATGATAATGAGTATGGCTCGTATGACCATAGCCGTACGTTGGATCGCACTCAGAATAGCCGCACATATGTCGTGTTAAAATCGGCGATACGAACGGCTTAATTCTATTAAAACCAGGCTGTAAGAAGCAACAACCGTCGAACGTCTTGGCAAGTAGACGCATTAAAGTAGCAGTTTGACGGAACCCGAGCCAGAAATCTGCACCATTATCCACGGGAGAAGCGAAAATTAAAAGGACTCTGACGAAACGCAGAGAGCGATGGGGGCACGATAAATAGGTAGCACCAGGCGGTTGGAAAGGAGTTACGGTTCTATGACTTGCATATGGAAACTGAATGGTGTGTTTAAAATCCGAAGCGGTACCACCTGTACTAAAGATTAATCAACGGCCTCTTGGAAGGTTAGCTTTAGGGGCACGCGGGAAAACAAGAAATCGGGAAGTGAAAGGGGAGGGGGGGGGGCATTGGCTGAGCTCACTTCGAAATGCGGGAGGCACAAAACAAAATCAGCAGTAAACGACTGAGGAAAAGGCCGGGAAATACATGGGTGGCTAATGTTCTTAGGTCCCTATATAGGAAAATTGCTGACTCACAGTGGAGGAAAACAAGGAAAATGACCAGCAACTACTATGTTAACGGCGAAGACAGCGACAAAGAAAAGGGGGCCTAGTTAGAGGGGCAGAAACAGTGTATTAGATAGGCGCAATATGGAAGAAGCGAGCGAATAGAACATATCAAACATCGAAGAGCCAAATCAAAACAGAAAAACTGTACGATATATAATTTAAATGGTCGCGCACTACTGCTCGGAGGGAGAACAAGTTGTTATAGGAGAAAACTTGACGGACGACGACAATCCTTTCGTAGTGTGTGGAGATAGCGCGGAAACCATAGATAATACTTTTCTAGCGTCTCGCAGTATTCATCTAGAGGTCATTGAGGACATAGCGGCGCTGCCCAACGCAGCGAGTGTCAGGCAAAACAAAAGAAAGCTTAACGAATCAGCGAAGAAGGATAGCGAACGACGACTGAAGTATTGGTGACGCAAAAATAGGGAACATAAAAAAAAAATAAACCTTGGAAAACTTGATTTTCAGGCTCAACGGTTCGTTATTTTCAGTCCGAAAGTCTGAAATTAACAATTTCCTCATTGACACTTTTAATCCAATTGCAATATTTGACAAGTTGATTAGTTAATTAAGACTAAATATGCAATTAGGTGGAATGCAAAAAGTAATCTGAATATCTCCAAGCCACCGCAAACAACATTACCTTGGGTCTGTCCAGCTACGCGGCATTTGCATATTTTTCTAATTTGGCTCAAGTTCCGTGGGACACCTTGTATATAGGGTGTCCCAGCTAACTTTAGCCAAGCTGTTCAAGAAAGAAAAAAAAAAAGAGACTGAGCAAACACGGTGCAAGACACCACTTTAAGACACATGGTGTACAGTCTTGAGAGGTCTGACTACCGAGCAACGTAGGTCTTAAAATTGTATTTTGCATCGGGTTCTTCTTTTTTTTAGCATTTCTTTTCGTTGAACTGCTTGGCTAAAGTTACCCAGGACACCCTGCATACGCGTACAAGGAACACTTGCCGCCGCATTCTTGACCTGTCAATGAGTACAGTGAGCGTCATTATGTTCTACTAGCACTTACAGCCGCACTGCCAGCAAACTCTTGACAAACAGAAAGGTACCGTTCTAAATTCAAATCACTACACGAGATAGTACAAGGTGCCTCCCGAAGAACGTTGACCGAGGATTTTTTAAGCATGTGCGGAAAGAACACGCGGGTGTTCTTGCGTTCCTGTCATGTAAGAACGTGTCCGTACCTGGAGAAAAGACGGGTCAAATGAGCGGGTGCTCGGTAGCGGAGCCCCGTAAGCGCCAAGCTACCTCCTAAATTATAGCAAATTATTTCATTCGCGCCGCGCTGTGTATACAATCGCAAATCTTGCGTGAACTTTCATATTTTTCGAGAATCGGCTACCACGAGCACGCCGACAATTATCTTACATGTGGAGAGCTGCGCCGGTTCAGATACAGGGACTTTTATCGGATTGAGAGCGCTGTGCTGAGGCTGCGTCTCCGGCACTCGTTCACTCGCAGCCGGTGCGGGCTGCTCGGCCATCTTCGGTGCGGTAGGCGGCTCTTGGGATGGCACGGCGTCCGACGGCGGCTTACCGGTTGCGAGGTTGGGAGTCTCGGGTGACTGAGCAGGGGCGGCGGGAACATGACGTTGCGATTTGGTTGCTTTCGGGCGATCGTTAGCGGCACCCTTTGCTTCGGATGGCGGGGCTTCTGTTGACTCAGCCGCAATGTGGTTCGGTACCTTCTTGTACGGAGTGGTAGACGGCAGTTCGGGGGCTACGACGGCCGGCGTCATGCTGCGTGGTAGGAAGCCGTCACCATCCGTCTCTGGTGACTGGACAGGGGCGGACGGAACGTGCTGATGTCGCTTAACTCCGCTGGAGCGGTCGCTCGTAACGACCTTTGACTCTGGCGGCGGCGCGTCTGGCGGTGGCGGCTGCATCGGAGGAGGGTCTGGCACCGAGCTCGGCTTGGCTGTGCTTGAGTGGTGCTTCGATGGTTTGGCCACGATGGCTTCCTCCGCGGGTACCACAAAGTCGGTCGCTGCCAGCGACGACCCTTGCGCTTCCGCTGACTTGGCTTTCTTTAGCCCCGACGACCTCTTGCGGCCTTGCCAGCCGCGCGACGACTTGCTTTGGCAGAAGAGTGGTGACGATGTGTCGGTGTCCGTCGTGGTCGTCGCCTCTTCCTGTTGCTGTTCCGTTGCGACCAAATTAACTTGCCTGGGAAGAAAGGTTGGGGACTCTGTGATCTGAGAACCAGAAACAGATGAACACAAAAGCTACGCGCCCGACATTTATTTGTTTGTTTATTTATTTATTTACAGATACCGCTCTCTAAATACACGAGACATAGCAAGAGTGGGTACATCAGACAGTAAATCAAACAACAAACATACAATGCATTTGAAATGAATTACAAAATTTGGTTAGGTTCACAAACCATTAACTTGGTTTTTCCCGCAAGGAACCATCTACGTTTTTCCAAATGTCGACAGCGTTTGGAAAAAATTGGCTGAAGGCTTAGCTTGGTTAAGCCTGGAAGATTGCGAAAGCAATACCCTTGGCTGCGCCTTGGTTCGGCTGATGGTGTGGACATGGTTGCCCTTTGTTAAACTTATGGCTATATATCATCCGACAGTGCAAAGCAGCGCGCCGACCATTGCGAAGAGCCGAGCTGTAGCCCCATTTATCCTCCTAGCGTGACGTCACTCCAGCGAGCGCCCTCTCTCGGTAGCGCCGCAGCAGCGACGCGCAAGGCTTCGCCTCCACCATCGATGCCGCGAGCTTGGGCCCCGTCTCTCGGTCTGGCGTGACGTCACACGGTCACGTGACGCGCAGCTGTGTAAGGAGGCGCCACGACCACCGATGGGCCGAAAGTGCCGGCAGTATTGCTTTCGCAATAAAATATAATACTTCAATGGCTGGAAAGGAAAACAATATAAAGTGGGTGGTATCGGCGCCTGGCACGCCCAGTAGAATGACTGAATGGAATCGGTGCTTGAATGCAACTGTTGCCGCGTACAATTTTATGTAGCAAAGTGATGCGCTCAAGCGTGTGTCAATGGGCCAGGGGTTCTCTCGATAACGCGCACGCGTGAGATGAGGAAGAAACATTGCGGTAATGTCGGCGGAAAATGAACTATATTGATTTCTTCTGTATGGCCTCGAGCTTTTTGTCACATGCAGTATAGGGTGACTATACCATTGAGGCGTACTCTAGTAATGGTCTGACGAGGGCTTTCTAAGCGGTTAATTTGCACTCTTTGAGGGTTCGTTCTAGGTATTCCAGTTTCCTAAGTGCCCTAGCGCAAATTGGTGCCACTTTATATTTTGAGTGAAGGTAACTCCTAGATATTTGAAGGTAGCGCAGAATTCAAGTAGTGGGCTTTGTAACTGTAACTGAAACTTAGCGGCTGCTTTTTATTAGTAAAGGTCATTTGTACAGTTTCTTGGTAATTAATACACATTTGCCACGTCGTGCTCCAACCACAAAAGGACGAAAATACATTGTTAAGAACCTCTTGATCACGTCTGTTATTAACACTGCTATAAAGCACGCAGTCATCAGCGTGCAATCGCAGTTTCACTGGTGTGTCCCCAATGACCAGCGTGAGATCATTAATGTAAATAATGAACAACAGGGACCCAATGACCGAGCCCTGCGGTACGCCGGAAGTGACTGTGGCCGACGATGACCGTGCGTGATTAGAACTAACAAATTGAGATGTTAAACGAAGCCAATCAGCTATCCAGCCGAGTATTTTGTGTTCGCTAATAATTTCGCTGAGCCTAATAAGAATTTTTCTGTGGCACACCACTTCAGATGCTCTGCTATGATCTATGAAAACGGCGTCAACCTGACCTCGATTATTCAGAGCCAAAGGGACGTCGTGAGGGAATTCAATGAGTTGAGTAGTTGTAGAAAACCAGAGCGGAAACCGTGCTGATTCTGCGACAATATGTTATTGTCAGTGATGCAGCGAAGGATATGTTTATGAATTATGTACTCTAAGAGCTTACAACAGGTACACGTTAATGAAATAGGCCTGTAGTTGGAAATGAGTTGCTTATTACCCGATTTAAACACAGGAATTACATTGGCGATTTTCCAAATGGCCAGCACAGCTCTAACAATTTACGAAAAATTATGGTTAGATAACAAGCGTTCCATTAAGCATAACGCTTCAAAAACTTGTTTGGTATGCCGTCCGCTCTGGCACCTTTAGTAGTGCCGATGCTCAAGAGGGCGTTATAAATGCTGGTATAACTAATCTCAATTCCTGGAAGCGAAGCCATTTCCTGGTCAATATCAATGTCAGGGGTGGTACCATTGTCATCTTAAAATACAGATTTGAAATGACTATTAAACACTTGCGAGATTGTCGAAGAGTTGGAACAGGACGCATCATCTATTACGAAAGATGACGGGCAGGTTTTAGTAGGATTGATGGTTTTGCAAAACTTAATTTGATTATTTTTAATAGAAGAAATTAATGTGGTGTTAAAAGTAACACTTTCTATCTTCACTCATTTTGGCTTTTAATTCAGATTTGAGTAAATTATTTAGGGACTCCCTGTGATTACTGTGTGTATTCCGTCGTTTCCGCAGGCGCTTAATGCGATGTTTGAGCTGTATAATTGGCCTGGTACACCATGGCTATGTAGCATGACGTTTTATACACTTTTGAGGAACAAACTGCGCTATCCACTCAATAACTACACTGTAAAATTGCTTAGTCAACGTATCAACAATGCTCCCTACAAGAGACGAAATCGTCAAACCATGACGCAAGTTTTGCAAAAATAGCAGTGTCGTCAGCACACTCAAAATTCAACACTGTTTTAAACGTTGGTCGTACTGGCACACAACCAACATTTATAATAACAATAACGATATCTGCCTCAGGGAAATTTAATTATGCAAGTAGCACACTGGCCACTCACATAGCTGGGTCGCCGAGTGCATCTGCAGTGGCAGTTATCCCCAAGTGTTGAAACAGAAGCAATAGAAGCTGTAGCTAAGCGATTAGAAGGAGATATTATAATGGCATTATAAATTAATAATGGAAGGACGTGATAACACCGGGAAAGCTATGGTGTCAGCCAAGTTCAAAGGGATATTTTTTCTATTGCCACTACATTCACATTGAATTCAAGCCAGATGCCCAGCCTAAATTCTTGGAAGTGTCACAGCGGTCCCTACGCACTGAAAGACGATGTAATTACGGAGCTGGCAAAGCTGTAACTTCAGCCAATTGTGGAACAAGCGCAATACTCAGGGTTGGCTACCCCTATTATTGCAGCGCGTAGTAAGAATGGATGGCTTAGAATCTGTGGAGTCTACCGATGCACAATCAATCAAGCAGTAACAGGCAACATTTACCCTTCGTGCACAAGTCAAGAAATAGTCGCAAAGTTAGGCAAGGGTCCCATTCTTTCAAGCTTGATTTAACGTAAGCATACCAACAGATTTTGTTTGATGCCACAGCAGACGTAATAACTATAAAAATAGTCAAGGGCTATTCTTGTAATTATGTTTATGGGGTGTTTGTTTTTTCTGAATATGTGTTAATATGAAATCGCACACGGAAGGCTGGCAATACTAAGGGGGGAGTGGACCGTGTTTCCAGGCTATCTGAGGCAATGGGGCCGTTATGTCTAATTATTTGCATCTCTCTTCAAAGCGGGGAAGGAGTGGTCTTATTGCTTGGAGTTTGCTGGTAAACAGCGTTCGTGACGGGCACCTTGTAACTATTGGGTAACAGATATGTTTCGGCAGTGAACGAATTTTTAGGGTGTATGAGCATGTAAGCATGGTTCTTCTGTCTGAAAGTGGTGGTTCATTGGTTTCTGCACACAGACTGTTTATAGGTGACGTACTGTATGCACCAGTTGAAAGAAGTAAGCCTAAATTGTGTACTGGGTCCAGGTGGTTCAAGTATGACTTCCTTGCTGAACCATACACTCTAGGCCCATAGTCTAAGCTGGAGCGTATAACATAATGATAAAATTGTAGCAGGCATAAGCTATCAGAACCCCAGTGTTAGCGTGAAACGACTTTAAGTATGTTCAGAGATCAAGATGCTTTTTCTTTTTTCAGCGCGTTGATGTGCGGAAGGAAGGGGAGTTTCTTGTCAAAAGTTATACTTAGAAATTTGTGCTCGTTTTGGACCGGTAATTCGGTTTCTAGAAGAGTTGACTGTTGGGCTAGTTGGTCGTCCATATTTGAAGTAGTAGCTTAACGCGAATAAAACCACGGACACAAGAAAGATGGACAAGGACAAGCGCTTAAAGGAATTGCCCAGTGTACGAGAAATGAATTCTAGAAGAGTTGACTGTTGGGCTAGTCGGTCGTCCATATTTGAAGTAGTAGCTTAGCGCGAATAGAACGCTAGAGCTCTTGTCCTTGTCCATCTTTCTTGTGTCCGTGGTTTTATTCGCGCTAAGCTACTACTTCAAATTCGGTTTCGTTCAGGTGTAGGGTGGGGTATGTCTGTACGCCTCGTTTGAGTGAGAAAAGAATAACCACTGTTTTCTGTGGAGAAAAGCGGAAACCATTTCTGTCTGTCCATGTTGCTAGCTTATTTATTGTTAGCTGTACTTCTCTTTCGCACGTGGATATGTTGGATGACGTGCAGGCTATCTGAAGATCGTCGACGTAGACAGAATACATAATTAATTTTGGGATTATTTTGCTAATAGAATTCATTTTTATAATAAAAACTGTTGTGCTTAAAATACACCCCTGAGGTATTCCATTTTCCTGAACGAAATTTTTCGACAGGGTTGAGCCTAGGCGCACATAGAACGAACGGTTAAACAAAAAGTCTTTTATGCAGTTCAGCATCCTGCCGTGGATGCCAAGCTCGACCAGGCCTCTAAGAATCCCTAACCTTCAGGCTGTCATCATATGCCTTCTCTAAATCGAAAAAGACAGCAAGACAGTGTTGTTTGTGTATAAAAGCTTCTCTGACCGTATTTTCAGGACGAACTAGATGGTCATTAGTGGAGGATCCCTCTTTAACACCAAATTGATGCATATCAAGAAGCTCACGGGCTTCTAGCACAAAGGTTAATCTAATATTCAAGACAATTTCAAAGGATTTCGCAAAACAACTGATGAGGGCTATAGGCCTATAGCTACTGAGGGAGGTTGGTGTTTTTCTGGGTTTCAAAAATGGAACGATAATAGCTTTCTTCCAGGCTTCGGGCATTTTCCCTGATACCAAAACTTTCTCAAACAATCTTAAATGGCTTTTACGGCAAGTTGAGAAAGATGTATTTTGATAATGTATCTCATGATTGAATGTTTGATGTTTAATGGCGCAAGGGCCATGTATGGCCAAAGAGCGCCATGCCGTTGGTAATGAGTTCGCAGTGTAATTATGAGTTCTATGAAATAAGTGTGACGTGGCTGTAAAGGGGCCTTAAAAATAGTTGCTCTAAACTGCGTAAAATCTGTATAATAAGATTATGGCTGTGACATGTGACGTGTACTATGAAGATTAGGATGCATTTGAAAAGAGTTATACAAGGTATAGAATATGTCTGATTCTAAAATTTGCTAGAGCACTACTGGCTCCTTAGAGCGCTTGAAACACAAGGGCCTGGAGGCATGTGCTATGCAAAACAGTTATCGCAGCGGCATCCTCTGGAACGAGGATGCTCTACGAATTTAATGGGCTTATAGCATGTAGGACAACATCATTTAAGTAGTTGAGGATTGCCTTGGTATTAAAAAGCTGTTCCTTACCAAGAAACATAGCCGGGTGTAGAGGGATGTAATGATGGTATGCAAGCGGGAAATGTTTCTTTCTCTCCGTTTCGGCTTTCGGCAAGATTCTCCGCAGTGGGAGAGCCGCGTAGCAACCCCCACGCTTTGTTCTGTTTTTTACGAGAGATCCTGCATTCGTCGTTAGACCACGGGACACGCCGTTTGTACGCCAAGACATTTACTTCTGATATGCATTTAGATGCGGCATCTATTATGAAGGCTGTAAAAAACTCCACTGCAGCATCAATTCCTAACGAAGGCACGTCGGCCCATGAGATACTTATAATAGTTCGAAATTTCTCCCAATCAGCTGTCTCAACCTTCTACCTAGGAGCCTGTGGTGGATATTCGTTTTCATTAGTTGTTCTTAGCAGTATGGGGAAGTGGTCACTCCCGTAAAGATTGTTCGTAACTTCACATTCGAATTCGGGCAGTATAGACGGGGAAACTATACTAAGATCTATTGAGGAAAAGGTTCTGTTTGCAAAACAGTAATATATGGGTTCCTTCTTATTCAGCAGACACGCACCGGATGAAAAAAGGAACGGTTCAATGAGACGACCTCGCACATCTATACGAGAGTCGGCCCACTGGCAGCTGTGTGCATTGAAATCGCCAAGAACAACATAAGGTTCTGGCACTTGATCTACAAAGGACTGAAATTCATGTTTGTTTAATCGGAAGTGTGAGGGTATGTAAAGTGAGCAAATGGTGATGAGTTTGTTTAGGAGAACAACTCGAACCGCCACTGTTTCAAGGGGCGTTTGTAGCTGCAAACGTTGACCCGCTATGCTTTTATGAATAACAATGGCAACGCCGCCCGATGATGCGACAGCATCATCGCGACCTTTGCGAAACGTAACATACTGTTGGAGGAAGTTTGTGTTTTTGGATTTTAAGTGTGTTTCCTGTAAACACAGCACTTTTGGATTGTCCTGGTGGATAAGTTCTTGTACATCATCAAGGTTTCCAAGAAGACCTCTGACGTTCCATTGAATGATTTGTGTATCCGTATTTAAAGTAAATTGGTGCTGTGTATACAGAAACAGAAATGATGACTTAGATTACAGAGCTCTTTCGAGGCCCTGTAACCGGGGTTTTGCCCTTTCTGAAGCGTTCGAGGGAGCCTCGCCGCTCCTTAGGCGCTTGGCGCGCCGTTGATGATAGGTGTAGTGTCCACTGCCTCTTGTAAGGCGCCAGACACGCGCTCTTGCGAGCAAGAAGTTTTCCGAGAGAGTCCTGCCTCGGAAGGCGAGACCCCTGCGCCCACCAGCCCGGAGGTCGATGGGGCTCCCTGAGGGATTTGGCTGGGCCGGCTGTTGCCAGCGCTGGAAGGGGCCGGGGAGGTTGGGGCAGCCTCGGCTGCGCCAACCTGCGGGGTCGATGGTCCCTTCTGCTGGGTTGACGGAGCAGCGTTAGCTGCAACCGCCGCGGGGGCAGATGGTGTAACTGCCAACTCACTGCTTGTGGGTTGGCCAGCCGCCGGAAGCCGTTGTGTCGCTGCCCCCTGACGCGTCACATTGGCAAAGGTTTCTTGGGCAGGTATGAAACCCGCCTGCGTGTCTCATTGAATGATATATTCTCTTTTACTTTGATCGTTACAATTTCTTTTTCTTTTTTCCAGGATGGGCACGACCGTGCGTACGCGGCGTGCTCCACATCACAATTTACACAGTGCAGAGCGTTCTCACAAGCTTCAATGGCGTGTTCTTGAGCACTGCATTTAGCACAAGTTTGGCGGCCCCGGCATCTCTGCGAACTGCGGCCGAAGCGCTGGCATTTGAAACAACGGAGTCGGTTTGGCGCGTACGGCCTAACACGGAGCTTGATGTACCCGGCCTCGATTGACTCGGGCAAGACACTTGAACCAAAGGTAATTATTAGGTGCTTCGTCTGAATCTCTTTGCCATCCCGCCTCATCTTAATTCTGCTGACATTGATCACATTTTGCTCACTAAAGCCCTCCAAGAGCTCTGCGTCTGTCAGCTGAAGCAAATCATCTTCTGAGATAACGCCGCGGGTAGTGTTCATAGTGTGGTGTGGAGTCACTGTCACTTGAACGTCCCCAAATAACACGAGCCGGGGTAACTTTTCGAATTGTTTCAGATCCTGGAGCTCCAAGAGAAGACCTCCACTTGCCATTCTTGTTGCCTTGTAACCTAGACCAAGAGCCTCAGTTAAAGACTTTGAAACTAGAAATGGGGAGATTGTGCGTACTTGTGTTTCTGACTTTTCTGAGTGAATGACGTGAAATCGTGGGAAGTTGGGTCTTTCACGACCAAAGAATTTGAATACATCTTCGGTGCGCCCTATTTTCTGAGGGCGATCAAGGAGGGGTGGGAAGGAGTTTGCCATAGGAGAATTTAATTTTCGGCAATAACGCCAGCCACCCACCGTGGAGCCCTACAAGGGGACGCTACAGGGACTGTAAAAAACAGGTCCCGCAAACGCCAGCTGTACGTTATCACTATAACCAAATATGAGATAACCTAGGTTGGCTATTCACACAAGGTTAACCCTTGCTGCCTGGTAAAAGTGGAAGTAATCAGAAGCTAGGAGAAGACAGGAAAGATGAAAAGTAAGAGAAAGACGAAGGCTGGAGGGAGAGAGACAGGAAAAGGCAACTACCGATTTCCCCTGGGTGGGTCAGTCTGAGGGTGCCGTCTACGTGAAGCCGAGGCCAAAGGGGTGTGTTGCCGGCGCCCAGGGGCTGTAAAGGTCCAAACACCCGGCATTAGGTCCAAACACCCGGCATTGACTCAACCCCCAGGATCCCCTTTTTCCCGGACACAGCTAAGCCGCGCGCGGTTAGACGCGGGAGGGTCCAACCCTCGTGTGCTCGGGTACGTGTTGTCGCAACACACCAAACGCCTGCTGACGCAGACGCCCCTGCGGGGAATGTATTTTATCGGGGCCAGGCGCAGTCTGTTCACCAGCGGACAGTACTCTGTGTATTTCTTGAACTGTACTTAAAGTATTGTAAGGTTCATTTCTACTGCCATTTATCGGTAGTCCTTCTTTCCAAGCTGTATTTTTGCATTTTAGAAATGATTCTGTATAGTTCGATGTACTGGAAGATACCGAGAAATATTCACCCAATATGTCGGCCCGTTCTTCAGTACTTGTCTGTATATCGGGGGCTGTGAGAAGCATAACTGTGAATGGGGAGTAGCTTTTACTTAGCTTTCGTACGTTCTCCCATATTTCTTTTGATGTGCTTCAGCTGTTTTTAGAGGGAGCGTGCCTTTGCAACGAAGACTTTTCGTCACTACGGCGAATATATATGGCTTTCGCTCTCGCTTTTTTTTACCAAATTTTTTGCTGTTGTTCATCTGTGAAAAGTTCCCCCGGCTTTCATTCTGTTCTTTTTTTGCTTCTCTACATTCTTGTGTATACCAAGTTTTGTGATGTTGTTTTACTATTCCGGAGGACTGAGGTATATCTAGGTGTGCAGCGTCAATAATAGTTTGTGAAAGCTTCATTAAGTTCGTCTATGCTGAGATTATTTGATACTATTTTTTCTATGCTCGGCTTTCCTTGAAACAGCGCCTAGTCGGCTGAATGGAGCTTCTACCGTCGTGGTTTTGTTGGGATTACTTCCGGTGAGGATGTTAAGCTGATCAGCACATGTAGGTGATCGCTTCCATATGGGTTGTCTAGGACATCCCTTTTTAGGTCTGTAAAATAGAGGGTGAACTAAACGATAAATCACAACAGCTCATTTTCTTTGAGCTAGGTTAACAATAGGTTAGTTTTCCGGTGTTTAGTAGACAGAGGTTATTACTCAGTATAAGATCGTCAATAACTTGGCCTCTTGTATCGGTTATGTCACTACCCCAAATGCTGAAGTGCGCGTTAAAATCTCCGACTATCATACACGGCTCTGGTAACTGTTCTATAAGGTCTTGCAATTCATGTATAGTTATTCCAAGATGTGGCTCAAGGTATACGCAGCATGGTGTAATTGTTTTAAATATGTGCAGGACGGCTGCTACAGCTTCCAGTTTAGTTTTAAGGTGATATTCTTTAGCTGCGACCCTATTTTTAACTATAATAGCAACTCCACCTGAGAGCCTGCTCGCTACTCTTACTTTGTAGACTATATACTTCTTTAGTATGCTTTCACGTTTAGAACCTAAGTTTGTTTCTTGTAAACACAGGACCACAGGTGAGAGTGTGGCTAGTTTGTTTTTATGTTATTTAAGTTATGTAAAAGTCCCCTGCAATTCCAGCGTATGAAAGCCATTTTGTATTGTGTATGGAGCCAGAGAAGGTCTAGGTTGTGTTTTCAGGCCCCCTGAACCGAGGCCGCTCCTTTTTTTTTGGCAATCCAAGGGGCCCCGCCGTTCACCCGACGTCGACGGTACAGGGTTGCTTTGACTTGTGTCCAATGTATCCTCAGATACAGTGGACGTCCGCGATGGATGCGCGGGTGCGTTCAAGTTGGGCCTCGCCGTGCGGGGAGAGGCCTTGTTGCCTGCTGACCTGGGGGTCCGTACGGCCTGTTTTCGAGGGAGTGGCGCAACGTCCACTGTGGGAGCGGAATGCTCTGCCCCAGCCTCACTGTTTGAGACCTGGGCAGGCTCTGAAGGCCGCTGTATTGCTGGGTCCTATTGCAGCACAACGGAACAGTTTTTGTTTTGCACCAATGAAAGTCGCTTCCGCGCTTCCCTGAAAGCGATATTTTATTTTGCTTTGAATATGATAATGTCTTTTTCTTGTTTCCATGTTGGGCTGGCATGCGAGTAAGCAGGATGACTCCCCCGCAGTTTATAGAGAGGTGCAATTCAACTTCGAAGTTGTCTGAAGGGTGGTCATGGAAAGCACACTTAGCACACGTGGTTTGGCCCCGGCAGTTCTGTGAGCCGCGGCCGTACATTTGGCATTTGAAGCAGCCTCGCGGGTTGGGTATGTACGGTCGGAGTTTCAGTTTAGTGTAGCCTACCTCCACAGAGTCAGGTAGTATGTTCAATGCGAACGTTAGGACGAAGTGCTTTGTTGCGATTTACTTGTTTTCCCGTCTGATTTTTGTTCTGTGCATATTTGTGACCTTTTCTTCTTTAAGTCTATTTAGGAGTTCTTCAGTTACATACTTTAGGTCATCGTCAGAAATGACGCCACGAACGCTATTCAGTGATCGGTGAGGGCTGATAGCTATGTCAATGTCCCCAAAGGCTGTTGCTCTTGAAAGTTTCTCGTACTGACGTTGGTACAGCAATTCCAAAAGAAGGTCCCCGTTTGCTAGTTCCTTTATTTTATATATTTGTCCAATCGCGTCGGTTAATGTCCTCGTAACATTAAAAAGAGGGACATGTCGTGCAGCAATTTGTGAGTGCTCACTATGCATCAAATGGAATCTAGGAAAGTTGCTTTTGTTCTTCAAGGAGAACTGAGCAGTGACATCAGCGCGCCCTTTTGTTAGGAGGGCGATCGGTTGAAACAAAAGAACTAACCATATAAATTATGCCTTTTTCGGCCACGGTACCAGCCGCCCACCGCGGAGCCCAACGAGAGGACGGGACAGGAGCTTGCAAGCAAGACCTGCCCACGCCAGCTGTATACTGCAGCTATAACCCAATATGGCATAACTCAGGGTAGTTAGCCACACAAGGTTAACCCTAGCCGCAAGGAAAGAAAAAAACAAGAAGGGAGAAGGAGACAGGAGTGTAGAGAGAAAGATAAAAGTGAAAGATGGAGAGGAGGACAAGAAAAGGTGACTGCCGATTTCCCCCGGTGGGTCAGGCTGTAGGCGCCGTCTATGTGAGGCAGAGGCCAAAGAGGTGTGTTGCCTCCGCCGAGGGGCCTTAAAACCCCCAGGATCCTCCATTGCCCAGACACGACTAAGCCGCGCACGGCTACACGCGGGAGGGTCCATTCCTCATGTGCTCGGGTACGTGGTGTCGCAACACACCAAACGCTTGCTGACGCAGACGCCCCTGCGGGGGCACATTGCCTGTATCCGTGATAAAACCAAATAATCAGCATCCACTGATGCGCAAGTGGCAGCCCAATTCAACGCAAATTCAAGAACTGAAAAGAAATGCAAAATCCCTATTGCAGTTCTCCAAGTATGCGTAAGCACACTCTCATATTTCAGTTGACCCACCCCCTGATTTAAAGCTGGCCCACTCCCAAACTTCAGTTGGCCCACCCCAAGATTTCAAGTTGGCTTATCCTCAAATTTAAGTTGGCCCTCACATTTCAGCTTGACTTATCCCCACGGTTAAGTTGGCCAACCCCCAAATTTAAGTTGGCCAGCCTCGAAACTCATGTTCGCCCACCCACAAATTTAAGTTGGCCCATCCCTGCTATGAGCTTCCCCATGCATTTTCTAAGGATTCTTATGTATCACTATAGGTATTCTCTTTTCATATCTGTTTTGGGGAGGTTTAAATTGTTCCATGTCATTTATAAAGCTACCAATCATTTACACTATTATAACGAATAAATATCTTGAGTTCGCAAATTATGCATTTTTGTACAAATACAAGGCATTACACTTTTCGCGTGACGGGGCTGGGGTACTCGCCAAAGAAGGCTTACGCATTAAAAACGCAGTGTAGACTAGCTAGCGCTCATCACCCGCTATACCGCGGATATATTTGCATAATTTTTTTCACAGCCTGCATTCATTGTATACTGACACGTGTACTTGTTTGTCCTTATCGGGCGACACGGTTCACCGCCTAACAAATGTTATCGCACAGCGCAAGACGCGCCTGCATGTATCGGAAGATTCTGTAATGTTATCGATGGTTCCATCTGCTGTCTGTGACCGAACCTTGTGTAATCTGATTACATGTGTGCGCAACTCGAATAATGCAAAACCTTGTGGAAGGCACACGGGTCCCAGCGATTACTCTGGAACGTTCGACGACTGATGTATAAAAGCCGATGTGCTTGACCCGCTGAGCGGGTTTTCGACGATCGCCGAGTGTGTTCGCCGCTATCGTTCTTTGAGTGTAGCCTGCTTTTGAGGGCACAAGTTCGCCCAATAAAACGCTAGTTTCGTTATTCACAGTTTTGCTGCCTTCTTCACCGTCACTGCTACGGGACGATACGTCTAATTGACTGACGCACACATCGAAGTAAGCTGGAAAGAAAGCTCCTCTACATGCCACTATTTCGATTTTCAATGAAATGGGCCACGAATCCTAAGGATCACGAAAAGCGCGATCGAGAGGCTGTATCTTCGCACGTAATTGTTCACAGTGGAAAGTAAAACCTATAGAGCTGCATTTCTGACTGAATAACAGTTGAAGACGTGCGAGGTGATGAGTCCCAACAGAATATTCAGCATACTGAGGGGACCCCCCCATTTTTATGCAACGTACAAATTGTCGCCGCAAAAACGCTGGTGAGCAGGCCGGAAGAATGCTTTAAAATGAAGCATTAGGAGATGCTTTGACACGAGCAATAAGAAAGGCGCCTTACCTCGCAAACAACACTTCTTTGTCAGAACAAAGTTCTTTCGGCCAATGTTGTGCAGTCACTGCTTCTTGTGCAAGCCGTCACGCTTTCGTTGCGGCATGATAAAAACTGCATAACCATATTCAGGCTTCTTGCTGCAGTTATGTGCGCTACAGTTAGCGCTATGCCGCTATACGGCATAGCGCTAACACACGACCACAGGAAACACAGCGTGCAACGTTCGCTGCACCGAGCCAGCCGAGCTAAGGAGAAAAATGGCGCCAAGAAAAAACACAAGCAAAAGGCAAGATCCGCGCATTTCCAAGGGCAGCGGCAAAGACCAATAGCCGTGCAGGAAAATGGGCGCAAAACTGGTTCCCGCGGAGGGGACGAGCAAGGGGCGAGGAGGAGGCGACGAGGTCGCGCGGCGGCGACTGAGTTCATAGAGTGGCGGTACTTTCAAATCATCAATTATTGCTCCGACGCGCAGCGTGGCCAGTTACAGAAGCCTATTACGCCAAAAAACTAAAGCGCTGTTGCCGAGAGCCGTTGTGCGTTTCTTTGCTCTCCTGACTGTGTGAGGTGCCTTCGTGCAGTGACTGCTAGGGACGAACAATGTATGTATACTCTTTCAAAGGAGTCGGATGCGCCTGGTCGTTCGCAGCACATCCGCGGCCACTGTCGCCAGGGCATCTCATTGATGTATCTGTGTTAACGGCCGTTCTGGTCGAGGTATTTTAGTTATTTTAGTTAATTTTTTACGTAAGACTTTGTTTGAGCTTCACTTTGGCTTTCGCGATCTTATCGTAGGAGCACAGCGCGTTTCTGGTAGCAAACGAATGCATGGGTCCTCACCACTTCATGAGTGATTGCTTCACTTCGTCTCGAGGTGTTGTCTCAGACACCGCCGCGAACACAGAGAAAGAACTGTCGACTGGGTCAATTCGTAATAATACACAATGGTGCTAGGCTACAGCGAACGCTATCTTGTTTCCTTCCGCCATCTCCCAGGTCCCCATCGTCTACTCTCCTACTATTGCGATAGCAATCATACGGACACTCCAGGCACATTTCCGCTGTCGCCGTGATGTTCCGTATAAAGTCCAAGGGCGATAAGATCGTCGCCGCGCGCTGTATGCTGCGTGTGCTAGTGCAAGCGTGCGAGGGTGAGCCGGGGATCGCGGCTCTATCTCGTGCATACATCGGCGGAAAACGGGGCGGAAGCACATCGTCTTCCATCGCGTGGTGGGAAATAAGGGGGGAGGGGGGCGGACGTTCTACGCTAGCGAAGGCTGAGTATGGTGCGGCTGCGTGGGCCTTATCTTGAAAGCGATCTACGATGGGGACAGAGTCTAAGTGCGTCGAGGGCTGATAGCTTCGTGTGCAATGTGCTCTCGTCTCTTAGTTACGTTGATGTGAGAGGCAGCACGAAGAACAATACGCACGCTGTTGCTGCCACGCTTCATCAGCCAGCGTTTTGAAAGCGAGGATCCACGGTCATCGAGGGAGATGTGTTCGTTTGTCTGTATGTGCGTGAATCCATGCTTGTTACTTTAGTTAGTACGCGCATGTTTACAAGTTTATACGACCGATAATACTACTACACATACTTTGTATAGCTGTCTAATAATTTGTTATTGCGACCTATGCTTCGCTTTCCGGGTCAAACGGCACATCTCTAATTGCACCTACCCTCTTCTATAGAACGGCCACGTATTACTTAAAATACATTTTTGTTATGCTCTTTTAATTATCGTTAATGCAATTATTCTGAAACGGGCAAACAGCGTAGGTAAAAACTCGTAGAAGAGTACAGCCGCGAGCGCAGTGATGTCGTTTCTGCTGGCGCCGTTCATGCTCACTTTTTGTACAGGTAATAAAAATGTAACAAGTGCCATGCTATCCAGTACCACAAACACCTACCATCGCGCGCGCGTGTGTGCGTGTGTGTGCGTGTGTGTGCGTGCGTGTGCGTGCGTGTGCGTGCGTGTGCGTGCGTGCGTGCGCGTGCGTGTGTGTGTGTGTGTGTGTGTGTGTGTGTGTGTGTGTGTGTGTGTGTGTGTGTGTGTGTGTGTGTGTGTGTGTGTGTGTGTGTGTGTGTGTGTGTGTGTGTGTGTGTGTGTGTGTGTGTGTGTGTGTGTGTGTGTGTGTGTGTGTGTGTGTGTGTGTGTGTGTGTGTGTGTGTGTGTGTGTGTGTGTGTGTGTGTGTGTGTGTGTGTGTGCGCGCCCATGCTTTTATGGTTCAGTGACTTTGGTACTAGTGCACGCCTGACGTATCGCGTCGGGCTATCGCATCAACCGCAAGGAGGCTTACCCAGTGGCAGACGAGGATACCATCGTGCCGGAGCCTCTACGTCCTCGTCTAGGCGCCGTGGCGTCAGTGGCCACCACCCCCGGCACAGAGCGGCGACGAGGTATTGCACCCCACCCGGGGGGCCCCTGATGGCCGCGGCTGGAGCGTGACCGGTGCGTCGCGCCAGGTACCGGTGTCTCCGGTGGCACCGTTGCCGCGTCAGTGGAAGCCACAGCTACCGTCGCGTCGGAGTTCCGTCGGCTTTCCGACGATGACTTTTTGGACATGGTCTATTCCGCTTTCACGCTTCCTCTTCTTCCTCCCCTCCTGTGGCCTTTTCACGGGCGCTCCTCGATCGTAATAACACAGGTAATAACTGCTCGTGACATTGCCCACAGGGACAGCGGAAGCAAGAGGGCGCCATCTGGTCCCCCTATTCTTCAGAAAAGCAGCAGGAGGAATGACGTTTATTTGGCCTTTATTATTTAGTATTCCGTAAAACATGCAGGGGCGGATTCTTATAACGGTTCGGAAAGCGAAGGGTTTACTTTACCGCTTGCGTCATGGAATGGGCCGCTCTCAAGCCGAAGTTGCAAGAAGGGGAGGACGCGGCCAATAAACTGGAGGGTGACGCCCTCTCTGACCGGCTCGGCATCATATTGCGCGCTAGTCGGAGAACTGCACAATGTTGCTGCTTGCTTATTAAATATGAAGCATAAATTAAATATTATCTTGCAAGTTTTAAAGTATAATCGTGAGGTGCCGGGCGTATACGCAATGTTTGAAGTAATTATTTATATAATTATATTCATTATAAACCAACAGGTGGTGTTGCAAGCGTAACTGGGTTGCCAGAACCCAGTGCTATGTCGTCTGCTACCAGCAGCTTGCACGATCACGCACCAGGCATGCACTGCGCACACTTTCAAAGCAGCGAGCGCAGAACGCTGAACTGGCTCTTGTAGGGAACCTTAACTAACGTAACATATTGTAATACCTTGGTTGAGGCGAAAGGAATAGGACAACGTATCTTTTTGGTTGTGAACGCAGAACGAAACCGATGCTGGACTGCTTTTCCTGGACTCATCCATTTCATCCATCACTTGTAAATAAACACGCCTCGTCCGTAATAGTTTTATGGTGGAGGTGCTGGGTACTCAACCAAGGCGTTACAATATTAATTTTCCTTTTTTTCCCCTTTGTCATCGGTCGGCTTGGACGTGACTGGCACGCCGCCACGCTGCCATTATCATTGCGATCTGACTCACAGCGCGTCGCGGGATAAAAACAATGTAACATGAATTCGCACATTGCAATATACGGGTCCTGTATTGGTCTGCGCGAAGTAAAATCGAAGAGCGCGGTGCTGATGGCGCGCGCTGAAATGTGAAAACGAGAATGAAAGTGCGGCGCTAACGAACCACAGCAAGAAAGGGCAGCCACATCAGGGACCTGTATGCACTCTCCCCGCCCTTACTCTGCAGTCTCATCAATCGAACAAGGGAAGCGCTTGAGCTGCCGGGGTTGAACCCTTCTGGCTGCTTAGTGGCGATCTGCGTGCTATAGTCGCTGGCAATGGCACGGATAATTCGATCTCTCCGTGCAAATTTCTCGTTGACATTGGCTTTGGCAGCCGGGGCCACAGGAAAGTTTACTCAGCCCTGTCACCGGCAAACGACAGTAATTGGGAGAACAACTTCGTGGACAGTGTCGGCAACAGAGATCAGTCCATCCCGAAGAATATGTTTCCCTTCCGACAGACCTCTGGAAGCTGCAGGCCGGTAGCGCGGAACCGCAGCGTGAAATTCGTTCCTCTCCATGAAATGGGCACTGGCACGCTCGCACCGGAGTCTCCTCCACTTCGTAGGTTAGCCAGCAATAGGTCTACTTAGAAATTAGACAGTGACGGTGCAAAATGCTTTCCGTTATTTCTTGTAAGGCGTATCACACTTTCAGCAATCGTCGGCACCGAAAGAGCAACGCCAAGCAGACGACAAGGGTTAGACGTAGCCTCCGAAGCAACCATATTGCACACGTATGCTGGCTAGAGCACACGCGCGCGACGTCCGCGGGTCTCAGGGACAGCGCGGTTGGCGCGCGCAGACAGGGTCGCAAGTCAACAGCCAAGCCACAGCAACAGAACCCAAAGCGAACTACTTCTTCGCCGGTTCCACTATTAACCGACGCTGTGTTCATAATTTGCGGGCCCGCCCCGCTGTTTCCAACAGCCGTTGACGCAAGCACAGTTTTGACCAATCAGAAACGGCCTAATGAACCGTTCGCTTTCTGAACTGTTATAAGATTTCGCCCAAGGTCGTTGTGATATCGTCGAAGGTGGCCAGGGTGGCTGTGGTGACGCCGTTCTAAAACGAGGGCGAACGCACCGCAGTCCGGCCGCCAGCGACATGGAGGAAACAAAGTAGAAAGATGAAGTACTCCGTGTCACATTCTCGTATGAATAAATAGCAAGGCCATCAGGTGGCGCCAACGGCGCTCGATCACTTGCAACTTTGAGGCGTCCATGTCGGTGCATGCATGGGAATATATCACAAGTGTGAAAGACGAGTGCTTTGAAACCATGCTTCGACATCATTCGCCTCTAGTATGATCAGGTATTCCCGAGTGCCCGTTTTTGAGGTTCAGCTTTTCTTTGCGAAACAAGCCGAGTTACGTGACCATGGCTGCTGCCTGGTTGTTCCCTTGCTGAATAGGCCAACCAATCACAGCGGAGTACGCGCGCCGCGTGCGCCGCTAGCTTGCTTGCACCACCTGCAGATGGCGCTTTCCTCCTTCGGCGTCACTTCGGCGTCACGGGGAAAGTAAACATGTCCCCATTAGAGATTAGTAAGAGGCGATTGGAAGATTGGTGCAAGTAGGGAAACGACGAACAACAGAGGCGCACAAGAACAAAGTTCACAATAGGGGTTCAGAAACATTGGTTATGTGAATTCATAATGGTTTTTTTCTTTTCTATTTTTTTTTAACATAGGCAGGACATTAGGCAACCAAATAACAAGAGCTTTGTGGCGCAACCCACCGCTCCGTTCCAAAGGGGATGCTCATAACATAAATCCATGCATTCATCCATCCATCTGTCACTAAGAAGGCCACGCGCCGGTTGAAAGTGCCTTCTCAGCGCAGGAGCCATACGTCAAAGCGATAAGTTTATTTATTTTATTTTTCGCTGATTTAGTTGTTAGAAATGTTAGGTTAAAGCAGCAAACTATGCATATTAGTTTTCATGCTTTTCAGTTTCTTGGTCTTTTTGGTGATTACAAATAGGTAAAGCAGAAAAATTTTTTTTTTTTTTTTTTACAAGTAGGGGCACTTTTGTACGATGCCTTGTTAGTACAAGATAATGATCGGTACTAGGAGGAACCCAACTTTGCGTTGTTCTTAGTGCGAGCATTCTTACGGGTTGGAAGAAACGCGGTTTGTGTCAATAAGCAATGCAAGCAGAGCAGTTTTTATATGTAGGATTGTGTTCTGGGGTCGCGGCAATATGATATAGAGCAGAAGGACAAGCTAGATAGGGTTGGGAAACTAGAAAAGGAGCTCAAGAGCAAGCCGACGCTCAGGTCCACCTTCTGTCAAGCAATGGCAAATGCTTCGATGCGAGAACTACGAACAGGGCTGGCACCGAAGCGAGAACAGGAAAAGACGCCGGAACCACCACGCCGGGAATGAGTGGCGGGCACGTCAGTGACGGTCATAAAGGGGCCACCCGCGCAAGAAGACAACAAAGCGAAGGGTGACGATAAAACAGAAGGGGAGGACATCGCGGCCTCAGGTGCAAATTTCGAGGGGGGGGGGGGGGAGGAGGAGAAAAGGCGTCGAGTTGCCTTTGTCGTTGATTGAAACATTCGTAATGTAGAACCGGTGATTATAGAGAGGGTCAGTTCAAGCGAGCGAGTCTAGATTACCGCGCTTCCGGGAGAACCGATTAGGGAAGTGACAGCGAAAGCCAGGGAACACATGTAGGAAGGGAGGCACCTAGTGGGGATAATGGGCGAAGTGATTGACGTACTGCAAGGACAGTGAACAGGGAACGAGAATCAAATAGCCAAAGAGGCTACCCATCTGCTGAATGTTTCAAATGAAGTGCAAATTGCAGTATACACGGTGCCAGAGGTTGATAGGCAGTGGTATGCAATTCAAAGGGCAGTGCTTGCAGTAAACAGGGAAATTTGCACGCTAGCTCAGGCAATTAATTTTACTGTCACTGATGTCAACCGAGAATTGCACCGAGCATGCCGCGAAGGAGCCTTTCTGCGCGACGGGGTACATTTTAGCGATAGTGCAGCAACACCGGTTGGACGTCGATTTGCGGCACGGGCAGTGGCTTTTTTAGGCGGGCCCCAGGCAATCAGCAAGTAAGATTAAGTATTGAATGTAGCCGCACACCAGCAAGGAGCAGAATTAGACGCACAAAGGATAAGAATAGAGACGGTAAAATTTGTTACATAAACATGCAAGGTGGTCGTAAGCAGAAATAATAGCAGGAAATCGAAAGGCAGTTCAATGACGAAACCATTATTCTGTACGCCTAGACCGAAACGCATCAACGAGATTTGGAGCAGCCGTCTGTTACTGACAATTTTGTATGGGAGGGGTGCAAGAGAACGACTAGCTCAAGGAAAAACAGAGGCGTGGGCATGCTAATTGGGCGAGGTATGAAGGGGCCAAGAGCAAAAAAGACATGTAAGGAACATTTCTTGATTATCAGCTTATGGGAAGGCAAAAAGACGTGGCTTGGAAAAGCTTACTTGTGTGTGGGCTGGTAGTGATAGCTGAGACAAAAATAAAAATTGTTAGATTGCATTAGAAGTGATAATAATAACTTCGAAAAATTGGGTCAGATAGTTTTAGTAGGAGATATGAATGCGCACAGGGAGAATTTAGACGAATATACGGATTACAACGGTTCTCTAGTGCTGGATCTGTGCGATCAACAGAACCTTACAGTAAGCAGGGAGAATAAGTGTCATGGACAGGTAATGTGGCAATGCGAAAACAGTCATGTATCGACTGCGCCTTAGCCTCGAAAACGGTCTACGAAGGACTAGACCAAGGCCCGTATTCTGGAACGTTCGCCTTCCGCGAAACTATCGCCATAGAGAAAGAAATTTCAACTTTCTCTATGCTATCACCCTGGCCACGCCTCCGCCAATGGCGCGCGCTGATTGGCGATTTTAGCAAAACCGGAACTACAGCGCCATCTAGTAGTTCCGGCCAACGTAATTCTAACGTCATGCTGTCGATAGGTGCTCTCGACATATATTGAATAAATGAACGTGTCTTTTGGCGTCTCTTGGCGTTCGGTTGGTGGTGGAGTGTAGTAGAAATAAGATAGGTGGTAGTGTATAGCAGCCTTTTTGGTGGCGTCTTACACGCGTTGTTTCGCGGCGATATTTGTCTATTCATATAAAATAAAATATTTCGCACTTTCTTATTCAATTTATTTTACCTAAAGAGGCCATTCGTCCGGCAGCCAGCCTTCAGCCCATACCTCGTTAATTTTGCTCGTAATGATTTGTATGGCTTTGTCATCTAGATTTCTGAGTAGTTTGTTTGTTAGTCCGTCTGGGCCCGGGCCCGAGCGTCCGTTTAGTTTATGAAGGGCGTGCACAATCTCCGAAACTTCGAAAGGACGATCCAGCGATAGCTGAGGTGTCCCCTTATACTCGCGTGTCGGGTCGTCCCACGGGACAGATTTGCGCTCTACTGGTAGGTAGATGTCTGCCAGGGCGTCAGCAAAGTCCCGCGGACTCGTGCCTTCTTTCGTGTGAAGATGAACGAGCCTTTCGATCGTTAGTCGGGCATAACTCTTGGTCCGTTTGTTGTTGTCGGCGAATAGGTTCTTAAGAAGGCTCCACTTCCTGCCCCTTCTCATTTTACCGTCTGCCTCATTAAACACTTCGTCCCATTGCTGCGCATTCAACTTTCTGGAGTGTTCTTCGATCTCTTTGTTGATTTTCGTTACTTTAGACCTCAGCCTCCTGTTTATCTTCTGCTGTTTCCATCTTTCTCTTAGCGCATTCTTGGCCTCCAGGAGGTGTGCGAGTCTGGAGTCCATGGCTGGCACCTCCAGATCCACGCTTATTTCTTTAGTGACATTGGCCACCGTAATTTTCTGATTTTCCAGGAGCTCTTCGAAGGTTTCTCCTTTGCTCCTTGTTTGTCCGCATTACCCCTCATACTTCTGAAGAGGTCCCAGTCGACGTAGGTGTAATTCTTGGGAGAAGTGGGTGTGACGCGGACGTTGATTTATAGGATGTAATGATAACTACCAAGGTCCTCTTGCAGGTTGTCCCACGACCCGTCAGCCTTTCTGAGGAACGTCAAGTCCGGCGTGGTGTCCCTCTGATCCGAGTTGCCTCTGCGCGACGGAAACCTTGAGTCCGTGATGAGTTGCATGCCTAGGGTGTCCGCACACTCTGCAAGGTTAATTCCTTTCCTGTCATTGGTGGAGTAGCCCCAGACGGTGTTGTGCGCGTTGAAGTCCCCGGCAACGATCAGTGGCCTGTCCTTGGCTTGCGACGCGACCGATGTGAGAAGTTTGTTAAAGTTTCTCAGTCTGTCAGTCGGGAAACTGTAGACGTTTAATATGTAAAGGTTGGTCTTTAGGGCCCGACTGGGAATGATTTCTGTGAGCATGGATTCCAGGCCTTTTTTGTACATCGGGGTGCCCCTGTCAACAAAGCTGACATCTCTGCGGATGAGAATGGCAACGCCCCTGGATTGTTTGAACTCGGGGTCCAGGGTCAGCCTGGAAACCCTGTACCCCGAGAAGGACATGTTTTGAATGTTCTTTTCCGCCCCGCATTCTTGTAGGATGATGACGTGTGGCTTTTCTTTACATGATCTGACGAATTGCGTTAGGTTAGATTTCTTTTTGTTGAATGAGTTACAGTTCCATTGCCAGATCTTGAAATACTCTGGTGCGTTATCCATTGTACTGGTTTGGCATGGCCCCACTTATGCTGGGCACACTCGTTGAGCCTGGCGACTTAGAGGGTGCGGGCGGCGCAGGTGTGGGTCCCAGGGCAGGCATGGGCCCTGGGTCCGGCGTGGAGATTATTTTCGTGGTTTTGGGATGAGCGATTGGTCTTTCTAGGCGGTCGAGTCGGCCGCAGAGTTGACTAAGTACCTCCTTAATTTCAGTAATTGCCGATTGAAATACGTTGTACTTGCACTTCTTCTTGCTGCGCTTCTTAGCTTTGTTGTCACTGACGGAGGCGTTAGAAGGAGCCTCGCTGACATCAGACATAGACGCGTCCACGTCGGATGTGTCATCGGTTTGGATGACGACGGCCCTGCGCTTGTGTGTGCTACACGATGCGACCATGGTCCCTGAAGATTGAGGGATGTGTGTCGGTGTGTTGTTTGTTAAGATACGGCCTTCCAGCCTGGCTAGGGTTGCCCTGAGTTCAGCTAGTTCCTGTTTGAGTGCTTTGTTTTCCCTCTCTAGTGTGTGTATTCGTGGGTCTGCCACGTGCTCTGACTGTGCCTTACCTGGCTTTGAAGTTGGCGGTGCAGAACCGTTGTTGCCGACCATGTCGGCCCATGTCATTTTCTTGCCGGGCCGCCTGGAGCTGGATCTCGACCGGGATCGGCCCCTGGAGCGGGAGCGCCCTCTATATTGGGAGCGCCCTCTGGATCGGGAGCGTCCTTTGGATTGAGAGCGCCCTCTGGAGTGGGAGCGCTGCTTGGGGATGGAGCCACCTGCCGGATCCTGCTGCATGGCCGCTGGGTCATTGACCTCGTACGGGTTGGCATCTCTGTCGGAGCGGTTTCGTCTTCTTGTCCAGCGTCTTCTCACGACGTATGGGATGTGAAATCTTTGTCTGCACGAACGGTCGCCCGTGGGGTGATTGCCCTCGCAGAGCTTGCATTTCGGGGTGCAGTTGTGTAGGTCTGCAGCGCCGTTTGGGAGCGCTTCTCCGCAGTTGTGGCATTTACTTCTCTCTTCTGAGGTAACATTCAAGGCTCCAGCTGGTTGCCTAAGGACAAATACACACCGGAGCAAATATTCGCGACAAGATAAGGTATGTGCGTGGTGCGGTGCGTCGCTTCGTCAATTATTGACGAGAGAAACGGCCAATTTTGTGGAACCCCACCAATTTTGCTTCCATCTGCCTCCTAAAGCTGCCCGGCACCCGAGGACACCAATCTCATCCAGCTGGGCCCATTTTTGGCAAACAAGAGCGATTTTACGTTCCGGCCTTGCGGCACTGACGCTAAACCTAACGGCTAGGCCGGCGCGCCGGAGAGGGCAGACCGTTCAGCTTGCAAAGTGGCGTGTCTCTGTGCTCAACGCGGCTACGATCACGACGCCATGGCGTGAGCTACGATCCCGGTCCCCGAGGAACAGCAATCTGCGGCTGCAGACTCTATCCGCAATGAAAAACTATTTCGCTTGTTTCAGCGCCGATCCCAGCACAAAGCTATTATGGCGGCTCCAGCGGCCTCGCCCGCCGGCAAGGCACTTTTAATCCAGACAGGAACTGCCATGCGCGCGGCACAAGGACCGGCGCGAAGTGCAGCAAGCCTACAACGAAGTGGAAGCCTAAGGATCCGCCTCGACCACACCCAGACGACTTCGTCACTGGAATTTAACTTTCTCTCTCAAATGCAACAAATTTCATTAAAGTCGATCCGGGGGTTATCACAGAAAAGCGTTTCTGTGTTTTACATGTATTTGAATAGGCCGCGTCGGAGTTGGGCGCGAACTAAAGTTTCATCTCAAATAATTTGTCTGGGGATCAAATACATGGATAATAACTGCATTGTCATTGCTAAAGATGCTGCAAACCAATTCTTGAACGCTACGCACTGTCAAAACAAGTAAAATATGTATTTTTTCATAAAATAATATACTTATATGCGCCAAAAATTGTGCCCAATATAACCGATATCAATGCTTCCATGTTTTTTTTTTCTCTATTTATTAAGTAAATAAAATATCACACGAACTTTAGAACTATATCAGTGCGAAACCAGCAAGGCAGTGCATGCCGCTGATATGAAAAATGTAAAGGCCATGAAATTACAAGCTGAGGACAAATATTGTAATGAAACTTCGTCGTTCAAGAACCTTGTTTAGATTCTTGTACATGTGCAACGGCCAGTGAAAGATCTCAATGACGCTGTCATTTGTTCCAATGGATTACGCGGGAGCAGCTGTCACCGGTCGTGTGTCGTGAGTAATTGCACCGAAATTATAGTCGCAACAGAGAGCACGTCTAAAAAGCAGGAGTTCTGCAAAATAAACGAGGGCGAGTCAAATGAAAGTCAGCCAATGCGAATACATGACAAACGGGGTACCTTATTTCAAAGTAGTCTCCATGATCATTTAGATATGTGTCCCGTTGTCTAACGAGTCGAGTGATTCCCGTCTCATTAAATTCCTTGGGTTGCTTCTTCAAAAAGTCTGCAACTGGCTCTTTCACGTCATCGTCCGACACGAATCTGGTTTGCTTGAGCTGTTTTTTCAAATGCTTCAAAAAGTGGAAGTCGCGAGGCGACAGGTCTGGGCAGTATGGCGGATGCTGCAGCGTTTCCCACTTGAACATTGCCTGTTTTGTAATAACCACATCAGCGACGTGGGGACGGCATTGTCGTCGAACAAGATGACCCCATTCGTTAGTTTTCCACGTAGTTTGTTCTTGATTGTGACACGCAGCCGATCTGGCGTTTTACAATAACGAAACAAATTGATAGTCTCTCAAGATTTAGCAAATTCAATCAGTAATGGCCCCTGACGATCGAAAAAAAAAAGTCAACAACACCTTTCCGGCGGAAATGACGGCCTTTCCTTTCTTGGGGGTGATGAATTCGAATGTTTCCACTGTAAGCTTTGCTGTGGTGTTTCAGGCTCGTAGAAGTGGCACCATGGTTCGTCCCCAATCACAAGTGGAGACAAGAAGTCGTCACCCTTATTGTGATACCGGATCAGATGAGTCAAGGCAGCGCTGAACTTCTCCGTCTTCTAGCGGTAGTTCAAAATCTTGGGCAACCATTGCGCACGCAAGAGCGGATAACCTAGATGTTTATGAATAATGGCGTGAACTGAACCGTGACTGATGTTCACACGCTCTGCCAGTTCGTCGATGCTTATCCTCCGTTCTTGTCTCATCAGCTCATCAACCTTTGCAATTTTGTTAGAGGTGATTGCACGAAGGCTTTAGCCCGGTCTTGGATCGTCTTTGCAACTTTCACGTCATTCTTTGAACCGTTTGCTCGAACGCTTCACAGTGGCCAATGAAATGCAATGTTAACGTACACGGCAGCCGTACGGCAACTAATTTCTTTTTCGGAAATACCTTCAGCTGTCAAAAACCTCAGGGCACCACGCTGCTCAACTTCTAGAGCGTCCATTATGTCGCGCAACCATGTTCAACCCAACGTATGAGAGCATTAAACAGCCTTGACACTCACACCTGGGTGTCACTTTTGTAATAGAGAGATGCCTCTGTGTAACCTGCATGCCTCGCAGATAATGGACCGAACAATTATTGCGCGGGGTGGGTTGGCTCACTTTCATGTTACTCGCCTTCGTACATTAGAAATGCGAAGATGCAATGGAATATACAAATGCGAAGATACAGCTTGTTGATAAAAGGCAAAAAAGTGTCACTGGAAACAAAGTTCACTGCGCGTATACACAAAACCCCGCAACAAGATATTTAAATACACGTGTAAGTCTCCAATAAATCTACGTATCTAAAAAAAGTCTGTGTATACAATGCGTAAAACAAGGCAAACAAACATGTTGCGCAATCAGAGATTCACAGAATCCTAGATCCCATCCCCATTCCATCCACTCCCCCCAATGTATCGCGCGCGACGGAAGGCGGCGCGCTTGCTCCCTGCTTTTCTCTTCTGCGCACACAATACTGAGCCACCATCGTCGTTTCACCCATTCATGCACCCATTCCAGCCCCCCATCCCCCTCCCTACGCTTTCACTTGCACATACAGCATGCGGCGCGCCGTCACAATGTTATCGCCCTTGCACTTTATACGAAACATGAGGGCGACGGCGACGGCAGGAACGCGCCTGGAGTGTCCATATAATTGCTATCGCAATACTATATAACAAGACAATCCGGCAACTGAAGCGTCCCGTGGCCCATTACTGTCCGCAAAAGAAGTAACAAAATGGAACTTTCACCATACGACAATTCACTGCGCTACAGCAATGTCTTCTTTATTTCCTTTGTGGGGCCGGGGCACCGAAATGAAAAAGCGCAAAGTATGCTGGCCACAATCGAATGCCTACTTTGGGCGCCTAATGTAGCTACCGAAAGAATATCGAACAAAACATGAGACGCTTGGTCCACCGAGAACCATACGCATACTGCTCGGTATCCTACATTGGCGAGACAAGACTTTCCGGAGAGGTGGCGCTCAAGCGAACGCGGTGCAATTCGTCGAGTCCGCACAGTGATGGCGGCGAGCGATGATAGTTTCTCTTTCTCGTCTGCTAGCCAGAAAGTGCCCAAAACTCTACCAGGCGAAAATCCACTCGGCCAGCGAAAAGCGAACGCGCACCGAAGTGCGCCACGCGGTGGTCGGAGCAACACGAGAAAAACGCATGCGCTCTGGCTGCCTCTGGCAGCCCGCGGGTAGGGTAGCGAGGACAAAAAAATTGAAGAGGCTGAATGTGTCCTCGCGAATAAAAGTCGAAGTAGAAAAAATAAAAGAGAACCTTGGCTGACTTTAGTGTCATGACATGGATGCTTTGGCGTAGGTGAAAAAAAATTTTTGATATCTTTTTATGTGTCATGACGGCACGAACGAACCACCAGAACGCTTCATCTGATAGACCTCGCTGCTCGCTTTGTCAACTTGTCTGATAGTGTGTTGATTTGGCTAGTCTCGTTGTATGGTCCGATGTAAGACTTTAGAAAAGTCAATGCATCTTTGGCGTCATATATTTATAGTAACATCAAACTCACAAAGTTCCGCAATCGAAAATCTAAAGCGCAACTTTGGAAATGTCAATGCTCCTTTCACATCAGAAGTTTATGAGAATTTTATACCCATAAATTTCGGAATTGACATCCATGCGCTGCGTAGATTCCGCGGCCTCCGCAAGATGCCGTGGCGAGCCCGTTCGCCATCAAAACGCCCTTGAAAGTTTGTGCTCGGATGGGGCTGCTTGCGTTATGTGACTCCCGGTGCATGAGCGCTGCCGCGAAATCCAGCCCGAGTTCGCAAGCTTCGCGCTGAAATGTCTTTTCGACCGTGAAAAAGACATTCTAGAGAAAATTCAGAATGATTTCCGGCACCAGGGATTGCTTGGGTGGGCGGTGCACGGACAGCATAAAAAATTTCGGGGGGGGGGGGGGCTGAAGCCCCATAAGCCCCCCCCCCCCCTGGCTACGCCCCTGCTGGCCGGCCCTCCAAATTGTGGAGTCGCATTGTCAACATTGGCCATGATGAAAACTGCACCCTGAAGGCCTAGATGTCGAAACTGGTCATGCCTGCTGACTCTGGGGCAACTTCACTCACTCTTAACGCCCAACCTAATCATGATGGGAACCCGTAAAATTAGGCGTTTTCCCCCCTCCAAATCGGCCTCCCCATCACCATGACCCAGTGGAACTGTCGCCGGGGCCTCTGCTCTCGCACCAAGAGAGCGGACCTCCGACTTTTCCTCTCAATCTTTGAGCATCTGCCCGCGATGGTTGTCCTCCAAGAACCAGGGAAGGGCGCCACCCTTACACATCATTCGACGTTCCAACAGGACCCCTCGTCTTGCCTCTACGTCGATCGAAATTATACAGTTAACAGGTCGATCTTGACCTACAAGCTGACTATTCCTACTTGATGGTGACTCTCCTCCCGCTCCGCAAACAGGATCCACCCATTCACATCCTCAACGTATACTGTTTCCCCAAACTCCAAAGCGTCTCATTCGCGGACCTCTTCAGTAGAGCGCTGAGAGTTGCGAGCCGGGACCCTCTCCTGATTGTAGGCGACTTCAATGCCCCCAGTCGGGTCTGAGGATACCGCCATGAAGAGAAGCATGGCCGCAAGTTGGTGGAGCTCATGTCCACGCTGGGCCTCACTCTTTACACTGACCCTGTCCACCTAACTCGGATTTGCTACTCCGTGACCAGGGACACGTGTCCGAATTTGACCTTTACATGCAACGTTCAGTTCGCCGACTGGGTCAATACTGAAGAAACCTTCGGTAGCGATCATCACCTCATCAACACAATCATTCGCACACGCCCCATGGCACGACCCATCAAACAAGCCCGCATCCCAGACTGGATGGAATCCAGGCAAAATTGGCAGGGCACTGTTCCCATACACACGCAAGGCTACCTCGTCCCAGCAATTGGTTGCTAGCTTGTCTTCCACGGAAATACAGATCCAACTCTAAGAGACGGTCTAGGATATAGATAACCACCTCCTCCACCTTTGGGAAGCTCGGCACAGCCTCATCCGTCGTTGGTACCATCAGAAACACAATAGGAAGCTAAAATCTCGCATAGCAGAGCTTACTCAGACGGCGGCAGAGTATGCGACCCAGCTCATCGACTCTAACTGGGTTAGCCGCTGCAATACGACTGCGCGACAAATGTTCAGCCGAAACAAATGACGCTTCTTTCGCTCCCTCATTGACTCCGCACCCACCCACACTGAAACGCAAAAACACTTGCAGTGCGCCATCCTCGGCTTTGCTGGTAACACAAATCAGCTAGCGCACACGCTCAGGGGCCAATACCTTGCACTACCCAGGATGCCAGAGGGCCCGCATTCTCATATGCAGGCTCTGAGAATGTCGAGATGGATCAACCTTTCTAGCTCCACGACCAGGCCCTGGCCAAAATCAATTGTGGCACTGCACCCGGACGGGACAATATTACAGTCAAGCTCCTGAAAAACCTGACAGGGATAGAGTGCGCTCTCGCGCACATATGCACCTGTCGAACTAGGCTACCTGGTGCGGAGCGGCTTTGTCCTGCAGCAGCTCGACCGACGGATAGTGGCCACATCCAACTTCCGCATTCTGAAGTTCATTACGAAGCGAAATCTGCCATGGCGTCTTAACAGGAGCGGCCAGGAGTGAGCGCGCGCTGGCAAGCGTGCGTGTGGTCTGAACCTAATTTTCGCGTGGTTCGAGGCAAGTTAGGCGTTCCAAACTAGTCGAAATTAGCGATACCCGACAACACCGATATGCAAGGTGGCCAGGGTTTAATTCCTACGCGGGCGGCCTCGGCCGAGCGTATGTGAGCAGACGATTGTCGGCTTCTCCCGGAAGCACGAAATTATTATCGAAATTCGAAAGCAGATTTTCGCTTACTTCAGCCTACACAATGACAGTAGGGAAGAAGCGCACTGATCCAAACCCCCTTCTTGATTGATGCCACCTATTGGTCAATGTCCGCGTACGGTGTTCTGCTACATTACGCGACAAAAGAGTGAGGAGCAGGCTTCTGTTGAAAAGAGAGCGTTTGAGAGAAAGGTGACTGAGCTCCGCTTGCGAGCTCTACACACTGCGAACGACTGGAAAATTCAGCTGAGATGTTCACAGCAGCGTATGCTATCCGCGGACTGTCTTTTCACCAAGCCCGGTTCAAAGCCCTTTTAACGGTTTCCATTCCTACTGCTTAGTGATATCACGCCCCCTCGCTGATGTTTCATGGTGCTTGAATGTGCTTGAATCATAATGATACCATAAAATTTGGATGATTGTGGCTAATGGAGGGGCCGCGCGTCGATGACGCATTGCGCGCTCGACACGTGCAGTCACCGATTTTATTGCAGCGCAAAGACTATATCGCAAAGCCAATGAGTCGCTACATCATCAAAAATGTGCATACCACCATCTACGACTGCGCTACAACCACGGAACAAACTGACTAAACGATTTGTGTGTGCCGTACGCGCGCATTTAAGCAAGTAGCGGCTAGCAGACTACGTGACGCGCCATCCACACTATTGTGCTTCAGCCAGTGTCCGCAAGATGGTGACTTCGCTCCATCTCGCGGCCGACATGCTGACGTATGCTGCCCGAAGCAACGCCTATCCAAGAGGTTGCTTCGGGCAGCATACGCCATTTGCAGCCGACATGTATGTTGTTTGCGGTGACACGGCCCAAGAGAAGCCGATTTCTCTGCAATGAAACGATGGCGCCATCTGTCGCCGCGTGGCTTGTTTTGCCGTGCGGCGACACAAGGCGCGGTGACAAATGGCACTACAATTTTTTCTCCTGGGAGGAGGGCAAAACCAGAACATTATGTTTCATATTAGTTGGGGATCAGGCAGCTGTTTAGGGCTTCAAATAGTAGGGAAAATTTTTGCGTTATCCATACAGATTTTCTCTACAGATCTATTTTTTGCCGCCTTTGTAACTGTCCATGGACTTTTATTTCCATTCTCATGCAACGAAGAATTTTCAGTTTTTCATCGGCTCACTTTAATAACTTTTTAGCCTTGTTTCTCTTATCTCCTGATACATGACATCGACGAGCTATTTCTGATCACAGACCACTTCAGGAAGAGCCTATACATTTTCCTCTGTACATGCTTTTTGCAATATCTACTATTTGCTGGTCATTTATTCTTAAATATTACGTTGCCGTTGCTTCCTGTCTTGCTCCAGTATTTTTCCCAAAGTTTCAGGTTATAAGTTCATAATCACTACTTGTATCTTTTCATTCTTCGTCTAACATCATTTGGTCAGATCTTCCTAAACCATTTCTCAGACTACAGCGTACTAGAGACATGATCGAGTGCCTATTTCCGCATTGGCACATTACCTATCCAGGACACTTAGCCTTCCTGGTTACTATTAAAACGTTGTGCGTCACAGAGATTTGGCATAGACAACCATTGAAAACGGTATATCGATCTGGATTCATCATGAGTGCATTCATATCTCCTATAGTACTAATATCACCCACCCTGATATTCTGCTCATTGATATTACCTCTGATGCAGCACTCATTCAATTCTTTATTTTGCTCTGCTATCACTGTACTGTCCATATGATGATGATGTTGACAATAATGCCTTATTTAATGGCACAAACCCACTGTGAGAAATAGGCCACAAACTGGGTGGAAATATGATAAAAAAACATATGTATAAGCTACTCCCCAGCAATGTCTTCTTACCTTTTCATGTGCTGCTAATCGATAAAAGCTCCTTACATACGTCTCTCATACCCATTTCATAAAAAGCCAACAAACAAAAACACCACGGATAACAAAGGGAAAATTACTTGTACTTACTAATTGAAATAAAGAAATTATAAATTAATGGAATTGAAAGTGAATGCAAAAACAACTTGCCACAAGTGAGGAATGATCCCACATCCTTTGCATCGATTGTTCCCCACCTGCGACAAGTTTTTTCATCTACTTTCAATTCCATTAATTAACAATCCCTTTATTTCAATTATTAAGTATTAGTAATTTCCCCTGTGTTGTCCTTAATTGGTGTCTGTTTGTTGGCTTCTTATGATATGATTAATAAAAATTGGGGGCCCCATGGTTAACCCACTTTCTTCTCGTTCTTATACCCATTGCCACTTCGTATACTTCGCATAATGAGCATGTCTCCACCTTTCCTCGACTAAGTCATTCCATAACATTCATCCCATACAAAATTTTCCATAACAAGCGGCTGCTCCAATTCTCTTAGACGAGTTTCAGTCAAGGCATACACGCTAACTTCATAGTTCAGCTGCGTTGGAATTTCCAGCCATTTATCTTGCTTGAGACCAACAAAACTCAATTGTGTGTAGCAAATTGTGTGGTCTCTATTCTTCTTTCTGCATCTTTCTTAACTCCTTGTGTTTTACTTCTGCTCATTTTGTGTGTCACTATATATTCAATACTATGCTACTTTCTGACTGCCTGGGGCACAGGGCAGGCTCTGTATGTTTCCACGTTTCCGTCCGGTTACTGATGTACTCTCACATTCTCCGCTCCTTCCAGTCAGTTGTGTGCAGCAAGATGAAGTTGGCAACCCCCAAAGTAGTTCTGCCCTCTGCTGTATATTTCTAGAAGCATATTTTCTCATCTCTCTGGATCAGCTAGAGCTCAGTCTAGGTTTTTAGCACGCTACACTTTCGTGGGCATGGTTGCGCTGCACGGGCATGTATCCGCAGATGGGAGAGTTGGCTGCGGGACATCGTGCGATTATTCGCTAAAAAAAATTACGGCAGAATTCATCTCACGAAGACTGTTGCCGGTAATATGAATAGCAATAGAGCAGTGTAACTCCAGAGCATATTCCTCAAGTCACATTTATTTAACACGTGTATTGTGGTAAGTCTGTCACTTTAGTTAGTTGCTTTGCCTATGTGCCACATACACCGATATAGTCCCACTTTGCTATGGCACTCGTTTGACAAGGTCGGCCATGAGCATAGAGGCATTATGACCACATCGATCAAACTATACAAAGGCATACAAGGACGATGACATGACCATGATGAGATGTTGATTCTTAAACTATGAGGATGGTTTAATGACGACATGAGGAAAAGGCGACATGAGGAGATGACGGCGACTGTATGATGACAATGGCGTGATGATGATGGTATGACGACAACCAGATGAAGCTATAATGGTGATGATGGCATGACCAAGATGACACGAGGACAACAGTATGACAATGGATGCATGATAACATCTGTGTAATGACAACGCAATGACAATCGTGGTATGACAACTGCAGCATAATCGCGATTGAATGACAAATGCACAATTACGATAAAATGACGAACAAGGAATGACGTCGATGGAACGACGAAAGTGGCATGGTGACAGTGGCATGATGACAATGGGATGACAATGTGATGAGAGTCAGATATCAAATTAACGATGATCATCATGGAATGACAGCAACAACCTCCCGACAACGGTATGACAACTAACACATGACAACAACTGTATGACCACAATAGTATGACAACGGCATGAGAACACTGGGATGACGATGAATGTATGACAATGGCGTGATGACGTGGTGACCCAAGCAATTAGACGTGAACCACGGCATCGGAATAAAAAGCAAGACAACAGTATGACGAGAGTCTGATCACAAAGCTTGAATGACAATGATTGAACAACCATGACAGCATCATATGGTAGTGTGTCAGTGAATGCATAATGACTGTATGATGACGATGGCACGTTGAATGAAGAACAAAGCTGGAACAACAGTGATGCATTGACCACGATGGCATCACGACCGTGAGCCCATACCTAGTGGCCCAAGCTGTTAGACTGCTTAGGCCCCTGGGTCGGGGTAGGAGACTCGATGACGATGGCACTATGACAGTGAGATATGACGAACCTTCATTGAGGTTATGGAACTACCACAACAGTATCCCGACCAAGAGCACATGCCTTGCTGTTCAAGCAGGTAGACAATATGGGCCACTGGGTTGGCATAAGAGGCTAGAAAGATAGTAGGCACAAAATGGCTGAAGTAGGCAAAGAATGCTATTTGCCTTAATATCTTGCCGCAGCGCAAGCTTGCTACGCCTCTTCAGGCCAGCGCTATCGCTGAAGCGTGTGCATCAGACTGCAACTAGGTAGGAGAAACAAAACGAAGATAGTAATGCGGGGACCATGCTAAGAGTGCATTATCCCTGTCATTTTTTTCCCTACACAGCATAACCAAAAATAAACCGTTGTGACATTAACTTTATAATATCGAAGAAAATACCCAATACTGACCGGGTTAATACTAAGTGAATAAGCACGTGGTGTCACACACTCAAAGACACTCACAAACAGAATTCACTTGATAACCAGGTGATACAGTCACCGCCACAACGCTAGCCTGATTGAAGAGTGCTGGCAGGCAGTGGAGAGAGCACACATGCCTGTGCCAAAGCTCAAAGCTTCATGTCAGTGGTACGCTGAATATTAATCTCGTGTGGTAAGTAGCTTAATTGTATACAGCTGTAAGCATGTTTTTGTTATTGTGTTGTTGGTTGCACGCATTACAAATCTTCACCAATTGCGAATGTAACGATATCGTCTGCAAGATAGCATTTCCAGTGCTGGCCAGAATCATACGATTTCAGTTCTGTGCTCATGCGTGGATATATATACAACATCAACAGGTAAAACCACAGTGAAATTTCCCTCACTAAAAAAATGGAGTCCCCTGAAGTAAGTGAAAGTCCCATCACTCAGATTATACATATGTACTATATATCGTATACCATACCTATTACATATATACAACACATTCCGTGAATACTGTACCCCCTACGTTTTATGAATTAGTATAAGCCCTCCTGTTATGATCCTAATTGGCATTGACAGTATGCACAAACAAATAAAACGAATAGATAAATATCATTAACACTGTTGTGCAAATCTTCAAAATCTGGCAACTTGAACGACCCTGCATATGTGCGGTGAGCGACTTTTTCTTGCACGGCAGCATCTTATTGCAGTAAAGTAAAAAAAAAAAGCAGGGCATCAGTCTGAGTGCATGCGTCCCCCTCACCGTGCTCCCCCCCCCAGCAAAAAACTGAAAAAGAAAAAAAAATTACCTCAATCCTTTTCCACCTTCAGCTGCAGTGCACCCACTATGTTCCCCTTTCCCTTCTACATCATTCTGCACTGCAGAAGTTAGGACAGACCACACACATAGACCAAACGTTTCTGTTTCATGCTTTTATTACACTGACCATACAACTACTTACACGACTATTTACACGGACACTGATACGCAATTCTCTTTGCCAGTGTATACGCCCACCAAAATTGACACACAGCAACTGTCTACGGCACCTGGAGTGTTCAGAGATACTTGTGCCAAGCGGCACATGTCGTTCCTTCTATAGAGGAATATTTGTTCTTGCCTAAGCATCAAGTAGGCGAACTCAGCAGCAAAGAACAGGCAAAGGACAACAGCGTCCCCCTTGCCTCAGATGTAAATGGACCTGTATGCCATCCTAAGAGAGCACAATTCTTTTTTTTCATTTGACACGCATCGACTGAAAGACTGGTGGTTCAGAACAGTGCATTAAAGCCCACTGCAGCAGAAAAACCACACGAAGATAGTAAGGTGCAGAACCGTGCATATAAAGCTGACATTTGAACAGCACTAGGTGATCATAAAGTACTACGTATAGTATATGCAAGGTTCTTACACATGGACTAGCAGAAGTTAGTTTTCTGCCCGGACTAGGTTCACACAGCTGCCAGAACCAATGTATCAAGTACATATTCAAGTGTGTACATATCAGTATAAGACCAGACACTCATATGCTGATAAACCTCAACATATGAAGTTGGCTGTAACAGAACATTCCTCAACTACTTTTACAGGGCTGATGACCTTAAAGATATCTCTCCCATTTTAGGTGCAGAACTAAGTCAGTCTTTTTTTTTTCATTAGTTTCCAGTAGACAGCAGCAGCTCAAAATGTTTAGGATTAATGTTTCATTTAAAAGGCACCCAGAAAAGACGCAGCTGAATTTACATGTCACAAGGTGTGCATACTAGAACAGGCCATGCCACGACATAGCTGTTTAAGCTTAACAAACCATTGAATGTTAGTGCTTCTTTACATAAATCTTTTGTACAGACTTATATGTTGTAAATGTGTGATGGTTTGCAGTAAATAAATGTGCCATGGATCATGAAATGGACTTGCTAATTTGCCTTATGCACATCAAACCTGAGTAAGTGAGAACATATTACACAGCATGTTCCACCTGACTACAGCCAGTAATCTGCATTTTTGCCAAGCTTCTGCATATTCTGTACTGCAGCCAATTAAGCTTGAAAAATGATGTTGCTGTGTTGCAGCTACAAAACTGTGGTACTTACTAACTAAGCTTACTAAGCTAAGGCAATTGAAGCGACTTATTTTTGTTAAACTAAATGTGCATAGACTAACTTTAGTCAAAGCTAAATTGTTTCAGTTGCTCTCTTAAGAGTTGATCTACAAATGCAGCTTAAGCCAGAAGAAAGAATACCCTCTTGTCCTCCTTTATAAACACAGTGATGGGAGTGGGATCTACCAGTGACATTAAGCAAAAGTCTTGAAACCTATCAATCTTGAAAATTATGTTCCTGCGATGAGACATGTCACGTAATTTCACAAAATTGCAGTGCACATTGCAAAAACATGCAGTCACATAAGTAGTCAGACAACTTCTGCAAGTTTTTAGCTGCAAATTTCATTGCTAGTGGCAGATAAAACTATGGCGAGGTGTTGTGAATGGTGTCCCTCACATGGCTGTGGTTATCAGGCAGAGGCATACAAAATTATTTTTGCCTTGCTCTTGAAGATTTGCCAGATATAAAACCCGCAAATCAGAATAGCTTTCTCGAAAATGGCACTTCTTCAGGTGTGCATGTCCAAATAATGGTCACAAGAAAGTCTTAATACTTTAGAAAATGCACATTAAACAGGGGTTACCAATCCAAATGATATTGAGTAAGGCAGCTTTTCTAACCGACACTCAATTTCCCTTTTATATGCCAATAACAAAACAGAACTATAACATGGGTAACTGACTAATGACTGCTTTTAATCAGTCATGACCAAGAAAAGTGTCGCAAATGCAAATTGCTAGTCCATTGTAATGACACGTAATGACCAGCTTTTTTGGTAGTGCTGACTTTCCTTACAATTCTCTGAAATGACTTTTAGCTTCTAAATATTTGCACACACAGAAAAACCAGATAACACATTAACTTCAAACTGTCAAAGGAAAGATGAGACTTCATGACACACTGGCAGTTTCAGTTAAAAGAGTCCATATCTGACACGAAGTAAGCTATACAGGGTAGATTATTTTACCTTGTGAGAAGTCCAAACATCACTTTCTTTAAGGTATAAAACAGACTGCCAATACTTTTATAATATGCTTTGTTCATTACACATAAAACTAGTCACTACACTGCTCGACTGAAAAGCCTGAAGTGTAATTTCACCAAAGAGAAATCGAACCTGAATATAACGAACACCAATGCAATAAATTATCGCACATAACAAATTACCGAACACAACGAAAGTTAAGCTGGAATGTTAGTTGCCGACATCAGCATGTAACAAATATACCGCGAAATTCCATGCAAGCCCTCCTCCCTCCCCCCTAAAGTGAAAGATAACCTAAGAAAGTTTGTGGGGGCGCCTTTGCTCAGTCGCGGACCGAAATTCATGGGCTGTTGGCCCCAGATCCGGCAGCCAGTGAGTTAGGCCTATACCGTCTCTCAGCGATCGCAAGCTCACCTGGCTTGCTCGTTCGCTTTCATCGGCATCGATAAAATCAAATGTATTGCAATTTAAGTGCGACATAATTCCATACACATTGTTCTGACCAACATAGGTGCTTTATTATGAGCTGCACGCAGTCGTGTCACAAGAACCAACCAGTGAACTAGGTCTGCGGCCTCTAGTCATCGGTGGCTGTCAACAGAGTTGACACTGCAGATGTGGCCTTACAGTAACACGTCTACGCTGCTCGCATAGTCGTGTTTATACTGACATCTTTTGTTTAAAACGAGAGCTGTGCTGACACGTTTATTTTCACTTTATTTGCAAAGTCATTCCGAGCGTCCATGCAGAGGCAATGGTTCTGGGTGGAGCTACACGCCACACAAGGTTCTCAGAAAACGCATACTGTTTTCCTAGAATGCACACCTCGTTTAAAACTTACAGTTTAGCTGATCCCTACACTGTGTTTTCTGTTGTTTGTCTCTCTTTTCCGTGGTGTGAAATGGTCCTTTCAAACCACACAAGTTCTGCTTGATGGCTGAATGCTTCACACCATCATGCCAAGTACCACCATGTGCTACTTCCCGAAAGTTATAACAAAAAAAGAAGCACGCTACTGAAATGTACTGAAATGCTTGTGTGTCTTTATGTATCTTACCAATGCCATCACCTGCCCCCCCCCCCTTTTTTTTTGTGGTGCCACAGAGAAGCCACAAGAATTTTTGACTAAAGCAAAATTTTACAAGTACTGCAATGAATTTCTTTTGCTGCTTTGCTATTTTAAGAAATCAAAGGCTCTAGGGAGTTATATATAATTGATTCACAGGATTTAATATCCCAAAGCAGGGAAGTTATGTAAGTACATTCATATGTCAGTGGTTCACTATCTTTGACGAACCATGCATTTCACAAGGTTAACCAAAGTGACACTTCTTGCAAATGAAAGGCATGAGCTGATTGTGTGTACAGCATCAGCGCGCATCCTTGCTCTTGTCATGTCGACTGAACAACGCAACATTCAGTATACACATATGACTCATTTACGAAGGAAACGCAACACATCTGCACAAGACAAGGTGTACATACAACCCAGAAGCGTATGATTGGTTATTTAAAGCAATCGCTAAGCCCACTTCAAATTTTGTCAAGGACGACACTTTAGGGAAAACCAGGGAGATCAGCACCAAGGTTCAAAGGCTATGCTCGAACCCCGAATGAAGAAACTTAAGTACTCAGGCTGAGACAGTAACATTCAGTGATGTGATGTTCAGGACAAGGAACAACATTCACTATATATCACGAAGTACATGCGTCGTTAAGTACACGTTCAACGGATCACCCAAAATGATGACAAGCATGCACCTGCACAACAGTGCCGCGTAACCCATCCTGGACCCCTTTGGGGAGAGCTCAGTGGCAGTTCGGAGCTGTGTAATATAAAGTGTTAATAAGTGCTGTTGGTGTCACTGGGCAACATACTGCATCCTCATGTGCTACGTGGTGCAAGATCACTCTTTTGTATTCCATTTCAACACGAGCCTGTTATTTTTGTCTGTTTTGATTGGCCGACGAACCAAACTGGAAGGCCACACAATGTCTGGCACATCTTTGCACCTACACACAGACGGCTGCGTAAATAAGAGATACACATATAAGTCACCCTTGTCAGCTAAATAACTGGCTCATATGCATCCAATTTCAACACGGAAGTAGAATTTTGTTGCGTTCTTTTGTTCAATACCTTGTTTGAAGGCAATACTTGCTTCATCTAGAATGAATTGCAGCTACACATATATCTCTGTGGTGATGCAGGACGACCGAAAAATTACCTCAGTTAAAGCAGTGGTGGTGCCATCTGCCACTGTTTGGACAAAACACAGCATCTGCCCGGACAACAAGTCCTTATGATTTATTCTAAACAAAACAGGCTAGTGCTGCCCCAAAGCACTGGATTAAACAAAATGCACTGCAACATGCTGCCTCTGTGCGAGCTACCAATGTGATTGAGGCACCGGCTCAACAGGAAGGACTGTCCACGCATGTCTGTCTTAATTATGCAGTGTTTCACAGAGCAATGCCAATGCAGTGAACACTCGGCAACAGTGGGCCCACTGGTTTGTGGGTCCACTGTTGCCGAGTATAACAAAATAATGCAATGAAGCTCAGGCTGCCTGGGCAGGCTGGATGCCAGGTTGCCAGCAAGAACAGATGCTTCGCCACATGCTCTCCCCAGAGAGACTGCCTCTTACGAACAGCATGAGTGACCAAGAATCAATAGCCATCATAAACGTTCAAACACACAAAAACAACACATATGTATCATCAGCCCTTACCACTGCCCTGTGAAGCGGTCTCACACTAAAGATTGTTCTCGACTTACTGTGACTTTTTTTTTTTCTTCCACTATTCCTGGCAGTTTTACCGCAATGAACGACCACCTGGGCCATAGATCATAGGAGAAATGACTTCGAGCTCACGAATCTGGCCCGAAACTGTACGAGGAAAGTACAACAGTTCTCCCAACATCGAGGAGACAGAGAAAAAAAAAATACAGAAGAGACAAAGCGGAAGCCCAAGGAGCACCACACTATGAAAGACTCAAAACGTACCGGCCACGCGACATGCGTTGCTGCTGCTGCTGCGAGTAGTATTGCTGGCAAGCGGCTAACAAGTGGGCACAGGTCACAACACGGTACAAGCCAGACGGCGAAACTATGTGGTGCCACAGCTATAGCATCACAGGGGGTGGCCGACAGCCTCTTAACGACGGTATAACAGCAACAATGACAACAAACGATATGTAATATGGTTACACTTGACATGGCCCTGTTTAAACAGCCCTGTGCCTGCCAAGCTATATCTCTGACACAGCGGAGAAGCACTGTTGCTCGCGCTGCACTACATTACCACTGGGGGCGCCACTGGCGCATGGTTGCTCGCTGGAAGCTTCAACTTCCACATTACACCTTGTGTTAACCTCACTGACAGCAACAAATGCACAGGGAAAGCAAGAAACAAAAAAGCTGCATCCACATTTTAAGTGACATACTAGTTGAACCTCCAATTTAACAAATACGGATATAGAGAAGTAAATATAAAACGCTTATTGCTAATATCGGCATGCAAGAAATACGTGCTTATAACGAATATTGAATATAATGTATTTTCACGTGACATGCAACTTTGTTGTAACAGGGTTTCACTGTATACTGCGTTTTTTTTTTTTGCACGTTGTTACCTGCTGCTACCACTCGTACGATCTGTTACTAGAGCACCAACTGTTCCTTGTCATTTTCCATGTCCAATTCTTTAACAGTAGCAGGGACAAAGGCCATTATTATGCAAAACTAGAGTTACTGTACCCCGCACGAGTAGTACCCCTAGTGATAACGGGGTAGCTTGGGTGATCTGGCAGGCACAGATATATATATATGGGGTTTAATGCACTCGATTAAAGCGCGAGCACTATATTCAAATCTACGGTGCAAGACCACCTGACAAATGAAAGAGGACACGAGTGCACCTTGCGTACTTTTGTGTCTCACTCGTCAGACCCGCTATCTTGCGCTGCAGATGACTGGCAAACTCCACGGCTTCAGCAAACTATAGCCGAAGTGCGAGCAGCAGTGTGCCCGAACAGGACCTTCCACCAGTGCACCTTTATAGTGCCAGCTTCCGACATCACTACAGCTTGTTGGTTCGAAAGTGCACGTGCATAAGAATATGAAAGCTCGCTAATATGACAATAGACTGCTGAATGATTGTTAGGCTGAGCAAATTCCTCAAACTTTTTCGGGCAGTCCCACTAACTCAAACCAGTCAGGCACACACAAGCAAAAGTCTCCCGAGCCACCTTGGGAAACCTTATGAAATGAGAAACCTTGCGAAACGTTCTGCTAATAGGCTGGCACTCCAGTCATGGCTATTACAACGTGCTTTCAATCACAGTGTCTTTGTGCAAAGCTGGTGATAGAATTTGCTTCACATTGTTTTAGGCCCAGTGGTTGAAAAAGTAAGCAAAAAGAGAAAGGTTGCTGCTACTCAACGGCGCAGAGTGTACACAGAAGTTAGTGCTGTGACATAGATGAGGACACAAGCATGTGGGAAAAAAAGAAAGATGCTTTTTACACATGCATCGTGTTCATGTGCATATGTATTGCAGACACTGCACCGGTACTAGCACCGTGTGTTTGTCCCTTTACCGTGCTGCCTGAAACAGCTGAAGAGAAAAGCTCATGCCAGCTCGATAAATGGTCATAGACTTTTTTTTCTCCAACATTCAAATGATTTTGAGAACAAGAAATCTTAATTTAGTCGCTGTATGTACGTATGCATACGAGCTACGCTACGGAAATTGCATAAATTTTGTTACGCAGACCTCTAACCGCATGTTTTGTGTTACGTTTGTTATGAACGCAACAAGTTATGCTTGTTACAACCACTACAAAAATGAGTGCCATGTTTATTGCCCAACCAATTGCTATTCGCAGCACTTGTCAGCATCTATTAAAAACAGTTAAGCCAATGTGTGAGTCATGCTAAAGATGACACATACAAGGACACAGAACTCCTAATGCCTTTAGGCTCCTGGTAGCTTGGATGCAAACTCAGCAGGAGCTCTTCTGATAAATTTGGTGACAATGTTTATATGTGCTTGAGGCTAGGCTTTAGACAACTACAGCAGGTTAAGCCATAGTGCTTAACAATATATTCAGTCATTATTTCTTTAGAGGAGTGATAAGAAATTAAATGAGCATTAGTTGCCACTGGTGTGCCACACGTTTCTTTGGCTTACTTTCTTTTTTTTTGTTTGGTACCTACTTTCTGACAATCTTCACTGTTTGGCTTCTTATCAGGTGCCAATAGCTAAACTAGAGGGTCTAGAGCTCAAGTGGTTATATGAAACCACCACGACGCAAGTTACCTCATCAAGATTGGTGTGTTACTTCCGAGTGACCAGACTAACTTTCTAGATACAAGCTCTCGAAACAAAATAACAATATGCACTACTTGTGGAAAGGGCTTCATTATTATTCTAAATACATAACACGCAACTCCCAGGACACTGTTTAAAATCATGCTCTCGACTAATATTGTTTGCAAATCATTGTAGACAGGAACAAATTTTATCTGTGCCAACTGGTGGCCATTAAAGGCATCATTCTAGATAAAATAAACAGCTATAGTAATGCCCCACTTTGTAGCTTTGTGAATTAAGACAATACACCACCTCCCAATCTAAGCTGATGCCGAACTTTCGGGTATGCACCCAGATAAGAGAACAGAAAGAGATCTTGGGTAAAGATAAAACTTAATAGCAATGGCATAGCTGTACACAGACAAAAGCAATTAATCCTTGCCATACAAAAGCCCAGTACTGAAATTTTCCGCTTTAAAAGTTTAGAAGCTTTTCTTGTAGCACGAGAAAAAAGTACAGGGCAGGTCAGTGGCACAACACGCTCACTGGGTGCACATTCAAATAAAAACAACACAACCGCTTTCACTGCACCTTCCGAGAGTGCATGCCATTGTTTTGTTAGAAGTGAATTGGATTCAGGCTGTCAAAATGTCCACAAGAGTTTTTCGGTGCGCTTTTTTCTTTTATTTTCATTACATCTCAATTCGTGTTTGTGCAGAAACACAAGTAAAACACGGCAACGGTAGACATCAACAGTAACAAAAACGAATATAAAATAATACCAGCAGCTGCAATGCCACGTTTAGAGCTGCGACATCACGGGAAATTAAGTCCAGGCACGCATGCGCAAGATACACGAACTGCAGACAGTGACAGATGCACCATTGTTGAAGCTGCTAACACAAGGGCTTCCTTTCTTCCAAAGCAGTTAGAACAAGAGCTCGTGGCACTTAATGTAAGACATTAGACACTAACGTCATTTATTCTGCCAGCGTAGCATAGTTGTCGGGTGTGCTTAGCCGTTGCCTTCAAAAAGCAGCACTGGAAGAAAGCCACTGCCATCAATTCCTGCAAGGCTGGATCCACCTACAGCCAGCATCAGCATCAGAGCTTTTTACTCTACCATGCATCATCCTATGCAAGATCGTTAATTGCGTTCCCGAGATGTTCCAGAATATCCTGCTTGGCACAATGGACATTCTGTTCATTTAAGCAGCCCGTAGCTTGAGCCCGACGATGCGACATTCTTCTAGCCTCTTTGTCACACAATCTGTTGCTGGCTTGAACATCACCTTTGCGCCATCTTTATCTCTAGAATCAGCCAATAAGCTTGGTGTAACTGAGAACAGAACCAAAGTAAAAAATACAACTTGCCACAATGTTTGTAATCACTGTGTTGAGAACTTAAAACTGGGTGCTACATTTTTTATATTTGTTCTCTACAAGTTAATTTTTTTTTTCGCTTTGCTTTTGAATCGCTTTGCTTCCGCTGCCGAGATGCAACCAGAGCGATGACACTATGTAGGCACCCCAGTTTTAGTGCCAGAAGCCCCAGCTCGTTCCAGCAGGAGTGGTGTGCGTGTGCACTCACGTGCCTGGACTGCCTTCACCGAACCCGCAACACCAGCACCTCAAACAAAGGCTCTTTCTGGGACTGAAGAGGCTGCAGCCCGCCCAAAGCCGTCTCTCAACCCTTGTTGGCACTCTTGAGACATCGTAAATTAATAGAGTGCTCACAAACCTTTGACCGCAAGCACTACTTACGCTTCAGTGGCATTCCCAATGCAAACTGCAGAACGAAAACGTACGACAGTAAGAGCCACAGCTGGAGACACAGCGGAGGTCGCTGCTTAGCTGCCGATGCCAAGAGCTTGCACGAGAAGGGAATCTTGGCCTCAGTCAGCATCCGCGCACGCAGCGTGGGTCTGTTGAGGGCGCTCGAGGGCGCACACACTACCTACTCTTGGCAGAAAACCCGGGCAGGTAAACCGCGGAACGAAAACGTACGACAGTCCGAGCAACTACTGCAGCCCCGGACGTGGCTGTTTACGAGCCGAAGGCGAGCTCGTACGTGAAAGGAATGATGCCTCCGGGACCCGCAAGCAGGCTCTTCCCGGCGAGGTCTAGGTCAATTTGCCGGGCAGCTTGGCGGCCCTCGTTGATGGCGTGCACCACAAGAGACTGGCCTCGGCGGCAGTCTGCGTACAGGGCAACAAGATTTAATTTTGCATCATTTGTCACTTTCTTTTGGACATCAGTGATGACAGCAGAATACAACCTGAGATCCTATTATGTTTGATTATTAGACTACACAAGTCAAGCCAAGGAACCAAAGTATTTGTCAACAGTGAGCAAACATATATAAGAATAACTGACTGGGTGAATGAATTTTTTGTTTTAGTTTCAAGGGCTTAATGCTCAATACATGAACATTTCAAACCATTAAACAGTCCTTTGGGACATTGTGTTCTCTGATAGTCACGCTGCAAGTTTTACACAGACATACGCAAATTTCAGAATGCAATGAGAAACATATCAACATGGGGTCCTGCTGTGTAAGCATGAGAAAGGTAAGGCAGTGATCCATGCAGGCTTTGCAGTTCCACAGCAAAAATTCTTATTAGCTAAAATAACCAGGCCAGCTCTAAACTAGCTGCAAGAATACAATTAGGCCCCTTTTTAACTGTCTATAAATACTGCATTCTTTTTATACCTCTGAAGCTCACATACTGTTGCCAAGAATAGGCATTTTAATCAAGCAAGGATAGCTCAACAAATGGTTGCATGAGCAAGCATGTTTTGCCAAAATAGCACAACTAGAAGTTCTTGCTAGACTGCCTGAGAATATGATATTCAAAGGACAACATATAAAGGCAAAACTGAGTCACTCGAGTCACTGATGTGTGTCTAAATGTACCCAAAACATCAGTGTTACTGAGAACTGCACTTTCGTGAGTGACTATTAACTATGTAAATATACTCAAGACTTGGAACTGTAACTGAAAAAGAACAGTATTGATATGTTAAAATTTTTTATCTTTTTCCGGTGACCATTTTTCACTGGCTAATCCCTGCTATAAAGTCATTGCTCAGCCCAAGACACACCTATATGTACTATTGGAACTTTCTGAATGTTGCCGATTCTATAGCGAAAGAACATTGTTTAATCAGATTGCTTGCACAACGTGAGTACTGGTGTAGATTCTGGAAAGCATACGAGCACCAGCACTTACGCTGCAATGTACGATAAGTGATGCGTAAATAGCTGACGTACGTGACCCGCAAATCAAATTTCGATGATGGACAATTCTGCTCGCCACTATTTTTCTGAGCAAAAGTTCACCCACCCAGTTCACCCAGTTAGATTCACGACTCACAGTTTTGTCACCGCATTGTTCTTTGCCGTCACCACACTGTGACAGTACCATCTCCCAACCAATGAGTGAGCTTGAATTTCACATCCTCCAGTGCACTACATCTGCAGGCTTGGAGTGACGCCTGACACCGGCAAAAGACGCCGAGAGCTAATGAGGCTATACTAATCCAGGTACAGCCAAATTAGGAAGGCCCACTAAGCTTCAACAAAGACACTCCCTCACCAGAACAGGAATTAGCCTCCCTGGTGCAGTATTCGGCCACTACCTTCCCGATGATTCCTACAATTAACCCATGGCCCTCAGTCCCTACCAGCTGCGGAGCACCTGACCAAGGTGGAAGTCAGATCCGCAACGCAGCAGAGGGTGCTAAGAATCTCTGGGTCCGGACAGGCCGCCAATAGAAACTGGCCCTGTCAACCTTTAACAGCCGAACTCTGTCGAGTGAGGCTAGCTTAGCAGAACCCTTTGAGGAACTATCAGGCATTGCTTGGGATATCATTGGCCTTAGTGAAATTAGACGAACTGGTGACGCTTATGCAGTGCTGACTAACAGCCATGTCCTCTGTTATAGAGGCCTCCCAGATAAGAAGCAATACAGGGTTGGATTTCTAATCCATAAGGACATAGCGGGCAACATTGACAAATTCTACAGCATTAATGAGAGGGTAGCAGTAGTCGTAATCAAACTTAAACATTAAACGTAATACAAGCCTACGCTCCAATGCTCCAACATCCAGTCACGATGATGACGAAATAGATCAGTTTTATAAAGTTCTTGAATTAGTGATAAGAAAAGTGCAAACTCAGTATACTGTAGTAACGGGCGACTTCAATGCAAAAATGGGGAAAAAGCAGGCTGATGAACAAGCAATTGGCAGCTACGGCGTCGATTCTAGGAATACTAGAGGAGAGATACTGGTAGAATTCACAGAAAAGATTAACCTGCGAATAATGAACACCTTTTTCAGGAAGCGTAGCAACAGAAAGTGAACCTGGAAAAGCCCCAATGCTGAAACAAATGAAATTGATTTGCTACTTTTCGCCGATCCCAGCATAGTGCAGGATGTAGAAGTGATAGGTAGGTTAAAGTGCAGCGATTATAGGTTAGTGAGGGTGAGGATTCACCTCAATTTGAAGAGAAAAAGAGTAAAATTGATCAAGAAGAAACAGGTCAACCTAGAGGCAGTAAGGGTAAAAGCAGACAAATTCAGGCTGGTACTTGCAAACAAATATGCAGCCTTAGAACAGAGAGATGAAGATGACATAGAGGTAATGAATGAAACCATAACTAGGCTGGCTTCAGAGGCAGCAATTTAAGTAGGAGGCATGGCACCAAGGCAACCAGTAGGCAAGCTCTCCCAAGTAACAAAGGACCTAATAAAGAAACGACAAAGAATGACACCGTCCAACTCAAGAGGTAGGATAGAATAAGGGATATTCGAAATTATAGGGTGAGAAAGACTGAAGAAGTCGTAAAATATGGATGCAGCCTGAAATCAATATGAAGGAAACTTGGCATTGGACAAACCAAGATGTATGCACTGAAAGATAAGCAGGGTAATATCATCAGTAATTTCGAAGGTATAGTAACAGCAGCGGAATAATTCTATACTGACCTGTACAGTGCCTAGAGGAGTCAGAATGCCTCAATCGGCAGCAGTAATGAACAGGATACAGAAATTCTAACTAGCGATGATGTCAGAAGGGCCTTGCAAGACATGAAACGAGGAAGAACAGCAGGAGAAGATGGAATGACAGTCAATTTAATCAAAGATGGAGAAGACATAATGCTTGGAAAACTGCCGGCTCTCCATATGAAGTGTCTATTGACTTCAAGGGTCCCAGAAAACTGGAAGAATGCAGACATTATACTAATCCACAAAAAGGGAGACATTACAGAATTGAAAAACTATAGGCCCATTAGCTTACTCCCAGTATTATATAAAATATTCACCAAGATAATTTGCAATAAAATAAGGGCAACACTGGACTTTAGCCAACCAAGGAAACAGGCTGGCTTCAGGAAGGGATACTTTACAGTGGATCACATCCATGTCATTAATCAGGTAATCAAGAAATCTGCAGAGTACAATCTCTATATGGCTTTCATATATTACGAAAAGGCATTTGATTCAGTAGAGATACCAGCAGTCATAGAGGCATCACGTAATCAAGGAGTACAGACCACCTACGTAAATATCTTTAAAAATATCTGCAGAGATTCCACAGCTACGTTAATTCTCTACAAGAAAAGTAGAAGGATACCTATAAAGGAAGGTGTCAGACAAAGAGACACAATCTCTCCAATGTTATTCAATGCATGCTTGCAAGAAGTATTCAAGCTATTAAACTGGAAAGGCTTAGGAGTAAGGATCGACAGCAAATATCTCTGCAACTTTTGGTTTGCCGATGACATTGTTCTATTCAGCAATACTGCAGACGAGTTACAACAAATGATTGAGGACCTTAACAGAGAGAGTGCAAGAGTGGGGTTGAAGATTAATATGCAGAAGACAAAGATAACGATGAACAGCCGGGCAAGGGAAGAAGAGTTCAGGATCACCAGTCAGCCTCTAGAGTCTGTGAAGGAGTATGTTTACCTAGGTCAATTAATCATAGGGAATTGAACCCTGATTATGAGAAGGAAATTCATAGAAGAATAAAAATGGGTTGGATCGCATACGGCAGACATTGTCAGCTCCTGACTGGAAGCTTACCATTATCATTGAAAAAGAAGGTGTACAATCAGTGCATTTTACCGCTGCTGACATATGGGGCAGAGACTTTGAGACTGACAAAGAAGCTTGAGAAAAAGTTGAGGACCATGCAAAGAGCGATGGAACGAAGAATGCTATGCACGATGTTAAGAGAGAGAAAGAGAGTGGTATGGATCAGAGAGCAAATGTGTATAGCCAATATTCTGATTGACATTAAGAGAAAAAAATGGAGCTGGGCAGGTCATGTAATGCGCAGACTAGATAACCGTTGGACCACTAGGGTGACAGAATGGGTACCAAGAGAAGGGAAGCGCAGTAGAGGACGGCAGAAGACTAGGTGGTGCGACGAAATTAGGAAATTAGCGGGCACTAGTTAGAAGCAGTTGGCACAGGACAGGGGTAATTGGAGATCGCAGGGAGATCGCCTTCGTCTTGCAGTGGACATAAAATGGGCTGATGATGATGATCATTTCAACATCACAAAAAAAAGCTGTTAAGACAATTTTAGTGTATTTTTCTACCAAAGAATTCGCCAGTACTACATCTTCACGAGACTCTGTTGGCAGCTTTTGTGAGAGTCTATCTCGGTGAGGTTCTTGGATTCAGAGCATGGCAGAACATGGCCCCAAAGACTGCTAGCAAAGATATCATCAGGGGAGCCATTTCTTGCAGGAGGTTTGCATTGCTGAAGAATTGTGCATCTCCCGCAATCGCGATTTTCGTCTATAGCTATATCATCCCTGAGCGTAAAACAAATGCTGCAAAGTTAGTTTTTTTTCCATATCAGGCGAATTTATTGTTTGTACTGAAAAAAAAATTTGATTGTGGTGTGTAATGTCCCAAAACTGCATGACGGATTATGTGCAATGCCATAGTTGAGGGCTGTTTAGCTTTGGCCACCTGGGGTTCCTTAATGTGAACAAACAACTCTGTAAGCTAGCATTCTCGGAATCTGCCCCCATCGAAATGGAAATGTGGTGGCCAGGGACTGAGTCCACAACCTCGTGTTTCAATGTTTGACTTTAGCTTCCCTTTAAAGATGACTGACGCTTTGTTTAACTGACACTTCGTCTGCAGACCTGCGTGATGAGATGCCACGGTAAAAACGTTTGGAAGCTCACCCCCGGCGGCATAGACCCGTGGCACCGACGTGCGGTACGAGTTGGCTGGGGTGCGAATGTTGCACCGCGGGTCTTGCTCCAGGCTCAGCTCGTCGATGAGGTATTTCTCGGGACCCAGGAACCCCATGGCCAGTAGCACCAGGTCAGCCTGTGCGGAAATCCGGAGGAGCCGGTTGATTTCTTTAACATTCCAAAGTTGCACTTGGGCCGTGAGACACTGCACAGCCGTGCTTTTCACTGATACAGACCGACTGGAATTTCTTATTAAGTATGCTTCCGACTTTCTGGCTCTGACTGGCTGACACATTTCAGTATAATGTCATGCTTTCGAAAATGCAATACACGGCTTTTCAGTAAGATCACCCGATTTCATGTAGAATTGATATTGAAGCCTGCACCATTTCCCTTTGTCATTTGTTGATGACATCTCTGTTTGTTTTGAGACAAAACGTTGCCTTCAAAAAACGATTCCCGGGATTTAGCATTGGATACAGTGTCCTTTCTATGACTTTGTCAATGCAGATCAACTGCCTCACATTTACGTCTGCTCTTGACAGTAACACAATTTACGCGGGCAAAGAGTCATACGCGGGCAAAGAGTCACCAGAATACTGCCATACACAGTCTACATATGCCTAAACTAACTGTGAAACAAAAAGTGGCCAACTTTACATTAAGCCATAGCACTTGTTACAATGATGCAGAAGGCCTTGCACTATAGCTGTGGATATTGTATTGAACAATGATACATTGTTGCACAAGAAGACTGTTCGTTATTTTTGGATACTCCCCTCACAGAGGTAGGTAGCTAGGCAGTACCTACCAAAATCTGGAAAAGATGAAAACAGTAATTCTCAGCTCAGCAAACTTTAGGTACAGTTTAGAATAAGCATAATCAAGAAGGGGAAGTGAGACAAAGGTGGTATACTAGCAGCCATGTAATCAGAAGGGGTGAGGATAACACTGGCAAAATGATGACGATGATTGTGATGATGATGATGACAAAAGGTGGGAGCCCAGATGCGACAAGGTAGAAAGAAAAAAAGTAGGGGTGTTTTATGCAACACAGCTTCAGTAGTGCAAAAGAAGAAGTCATTATTGAACTAGAAAGAACAACAATAACAGGTTCATTAAGCAGAATGTTTAACAACCAGTTAATTAAACATGAACTCAGCCATTTTAATTAGATATACATTCTATCAAGTCAATGCTGGCCAGTTATTCAATGGGCAGACTGTTCCACTCTGTTATTGCATAAGGGTAAAAAGAATACCTGAAGACGTTAGTTCTGGCACTGTAAGGTAAGGAAGTTAAGGCACTTAAGCTAAGTAATTGTTGCAAGGAAGAGGCAGATCAGGTGACAAGTGGAATGCCACTTTCAGAAATCGCCCAGCCCTTGCAAAATTGGACATAGTCAATTAAAAAGTGACCTTAAAGACTTTGGAAGTGTCTGGCAGCTCCTCCATGTTCCAGCGGCCCGTGGCATCCTTGGTCCACTTGACCTGCACTGTCCGGATGCCCGAAACGTGGCCCTGACCATTGTCCAGGAATTCCTGCGAGGCACGTCCTCAGTCCTTGAGTACCGGCTGCAGCCATACTAGCTTGCATTGCACGCCTTTCATGCAGCTACGTTACACTAACGCGATTCAATTGCAATTAAATTGAAGATTGTGCTTGGCTAAAATACAAGTACAGTAGGATGCCAGTCAGACAAGAACTTTATTTGCGACACTGTCACTGGAAGTACTCAAGCTAACTGGACTACACAACTTGGACTTGTTTTACGACACTGCGATATGTTGCACGAGTCCTTCAACAGTTGACTGAAAGACAGTAAAGTTATTACTTTGCGCTTGTGCTGAGTGATGGTTATATTTTTTTTTCGCTGAGTGGTCAAACCAGTGACCAGGAGAACTGTTTTCATAAAAAAAATTTAATGTAACGAAATCACAAGGTGTTTCGGTATGCTACCCCGCTATGCTAAAATAACAGCGTAACACTGTCACATGGCACTATGCCAATCTATTTAATAATATAAATCTGTTGAAAACAGCTATGGCACACAACAGCCAATGTATTTATCTCAACCTTCATAATTGCACATACAAACACGATCACTCTTCCACAGAACTTCAGACCATTTATTTGCTTTGAATATGTTATGAAGGCCTATTTAATTACTTTTTCAGAGTGAGATTATGTCAATAAGTTCTGTTATTACACTTCTGCAGTCTTTGGCTTGTTTTCTTATAATTATCTTTTGTTGGGTCAAATTCATCATGTGCTTGTATAACCTTGCCCTATTTCTTCCATATATTACTCTGTTGGACCTACACTTAATTGTTTAGAAAATATATAATTTCGCCTGTATATACACGAAGTCACTATTGAGCAATGTACGAGTGACAGGGCCTACGTCAGAAGGAATACTATATGCCTTTAGCCTTACCATCCAAGACCTTCAGTGCATCTAAAATGACCTTAAATAAATAAAACCAAGGCCGGTATAATGTAAAACTATTCCAATCTGTTTTTATTCCAAATTGGCCATTAGCCCTCCGTGATATGCCAGAATGGTTTGAGTCCAGCCCACATGAGCGGGCGTCATGCCAAAATGGGCTGAGCCCGAGCCATCTTGACCTATCGGGGAGGGCTAACAGCAGATTTGGAATAAAAACAGATTAGAATAGTTTTATGTTATACATATCCAATACTAACATTTTCTTTAGTAACCTATTTATACGGTGCAGGTGGAAAATGCGACTTCAAAAAGCTGCAGCTCATGCACTGGAAAGGCAAGTAATAAAGTGAGCATGACGCTATGTATAATAGGTTAATCTATTTTAATAAAAACTGAGTAGTTAAAGATCTCCTGCGAAAGATATTATAATTCCATCAGACCGGCTGAATTGCATAAAGGGGCAGACTCTACTTGCAAAACAATTGCAGAGTGATGTTAGCTAATTAACAAAATTCCACCAATTAACTTTGTAGTTCACTTTAGAGTACAAGTCCCTAGCGTAATCGAAGCCGAGCACTAACGAAGTGATATTCATTCAGCAGAAGTCCTGTGCTCTGCTACAGCTTCAAGAAATGTCTTCGAAATGTGTGGTAAGATGTTGGTTCTTATTTCTAATATACGCTGATGTGTAGTACTGTCGAATCTCGATAATTCAAAACTCGAAGGAGTGAAAAAAGTTTTTTTGAAATAAATGGATTTTGAATTAAAGTAACCTTATTGACTGGAGGACTTACACGCAGTTTGGCACCTGTTAGGTGGCACATTTTGCACTGAGCTAACACACGAATGAGGAGTTCCAAAAGTGTACCTTCACGGCAGCGCAGCACATGCTGTCGTGAAGCCACACTTCCAGGCAGAATTACTGCTGTGAAGCTGCACCTCAAGGCAAAATTTGTAACTAATCCACACCCCGACTTAACCATTAATCTTTTAACACTTTTGGTGCGAGTTTTATCCACCCAAATCACATAGTTATGAGAACCTAATCATAATGAACGCTTACACATTCGAATTACCGGGTGTTCTTGCCCATTAAAATACGCATAATTTTGACAGGACCACAGTGTCAGTTTGAATAAACCAGAAGTTTGAATTAGGCAGGTTCGAATCAACGAGATTCTGCTGTAGTAGTGGTATTATAAAATTTCAAGCAAGCACCCCCTTTAGGGTCAAACATAAAGAATCGTTGGGGGAGGGCCCTTGCCCAGTCGCAGACAACATTCAAGATGCTGGCGGAACAGTTGTTGCAGAAAAAAAAATATCACAGCCTTCCTTTGACTCAAAAAGCTTTATATAACGTGAATTTACTGCCTTTATCCTGCATCATCACTCTCAAATCAATCAAATCACTCCTCTGAAATCGACGCAAAAGTTAGGTCCATGTACTTGGTCTGAAGCGGCCCGCAATCTTCTGGATATACAGGACCAACAGCAGCACGCAATTCTCCTCGTTTGCCAATGTCGCTCCACAACCTCCATGTTTCACATTTTATTTTTTTTTTCACTTTATAGGAATGCATGCTACATGGCTGTCGCATCGCATACGCACCGGTAACACCAAAGCACCGCACACCAAATCCACGTCGGCGTCTGACACCTCTCACAAGTGACACGTCTGACAAAAATACCGACTGACAAAAGCTATTTAAAAAGATACTTTGCTCCGATGGCACCACTACCGGGGCCACAGCAGAAGTGCCAGCTAAACAATGAATTTCTCGTCCTCATCAAAATTACACCTTTCTATGCAATTTCATAAAAGGATTACAATAAAAGGGAGCCTGAAAGGGTGAACAGGGTAGTGAAAGGAAGATTTCAAATCATTGGAAAAGTGGAGGAAGGCCCTTGCACGGTTAGGGCTGCTTGCTCAGAATGTTATGGTAGCAGTAGTAATAGCCTATTTTACTAAAAAGGGAAACAAAGTAGGATGGAAATAAAGCACCACAGACACCATAACTGTCTCAATTTCCAGAGGACGCAGGGACTCTCCTGTGGCCGTGGGAAAGTTACAAGGCAAAAGAATATACGTAGGGGAGAGGAAAGTCAGAATAAATGAAACAAAGGTAGTAGGAGGACACAAGTAAAAAGGCTGCATAACCATAAAAACTAAAAGAACAAGCACAATTTATCATGCAAACAACCCTCCCACAATCATGACATGCATATGCACACATTCGCACCCACACACACGACGCACCTATACACAGAAATATATGTGCAGTTGCAGTTGGCAACACAGCGGTGTGCCCGGTTAACATTTATGAGCACTGTGGAATATAGGGTACGTATCTCTTTCTCTCGGTCCACTTTTTTTACATACGTTTTAACGTGATTCGCATTCTTAGGATACTTCAAGCACTTTCCGGCATCTTTGTGGCTATCTAATCATTTTCCTTTCACATTAACTTGGGTCACTGGGTATGTGTCGTTTTTCAATGACAAAAAAGAATTTTTTAAAATTTATCCAGTGGCGGGCAAAACCAAATTTGCGTCACTTATAATTAGGCAGGCTTTTTAATATAGTACAGTCGGACATGTGCCGCACACAGACCTTGCAGTGCCACTGCTAGATGGTGCCGCCTGTCCATACCAGCACTGCGACATTGCTTCAACCTAATCGCATTAATGTCAACATTCATCGCGAGATGGGTACTGCTGGAATTTATTTTTATGGCTCCAAATGTCCCACTGACTATTTTGAGCTTCCATCCTAATCAACTTCACCTACAGCTTTTCTTTCCCAAACAGCGACCCTCATTTTTTGCGTCGCAGCAATAATACTGGCTAACAGACAGAGGTATGTGTAACCTTGCTGAGGATGCTGTAGTGTCGTGGATCCTGGCCATACTTGAGGCGGACCTCCTCATGACCATAGTCCACGCGCATGATGCGAGGCCACTGGGGCCACGGGTTGCCCTCTGCACGCTGTGGAGGGGGCTGCGGCAGGATCTCGAAGGTCACAATGCTCCGCGCACCCTGCAGAGATAAAAAATGAAGTGTCATCATGAGCAAGCAGTTCCACAATTTTTGCCTGTTCCTCAAGGACCAGACCCACAACATCATCTTTTTATTTCTGTGTAAAAACTGTTGACTGCCTAATTTTCAACATCACAAAGCAACTAAAGAGCTATGACAATTACACAGAGACTCGGGGTGTACTTGTGCCACTGCCGTTGTACTGTCACGGTATCGACAGCATGCGGTGTCTTAGGTCTCCAGAGACATGGCAGACGCACGGTGTGTTTGGCTGAGAAAATGAAACCAAGTGAATGAACAGTCACGGTCAGCTCAAACTACCCTGCAGCGGAGCCAGGGCAGCATTCTGCCTTGTGCTGATCGCACGATCATTGTTATGCACAAACACTGGCATTCCTACTGTGCTAAGGCGAGCGTACAGTGGTGTGAGTGCAAAGGACAGCTTCAACCTCATCTTGCGAATCATCGAGGCGCAACGCCTGCAACACTGCAGGCGGTGCTCCTCATCACACCAGCATGCCGAGATGTTCGGTAGCTGTCAGGGTGCTGTTTCTGCTGCACAGAAGCAGTTACCTGACAAGCTGCATCACATCAACATGTCACCCGTGTGAATTATTAGAACACTATCTGAAGGACCTTTCTGCAACTCCATACCTTGCAATCACTTTCAATGCTTTGCCCTTTCTTGCCCTATGGTGCTTCTTTATTGTACTATTGTGCTGAGTATGAGCTACAATGTGCGAGTGCATGGCAGAGTGGTCGCACATTGTAGCTTACACTGAGTGTGACAGTACGCCTGAGGTTTAGCATGTGCGTGCTCTTATTTTTTATCTTATTTTTTTTATTCTGTCTTTATCAGAATGTAGCCACATGTTTGTGTAGCACATGGCAATGGGAATGTGCACATGGTATGTACACATGGAATGTGGCACATGAGAATGTAGCACATGGCACTCAGGGAATGTGCACATTTTGCATACCAGTAACAGTGCCGGCTATAGGGAGCTCATCCATGCCTGTAGAACAAGAGCCTGCAAGTGATTCTCACAATATTGCCTCAGAAAAGAGGAGAGATACATCAAGACAAACCTTTGTAAAAAGTGAGCAGACATTGCGTGTGTACATGAAAGCCATGAGAAATATATGGCAAAATCCTAAAGTTCATTATTATTCACCAAAATTGCCAGGAACCTTCATAAAGGTAGGCACCATAGTAGCAGACTTTGAGATTTAGTAAAAGTGTTCAACAGTCTTGATTTAAACTTCTGCAGACTTGAGCAATCTCTGTACAGACTTCTATCGGCTAAACATTGTGTACGCTTATAAAACTTGGCGGCTTGCTCTCTGCTTACATGGTTCTTGATGTGTTCCACTTTGCATATACATATACAGTATGCTGTAGTTTCTTCTTCAACCATATTGAACCACATGACCACAAACCAGCATGAACCCTTTTGAAACCTGCATGGCACAAAGCTGCTTTGGGAATTTCTAGTTGGCCATTGCATTCTAGTTGGCTTGGCATTGCTAGGTACCTTTAGCTTTAAAGCAAGCAGTAACACTTTTCTTTTGGTGTCTCTTCTATGCTACAATCATGCAACCAAGACAGCAGTAAGCCTCACCTGTCGCAGTGAGGTGGCGATGCAGTCTACACCGGTGTCCCCACCACCGATGACAATGACATCCTTGTTGCGGGCCGACAGCGGCAGGTGGTCGATGTCGTTGCCCATCTGCTTCTTCTGCCAAGTCTCCAGGAAGCTCATGGCAAAGTGGATGCCCTCCAGGTGACGGCCTGTGTACGCACAACACATATAAAGCTACAAAAAACAAACAGCTTGTTTACATTAATTAACCATACATCTAGTTAAAGTGCGGAATCAAGTTAAACTTGCGGAATGAAGTGTGTGAAGAACCTAATATCCAAGGGACAACTAATAAATTCTCATAACAAATGTGACTGCAGTTGCAACAAAGGTGCTATAGAATACTATGCACCTAGAAGTAAACACATACTGTACATTGCCTCCTCACATGCTACTCATTTATAACTAACTTAACGTTCAACCCCTGCTGTGGCAGCCATATTTCGATAAGAGTGAAATGCAAAAACGCCTGTGTACTTTGATTTAGGCACATGTTAAGGCACTGCAGGTGGACAAAATTATTCTGGAGCCCTCCACTACGAGGTGCACTTTAATGAGATCTTGCTTTTGGTCCGCAAACCCCATAATTTCATTAAAATTTAGAACCAATTTAGCCAAAGCGAAGTTTTCTTGCAACTGGCCAATAATGTAAGTGTGGTCTGACAGGTACTAACTGAGGGTAATGTCTTTAATTAGGACCATGATGACGAGCAAGGCTGCGAGTTGGGCTTCTTAATTGTTCATCACAAAGGAAACTACTAAGGAAACCAGCAGAGGAATCAGATGAGCTAGGATGACAGCTGAGGCACGAAAAAGCCACACATGGTGCTGTTAGTGTTTTTTCGGTGCCTTAACTGCTGTTCTCATCTGATTCCTGCACTGGTTTCCTCAGCGACAGGACCATGGAAAACAAAATGAAAAACCAGGCAAGCACTTACCAGGGATGGGGAGATCACGTGGCCATGTTGATCCTGTGGTTAGGAGCAGGGCATCGAACTGGGACATCAGGTCTCCGCTGGCCACGTCTTTGCCCACGTCTGTCGAGGTTTTGAATGTGATGCCTTCCTCGGCCATCAGGTCAACGCGCCTCTTCACGACCTACAAAATGAACCAACTTAATGCGAAGCTTAGTGAATGCATAAATGTGCACATATTACATGAACAGCTTTAATGCAACCCTTTTTACTGCCGAAGCAGTTTTTCTCAAGGTTTGCTGCAGACTTTCAGATGCAACAGAAAATGCATCAATGCCTGACAAGTCGGCAACTGGCTCACTTCAGGTTGAAAACATAGCTGTTTCTAATCTGTTTGCCCCTTTGCCTGGAAATGAATGGTGCTGTAGACGTTTGCTATGCTTTATCTCAGCTCACGAGCAAAGTTCAGGCATAATCTTGGCGGTCTTCTTGAGATTGGTTCTCAGTATGGAGGGATGAAGGCCTAGCCTATGGTTCCGCACAATCAGCTCATAACGTCACTGCAATAGAAAGGTGGCGTCATTTGCCACCGCTACGAAAAAAAAAAAAAGCATGGGGAAACACATCGCATGGTAACAGATAGCACCACCCTCCTATTACACAGAAATCGCTATCTTTTGAGCCAATATGCACTAGTCATTGTCTTTGATTGGCATTGCTTCAGGCAGCATATGCCAGCATATATGTTCTCCTTGCTCATGGATCAACACGCAGACCTGTCAAATCAGTTTTACCCACCAAAGCATTTTTTTCTCTAGGTGTTCCACATACTTCCACTTTACAGAAACTATATCATCACCTGACATGGCTCAACACATGACAGCACACATATGCTGTGGTCGATGGTAGCGTTGTGCTACGTTTCTCCACCGCTTGGACTAATGGTTCCAGGCCATATTTGTCGCCAAAATCCAAAATTTCTCAGAAGTCTGTCTAGAACTTTCATCCTCAATGCATTTTTCTAGTGCAAGGAATGACAAGGACGACAAAAAAACACACGGACAACGCTGGCTCTCAAGTGAATACTTACTGCCCAAAGTGTGAATACCAAAGAGAAATGTGCATGTGGAACAAGAAAAAGAGAAAAAAGAAAGTGAACAAAGCACGACAGGCAAGGCAATCTGTTTATCACTTGCACATATTTTTGAAAAATTCTCTCACATTATCGCTTAAAGGGACTCTCACCAGGTTTTGTCATTTTAAAGAAACAAGTGTAGCATATACATGGTGCGCTGAGGATTGTGTCTGCAAAGTATTACGGTGCTGTGAACCCATGAAAACTGCTGAAATATTAAACCAAATGCTGTGCGCCTTCTTTTCGAGAGAGCCCCACCCCCAGCCAGAGAGTCACACACACAGTCAAAGTGCCTCTTTGTCGTGTGTGTTCTGTCACTCACCAAGACTAATCACCAATGTGGAACGTGCGGCAGTACAAAAAAGGAGAACAAAAAAAAAAGTGAGAGACGGGGCTCAACTGCCTTGGCTTCGGTATGGGAGAAGGCAGGGAAGGAACACCACCTGGGAAAACTATGTCAAGGTAGACAGAGCGAGTGTCTCAATTCACAGTGATGCTTGCCTCCTGACGACATGGTAAAAGGACAGTCGATTTCTTCTATCTCTTCCAATAATTAACTGTTTTGGAAAATTATTTCGGTAAAACATTCCATAAACAGCATTTTACAGCTTCCAGAGCATAACCAAAATTTACACTGGGGCCTGGTGAGGGGCCCTTTGAGGATAGAATTTTGATGGACTAGTGGGCATTTGTTTATTGCTCTCCTGGTACCCTCGATAATTTGACATTTGGTTATTTCTAACCTTTCCTCGGTCCTGCGAAATCCAAATTACTGAGGTTTTACTGTATGCCCTACGCCTTT